>NC_140240.1:3344931-3352830 GCF_949987555.1 Borostomias antarcticus | reverse complement strand
TTTTTTTCAACGAGGGGGATTATTACTCTGTTCTAGGCTGGGAGGAACCTTGGGAGGAACCTTGGGAGGAATATATCCTGGATTGTGGATTGTAATGCGTTCCTCATGGGAACACTCAGCTCTCTCACAGATCATTGCCTAGTCTCGCATGGCCAGGCCACACTTGCGTTCAGCGCTGGAGGAAGATCTGGCTGGACTCGTTACTATTTGGGGTGGGGGGGTGGGGGGTAGAGTGGGGGGGGGTAGAGTGGTTGCTAGAATGTTGTTGTTTCCTGTAGTTTGGATTGGCCGGCCACACGAATTGCCGCCACTGATTGGACAGTAGTAAACGAATGATGAGGCTTATCCTGAAAAACGGCGTGCCCAGCCCACCTTCCTTCCTTCCGTCCGTCCGTCCGTCCGTCCGTCCGTCCGTCCTTGCTTCCTCCCTCCCTCCCTCCCTCTGCATATTTAGAGAGGTCTCGTACACGCCCCCCAGCCCAGCCCTTAGCTCTCCGCCGCTCCACCCCTCTGTTTTCACTTACTCCCCCACCTCCGTTTGTCTCCTTCCTTCCTTCCTCCTCCCCTTCTCTCTCTCTCTCTCTCCCTCATCTCTCTTCTCTGTCATCCCTCCCCTCCTCCCCCTCTCTAGTCTGTGGCGCGACCCTTCCCGGCGGTCTAAATGAACTCCTGTCTTCACCTGCTGAGGGAGAGAGAGAGAGAGAGGGGGAGAGGGAGGAGAGGGAGGGGGGGGAGAGAGGAGAGGGAGAGAGGGAGAGGGAGGGGGGGAGAGAGAGAGAGGAGAGAGATCCTCTCCACTCCTGCTCATCAGAACCGGTACCGCTGCGCTCGGCATGCCGGGGACTGGACCCGGCCCGCCTGGCGGGCTGCCTGCCTGCGACCGACCGGCCGGCCGGCTGCGGGATCTGCACGCGGTCAGCGGCACGGGAGAGGGAGGACGAGGACGAGGGGGAGAACGGGAACCGGTATTCGATGACGAGCTGCGTATCAATAGAGCGTATCAATACATAACCCCGCCCCCTCCCCCTGTCTGCCACCATGCTCGCCTGAGTCGTCTGTCTGACCCCCCCTCCCCCCACACACACACACACACACAGCGCAGTGCGTTCTGCCGGGGTCAGATAGAGGTTTTCATGTTTACTGCGGTGCTCCGAGGTGGGCGTGTCATACGCCAATTAAGTAATTGATCCCGCTTCTCTCTCTCTCCCGTCCGGCTCTCTTCATGGTATCCTCGTGTCTCCCCGGGGTCTCCTCTGGGTACAGGGACCCTGGGTTCTCCTCCGTGGACAGGGACCCTGGGTTCTCCTCCGGGGACAGGGACCCTGGGTTCTCCTCGGGGGACAGGGACCCTGGGTTCTCCTCTGGGTACAGGGACCCTGGGTTCTCCTCTGGGGACAGGGACCCTGGGTTCTCTTCCCTCGCTCTAGAGCCCCGACGGTATCCGGTCGCACAAATGCCGAATCGAGCCAGCCTCGTCTCGCCAGTCGCTACCAATTAGAATAAAACATGAACATATGTAGTAGGGCTGGGTATCGAGTCGAATTTCAAGAATCGATTCGATTCCGATTCACAAGGTTCAAAATCGATTATCATGATTCGATTCGATTCAATTCTATATCGATTCGGTTAGTGTTACTAAAACCTGTTTTTTTTTAGCTGTAACCTTAATTACATGACTGCCAAGTTATGCAACACATCAATACTAGGGCTGGGTATCGATACTGATTTCCAAAAATGAATGAATGAATGAATCATTGAATGAATTAATGAACTATTCATTCCTTCATTTATTCATTCATTCATTAAATAAAAGATCGATTTTGCGATTCATGAATCGATTCAGAATCATTTGATTCAGAATCGATGAATCGATTATTTGAACCCAGCCCTAATATGTAGCCTATTCCAGGAGAGGTTCTTGCTGCATCGCGTCGTAGGGTTTCTGGGTAGGCCTGTTTCTGGACCGGGAATCACTATCCGCTTAGACCGGAAACCACAAGTGCAAAGCAAATGGACCCCAGGCGACCTTCTCCTTATGGAGATATACGAGCGCTGGGGCAGGCTGAGTGTTGCCACGGTGTCTGGTGGATAGAACTGGGACTATTATGGGGTGTAATTGTGTCAAGATGCCTTTCTGGAGCAATGAAGAAAGCGGACGAATGGGTGTGAATTAATGGTTGCATACTGTTGTTAACACCTCATTGGGTATGTGTGTGTGTGTGTGTTGCTTGCTTGTGTGTGTGTGATGGATGAGATGTTCTCAGTACCCCCAAGTCTCACTGGAGGCCACAGTGCCCGCCTCCCGCCACGCCCCCTCCTCGCTCCCGCCACGCCCCCCACCCCCCCCCTCCCGAGAACTGCGGTTGCTACGATACGGTTGGGCGAGAGAGGGGCAGGATGGATGTTAACGACCTTAAATGTGTCACTCGGCTTAATTGATCGCAGAGGGAAGCCAGCTGGGAGCCGGGGTCTGCCGCACAATATCAACACGAGCACTCAGGACTCCGCCGAAAAGGGCCTCGCAGCACAAACAAAGACACAAATCAATAGGTATCCCTCTCCTCCCTTCCGCAGGCCCAGAATGCCCAGCAGCGCCCCGCCCCCTTCCCTCCCCCCTCCTCGGGAATGTAATTAGAGCAGCTGAGAGAAACGTCGTGCTTATTGATCAGAGGCCGGGCCGCCGCTGGCGTTCACCCCCCGCGTTTAGCCGCTAATGAACCAGGGGCCGGTTAGCAGGGGGGCCGCGGGTTCAGGTCAAGAGCCCAGCGGCCGGACCGGCCCCCACACAGACTCCTGGCCCCCGGGGGGAGGGCGGTGGGGACGGTGGGGGGAGGGGTGGGGGTTTGACCAACACATCAACCGGATAACGGTACAGACGGCATGCCGTCCGGGCTCGGGTGTCAGCGGCAGGTTAGGCGCGCGTATGCGTGTGCAGACGTATCCCTCCCTCTCTCCAGCTGAGAGGACCCATGGGATCACTGGAGCGGGAGGTCATCGATGGACTTGGCAAGCGCCGTTCCACGCCATTAGTCATGCGACCATTGAGTGACGCAGGACTTCGATTTGGCGATGGTAAGGCCCTCGACATTGAGTTGAAGCACTGACAGGCCTCGGTTTTCGACGGTCGGGATGGCTGCTCGTCCGCCGTTCCTAGGTCTGCCAGCTCGACGTTTGGTTGGCGACATTAGTTTCACAAGCTGGTTTTTAGCAAGTTGGTCTTGCACCATCTCTTGCTACTTACAGGGAAGGCCACGCGAAGGCTGTCGTCGTCTTCCCCCTTTCGGCCATTGAGTGATGCGGCCACGTATCGTCCAGCTCTCAAACTGGACAGACCAGCCAAACATATTGCTTTTGTTTAAAGTCTCTGTGTACAGTGTCCCTGCTCTTGAGCAATATCCAGTCCAGGATATGATGAAAGCCCTCTCTCTCTCTCTGTGTGTGTGTGTGTGTGTGTGTGTGTATGTGTGTGGTTGTGTGTGTGCGTGTGCGTGTGCGTGTGTGCGTGTGGAAGTATAGCAGCTGATCTGTGGTCAGCAGAGGACCCAGTGAAATCCCTGGCTGGCCGTGTTGCCGAGGGGGGGGGGGGGCGGGGAGGGGGGGGGCGTGTCGCCCTGAGACCGCTCGCCGCGATTGGTGGAGAAACCGGCGCCGGCTCCCTCCGTGACTGGCGGACTGGCGTGCGTTTCCGTATCGCCTGATCAACTCGACTGCACCATGCAGCAGCTCCGCTCTCATTGGCGATCCCCAGGCGCACACACACACACACACACACTCCCACGCTCTGCACTGCGTCTCTACTTGTCAGCCTTATTGCAAAACTAATGGCCGATGTTATCCTACAAAGCAGCATCCAGGCTATCACTACCACTATATATCTACCTCTACACCGCTGAGCAGAGACAGATCTGTCCATCTGCGGGCGGTCAGACGAGACACCGCCGTTGCCAGCGACGGGGCGTCTGTCCGAGGGTATGACACAGCCGGTTTGTCTACATTAGAGAGAGGGAGAGAGAGGGGGGCAGAGCTAGGAAGGCAGAAATGAGAAATCGATACTTCAGAGAAACATTTGCAGGAAACTGAACCGTACCCCCCCCCCCCCCCCGTCCTCTCTTTCTCCCTCCCTCTCACTTTCCTCTCTTCCACTCTCTCTCCGTCTCTCCCCCCTCTTTCTCTTTCTTTCTCTCTGTCCCTTTTGTCTGTCCCTTATTTCTCTCACACCCTCTCCTCTCTCTCTCTTTCTTTCTCTCTCCTCTCTCTCTCCCTCTCTCCTCTCTCTCTCTACTCTCTCTCCTCCCATTCTTTCTCTCTCCTCTCTCTCTCTCCCTCTCTCCTCTCTCTCTCTCTACTCTCTCTCTCTCCTCCCATTTTTTCTCTCTCCTCTCTCTCTCCCTCTCCTCTCTCTCTACTCTCTCTCTCTCTCCCCCATTCTTTCTCTCTCCTCTCTCTCTCTCCCTCTCTCCTCTCTCTCTCCCTCTCTCCTCCCTCTCTCTCTTTCTGTCTTTACTATTCAAACAGCGCTCCGAGTTTGAGCTCCTATCGATTTTTCCTTTTTTTGTTTCTCCATTTGATTTTAGTGCCCAAATCTCTCAGGCAGACAGACCGTGTGGTTCTGCCCCAGGTCGACAGGACCTTACCTTTATTTACAGTTGTTTTCTCATGACTTGATCGTGATAAAAAACTCTCTCTCTCTCCTGGTTTTACCCTGCCGTCCGATTCCTCCTCCTCAACGTTCCATCATTCTGGGGTTTATGTGGCCGTGTGTGAGACTCACTCAGGTTTATGGCAGTGCCTGGGGCCAGGAGCTAGCAGCTAGGAGATACGTTTAGGAGCTAGCAGCTAGGAGATACGTTTAGGAGCTAGCAGCTAGGAGATACGTTTAGGAGCTAGCAGCTAGGAGATACGTTTAGGAGCTAGCAGTTAGGAGATACGTTTAGGAGCTAGCAGCTAGGAGATACGTTAAGGAGCTAGCAGCTAGGAGATACGTTTAGGAGCTAGCAGTTAGGAGATACGTTTAGGAGCTAGCAGCTAGGAGATATGTGTAGTAACTAGCAGCTAGGAGATACGTTTAGGAGCTAGCGGCTAGGAGATACGTATAGGAGCTAGCAGCTAGGAGATACGTTTAGGAGCTAGCAGCTAGGAGATACGTTTAGGAGCTAGCAGCTAGGAGATACGTTTAGGAGCTAGCAGCTAGGAGATACGTTTAGGAGCTAGCAGCTAGGAGTTACGTTTAGGAGCTAGCGGCTAGGAGATACGTTTAGGAGCTAGCAGCTAGGAGATACGTTCAGGAGCTAGCGGCTAGGAGATACGTTTAGGAGCTAGCAGCTAGGAGATACGTTTAGGAGCTAGCAGCTAGGAGATACGTTTAGGAGCTAGCAGCTAGGAGATATGTGTAGTACCTAGCAGCTAGGAGATACGTTTAGGAGCTAGCAGCTAGGAGATATGTGTAGTAACTAGCAGCTAGGAGATACATTTAGGAGCTAGCAGCTAGGAGATACGTTTAGGAGCTAGCGGCTAGGAGATACGTTTAGGAGCTGGCGGCTAGGAGATACGTTTAGGAGCTAGCAGCTAGGAGATACGTTTAGGAGCTAGCAGCTAGGAGATACGTTTAGGAGCTAGCAGCTAGGAGATACGTTTAGGAGCTAGCAGCTAGGAGATACGTTTAGGAGCTAGCAGCTAGGAGATACGTTTAGGAGCTAGCGGCTAGGAGATACGTTTAGGAGCTAGCAGCTAGGAGATACGTTTAGGAGCTAGCAGCTAGGAGATACGTTTAGGAGCTAGCGGCTAGGAGATACGTTTAGGAGCTAGCAGCTAGGAGATACGTTTAGGAGCTAGCGGGCAGCAGGGTGATTTGTTTAGTCTGGTAGCTGATTTATCTGGCCTCTATAAGAGGCTGAGGAGCAGATATAGGGCTTTGGGCGGTCATATCCGCTAACGGCTAAAAGATAACAGCCTCTCTGGATAATCCTTATGTCTGGATGGGAGGTGCTAGACCAGGAGAGGAGAGGAAAGAAGAGGAGTGGACAGAAGAAGAGCAGCTAGGCCAGGAGAGGAGAAGGGAGGAGAGGAGAGAAGCTAGGCCAGGAGAGGAGAAGGGAGGAGAGGAGAGAAGCTAGGCCAGGAGAGGAGAAGGGAGGAGAGGAGAGAAGCTAGGCCAGGAGAGGAGAAGGGAGGAGAGGAGAGAAGCTAGGCCAGGAGAGGAGAAGGGAGGAGAGGAGAGAAGCTAGGCCAGGAGAGGAGAAGGGAGGAGAGGAGAGAAGCTAGGCCAGGAGAGGAGTGGACGGGAGAGGAGCAGCTACTGTCGGCCAGGAGAGGAGAGGAGAAGCTACTGTCGGCCAGGAGAGGAGAAGAAAAGCTACTGTCGGCCAGGAGAGGAGACGCTGCTGTCGGCCAGGAGAGGGGAGCAGAGCCGACTACCTCAGTAGCCTGTTCCCTTCTGTTCCTGCTGATAATGAGATTGGAACACAGACGTTTGGTTCCCTTACGCCTCCAATCAGAGAGGGAGATTAATGTGTGCCTGCCCTGCTGTAATTGAGGATGCTATCACCCCGCTCATCACGAGGTCGTCTTCATTAAAAACCATGCCTCCAAACAGCTCATAGATAATAGACTCTGATAGCGTTGCTAGTGCGTCAAGCGTACTAATTAAATAACTTTTCTAATAGAACACCAACAGTGTTTTTGAGCACTGCGTTTAATAGGATCATCTCGCTCACACTTAGAGAAAGATCACTATCGTGGCACAGATGACTAACGGGAGGTCCCGCGTGACGTCGCTGTGTGCAGAGGCTCTTAGTGATGTCAGAGCAGTCATACTGTGGCTCTCCAGCGGGTGTCATCCCTTTTACCTGGAGTGGATAAGTGCCCCTGCCTGGGTGAGATATGGATGGAAGCAGATACGGAGGAAGGTTCTGGACCCACATGGGAACACAGCTATGTATCTGCCCCGCCTCCCCTCCCCTCCACCAATAGGTCACTTCCCTCACATCCCACAGGAAGGAATACGATAGGGAAGCGTTGTGATTGGTTAAGTCAGGCTGTGAGTAACCAGGCCAGGTCAAACCTGGCTTATGTGCGTGGCTGGCTTGTTTATGTTCAGGACTGGTAGGGCGGAAGCTTGTCATGCCACTGAAATAGCTGTGAATTGAAATGACATGAAATAATGTCTGATAGGTCTTGTCGCCTGGACACATCAGTTCCAATGCTTCCAATGCTAATCCAGCACAATAAGAGCGGGATAGCCAGTTAGCTCATGAGCTCACAACAACTAGCAGCAGCTTCCATAACATTAATGGTAGCGGTCAGTGGCTAAAGCAGTTACAACCCAACAAACGCTATCTATGGTGCTGGCTTACAGCCATGCACAAAAAGACTTTCAGGGCCTATGAGACTCTCTGGTTCAGCTGTACATTGACTGATATTACCTGTGATGGATTAACTGTGGGCGTGTGTGTGTGTGTGTGTGTGTGTGTGTGTGTGTGTGTGCGCGCGCGTGTGTGTGTGTGCGTGTGTGCGTGTGTGCGCATGTGAGGTGCTCACATGGGCACACACACACACACACACACACACACACACACCCCCCGCACACAGACCCGCACCCACACACACCCGCCCATACAATCACTGTACATGGGCCATTACAATTCACATTAGTCATTGATTTTCTTCTGTGCATCTGTCAGCCATGTCATCATTTATGTTTCCCTCTGACCTTCCCACCCCAGAGCGAGCAGCTGCAGGCTACGTGGTTAGCTCAGATAGATGTGTGGGGAAGTGGTGTTGATGGCGGTACGAGGACTGTGCTGACTGCCTCTTAAGACCTTTGTGGTATTGTTCCTCTGGCCTGGGGGGGGTAGTGATAACCCCCCCCCCCTCCCCCTAGGACATGACCGTTTAGTCCCA
>NC_140240.1:3284931-3334931 GCF_949987555.1 Borostomias antarcticus | reverse complement strand
TCTCTCCCTCCCTCCTTCCCTCTCTCCCTCCCTCTTTCCCTCTCTCCCTCCCTCCCTCTCTCCTGCCTCCTTCCCTCCCTCTCTCTCCCTCCTTCCCTCCCTCTCTCTCCTCCTTCCCTCCCTCCTTCCCTCCCTCCGTCCCTCCCTCTCTCCCTCTCTCCCCGCTCCCTCCCTCCCTCCCTCTCTCTCCCTCCCTCCCTCTCTCTCCCTCCTTCTCTCCCTCCCTCCCTCCCTCTCTCCTCCCTCCCTCTCTCCCTCCCTCCCTCTCTCCCTCCCTCCCTCCCTCCCTCCCTCCCTCCCTCCCAGAGTCCCTCGGTGCTCATTAGCCCAGGATAACAGATGCCTCGTTCCCAGGCAGACGACGTCCCTAAACCCGGGGTCGTGACCCCCGCGCCGCTCCACCGCCTCTCTAGCCGGGCCGTCAGGAGGGGGGCCGTCAGGAGGGGGGACGCCGGCGGCTCGGCCACCCTGTAGAAGGGAGGTCTGGAAAACGGCGAGCGCCGCATCACAGCTCATGATTAACGGTGGCTCTCGCGACTCCGGCGCTTGCGCAACTCTCCCGACTAGAGGCGTCGACGAGCAGAAGCGAACGTCTAGCAGTGGGCTCCGCCCCCACGCCACTCCGCTCGCGGCCTCGGTGCCAAATCAATGCAGAGCGTGGCGGCGGCGGCGGGCGGGAGGGCATGTTGTGTTGTCGGGTGGGTGTGTCCGGGCCAGGTAGGCCACTGTGGAGGGGGGAGGGGGGGGGGGGGGTGTCATCTCTCTCATGTGGCACCGGTGACCTCAGTAAGCGCTGAGCTGGGGCGGCGTGTTCAGAGTCTGGGCGCCGCCGCCGCCGCCGCGCACTCTAATCAGCCGAGAGACGGCGCAGGTGCGTGCCCGGGCTGCGTTATGCTCACTTTCTCTGTCTTTCTCTCTCTTTCTCGCTCTCCTCTCTCTCTCTCTCTCTCTCTCTCTCTCTCTCTCTCTCTCTGTCTGGGGGAAGATGTGCCGGTGGTACCAATGCAGCTGTGCACGCGAGTGGCATGTGCATAGGTCCCCCGCAGAGTGTGTGAGTGTGTGCGTGTGTGTGTGTGTGTGTGTGTGTGTGTAGCCCTCCACCCACGCCTACTATCTCTGCCCCTCCCTGTCATCCCAGACGGACCTGTTCAGATGTGTTTACATGACTCCCCCCCGTCCACACCGGCTTGCAATTACATTCAACACTGACATTTACATTTTTAGTCATTTAGCAGCGAGATACAATAGAGTACAATAGCATCTGTATAGAGCAAGTTAACCGACTGTACATGCCAGTCATCGCCAGGAAAGCCTTATATAAGAGCAAGTGACATCAGCATTCACAGTGATACCGTAGATCATACACATATACTGTACATGTGAGGGTTAGGGGTTGGGCAAGAGTGTTGGTCCAGTGAATACAAGTACAACTTTATTTATATAGTACTTTTCACAGCACAGTCACAAAGTGCTTCACAGGTCAAAAAAGACAGTGAGGAAACAATGAGAATAGAATAGAAAGTTTATTCGCCATGTGTAACAAGGCCCCTGTGGAGGTGAGGGCGGGGGGAGGGGAGGGGTTCGTCTCACTAATGTGACCTCAGTAAGCAGTGGGCTGGAATCCTCATACTTGCTTTTCCTAACGTTATCTTATCAGCCCTGATCAGTTATCCTGGGTTAGGGTTAGGGGTAGGGGTAGGGTAGGGTAAGGGGGTAGGGTAGGGGGGTAGGGTAGGGTAAGGGCGTCTGTGGCTCAGGAGGTAGAGCGGGTCGTCCAATGATCGTAGGGTCGGTGGTTCGAATCCCGGTTCCTCCTGTCCACATGTCGAAGTGTCCTTGAGGCAAGACACTGAACCCCAAACGGCTCCCAATGAGCAGGTTAGCACCTTGCATGGCAGCTACCGCCATCGGTGTGTGTGAATGTGTGTGTGAATGGGTGAATGAGAGGCCATTGTAAAGCACTTTGGATAAAAGCGCTATATAAGTGTAATTTGTTTATTTCTGCCCAATCAGTGGCGCCAGACTATGTTGTCCACCCAGTCAGATTAAATACAGACTACGCGAAACAACAACAACAACCTAGCAACCGCTCCGCCCAAGAGTGTGATTGGTTTAAAGAAATACTGTGAGTCCAGCCAGACCTTTTTCCAGCGCTGGCACAGCGTAAACAAAGTGTGGAGATGGTCTGGCTATGCGAGACTAAGATGAAGTGGGATTGGGTAATGGTGAGAAACAATTGGATGGGTCTTCGCACACACACACATACACACACACACACACACACACACATACCACTCATACCACCCATCTCTGGAATTTACTGTGGCCCTGTTGACATTTCACATTGCTCGGAGAGAGAGAGAGAGAGAGAGAGGGAGAGGGAGAGAGGGAGAGGGAGAGGGGGGGGAGAGAGAAAAAGAGAGAGAGGGAGAGGGAGAGAGGGGGGGGAGAGGGAGAGAGAAAAAGAGAGAGAGGGAGAGGGAGAGAGAGAGAGAGAGAGAGGGGAGAGAGAGAGAGAGAGAGAGAGAGACCAGGCTCTGCAGACCGAGGGGTCCTCTCTCCTCTCACGTCGGGGCAGGACTGTAGGGTACTTTACCTTCTGACCCCCAGGGCGGTTGGAAGGGCCGGTGTAGCCGTCTGCGTTGGGAGACGAAGTCCAGACGATTAGAGCTCACACGGAAGAGTCCGACACCTGAGACCTGGACCGGCGCCAGCGACCGCAGAACTGCACCCTCATGTTGTTGCCTGTGCGTGTGAGGGTGTGTGCGTGTGCTGTGTAGGCCTGTGTGTGTGTGAGGGTGTGTGTGTGCGTGTGTTGTTTAGTTAGTTACAGAACTGCCCTCTTTCTTTTTGCTACATTACACTTGATTCCCTCCCTGTGGCTCAGTGATCTTCAGCCTGCATGTCACGCCGGCAGGATCACTCTTCATGGCGCTTCGGCTATATTTAGCTTTGTGTGCTCACACACACACACACACACACACACACACACACACACACACACACACACACACACACACACACACAAACAAACACACACACACCTACATGCAAACACACACACACACACACACATCTACACATACATGCAAACACACACACACACATCTACACATACATGCAAACACACACACACACACACACACATCTACACATTCATGCAAACACACACACACACATCTATACATACATGCAAATACACACATACACACACACACACAAATATGCTCTCAAACCACACACACACACAGCTGTGGGTTCGTCATGTACTGAATGCGCGCATGCTACGCCTTAAGAAGCTATTTACACTTCCCATTCCATTGAGACTCTGGTGGTTGTGTTGATGATGAGACGCTTGTACAATTCAGGCCTCCTTTCATCGGTGGAGAGGAGGTGCTCCCCCTGCTGGTCAGAGATGAGTAGCACAGCAGCCGGTTCACTTACAGCCAGGGTTCATTGCAGCGCAACCGTTCGGCTGTTGGGCTCGCACAGACCCAGAAACAGCCTCTAACTACTAACCTGACTGCTCCTTCTGCTTCTGGCTGGCACACAGTCATTGTTCTCACACACACACACACACCTCCGTATGTCCAGTGTGTGATGGATGTGGGTTCGGGCCAGTAACGTGTTGAGCGATGGACTTGAGCGGATGTGTGCTTCTGTGATAAGGATCCTCGCTCCGTCAGACAGATGACGTTGGGCGCGGTGCCGACGGGGGCATTTGTTTTAGACTAGTACGCGTGTAACAGGATGCACCTGTGTGTGTGTGTGTGTGTGTGTGAGTGTGTGTGTGTGTCAGAGGGAATGGAATGCCATTTAGTATCTGTGTGTGTGAGAGGCAATAGAACGTCAGAACATCATTCACTCTTCCTGAGGTTATGACGCTGTTCCAGGTCAGAACGCGGGTTTGTGTCCCCGTGTGTGTGTGTGTGTGTGTGTGTGTGTGTGGGGGGGGGTTGGAGCCTGTACTCTAAGGGCATGACTAAAATTAGACAGTAGAGCAGAGGATGTGGTGTGTGCACGAGTGTGTGAATGTAGTCTCCGATGGAAATTTGGTCTCCCTTGTCCTGTGTGTGTGTGTGTGTGTGTGTGTGTGTGGGTGTGGGTGCGTGCGCATGTGTAACATCCTGCCGGTCTCTGACTCAGCAGGAAACTGGGTCAGTCATGCCCGCTCCAAGGGTCAGAGAGAGAGAGAGACCAGAGGGGAGGAGGAGATGAGGACTTGGAGAAGCAGGGGATTACAGAGATATAGAGAGATGTGTGGATTTGAGAGAGAGAGAGAAAGAGAGAGGGAGAGAGAGAGAGATTTGACTTGTTCACAAGTGAGAGATTGGGTAGAGAGTATGGAGGAGCCTCAGTGTAGCTTTTGACAGTGATGATCAGGACTGTGTGTTGAGTAGAGACAGACTGTCTCAGTGATGATCAGGACTGTGTGTGTTGAGTAGAGTGATGATCAGGACTGTGTGTGTTGAGTACAGTGATGATCAGGACTGTGTGTGTTGAGTAGAGTGATGATCAGGACTGTGTGTGTTGAGTAGAGACAGTCTGTCTCAGTGATGATCAGGACTGTGTGTGTTGAGTAGAGACAGTCTGTCTCAGTGATGATCAGGACTGTGTGTGTTGAGTAGAGACAGACTGTCTCAGTGATGATCAGGACTGTGTGTTGAGTAGAGACAGACTGTCTCAGTGATGATCAGGACTGTGTGTGTTGAGTAGAGACAGACTGTCTCAGTGATGATCAGGACTGTGTGTGTTGAGTAGAGACAGTCTGTCTCAGTGATGATCAGGACTGTGTGTGTTGAGTAGAGACAGACTGTCTCAGTGATTATCAGGACTGTGTGTTGAGTAGAGACAGACTGTCTCAGTGATGATCAGGACTGTGTGTGTTGAGTAGAGACAGACTGTCTCAGTGATGATCAGGACTGTGTGTGTTGAGTAGAGACAGACTGTCTCAGTGATGATCAGGACTGTGTGTGTTGAGTAGAGACAGACTGTCTCAGTGATGATCAGGACTGTGTGTGTTGAGTAGAGACAGTCTGTCTCAGTGATGATCAGGACTGTGTGTGTTGAGTAGAGACAGTCTGCCGCCCCTCGGCGCCTCACGGTGACATTGAGGAACACCTGCCCCCTGGTGTCAGTGTTGAGGAACACCTGCCCCCTGGTGTCAGTGTTGAGGAACACCTGCCCCCTGGTGTCAGTGTTGAGGAACACCTGCCCCCTGGTGTCAGTGTTGAGGAACACCTGCCCCCTGGTGTCAGTGTTGAGGAACACCTGCCCCCTGGTGTCAGTGTTGAGGAACACCTGCCCCCTGGTGTCAGTGTTGAGGACTGCCTGGCAGCCGTGCTCCGGGAGACCTCGGCTCAACACACCGGCTCTCCCAGTCTGACCAACTACCCACACACAGCTGTAGTGAATGTGATGCCTGATTCCTTCATCTTTCTCTCCTCTCCCTCTCTCTCTCTCTCTCTCTGTCTCTGTCTCTCTCTCTGTCTTCCTCTCTGTCTCTCTCTCCTCTCTCTCTGTGTGTGTCTCTCTCTCTCTCTCTGTCTCTCTCTCTCTCTCTCTCTCCCTTTCTCCCCCCCCCTGTATGGGGGTGGGGCTGGTAGCTGTGACCAGCAGGGTGCAGCACCATCACACTGAGAGGCTGGAGGGCTGATCAAGACAACTCTGATTAAACCCCAGGCAGTCATCCCTTCACCCCACAGAGAGAGAGAGGGAGGAGAGGGGAGGGAGGGAGGGAGGGAGGGAGGGAGGGGAGGAGAGGGGAGGTCTCCTATTTACCCCGCCGAGGGAGGGAGGAGAGGGGAGGGAGGAGAGGGGAGGGAGGGAGGGAGGGAGGGGAGGGAAGGAGGGAGGAGAGGGGGAGGCCGGGATGATGAGTCTATGGTAATGTCACACAGTGTGTATAATGAGCTGATGAAGGTTCTCTAATCACCACCTCACCACCATTGGCAGTCATGCTGTCATCATGCATCAGTAGCTTTGATTAGAGGTAGACCGATAGTGGATTTTTAATTAATTGAACACCTGAATAAATACCTCTGATCATCAAACTCAACGTAGGCTAAAAAGCAAAGATTAATGGAATCTCAAAAAGTCAGAAGACACTGATTTCAAAACAGTAAAAGAACTATAAATGTAAATGGCACTTATATGGTTAGTCTTCTGTTGTCTTCAAATGACTACAAAGTCAAATTCCGTCCCAACAACGTTGTGATTCTGTCCCACCCTGTCCCTCAAGGTTTCCCTATGCTGTTCTGCTAACAGATATCTCAGTGGCTGTGTTTTTTTAAATTCTTTTTTTTTTTTTTACCATGAAGAAGGATATTTTAAAGTGTGTGTCTGCGACCCTCAGACCAGCATCAATGTCTTTATTTCTCCCCCAAGACACAATGTGGCCTTGGCTTTTGCGTGCTACTGAGAAAACACACCATCCTCTCTCTCTCTCTCTCTCTCGCTTCCCTCTCTCTCTCTCTCTTCCTCCTCCTCCTCTCTCTTCCTCCTCCTCCTCTCTCTCTCTCTCTCTCTTCCTCCTCCTCTCTCTTCCTACTCCTCTCTCTCTCTCTCCCTCTCTCTCTCTCTCTCTCTCTCTCTCTCTCTCTCTCCTCCCCTCCCTCCCCCTCTCCCTCTCTCTCTCTCTGGGTGAAACCACTTATCACTATGGTTTGGCAGTGACAACTGTAGTCCAGGGACCTGTCTTAAATCTGAGAAGCAGTCATCTGATGCTCCTACAGCATTGGTCCTTAATGGTTCCTGTCAATAAGGAGGAACAAACATGGAGTTCTAATTAGCTACCACCCCACTGACAGACTCACCAGCCAATCAATAAGATCGACATTAGCCTTGCAAATCCACTCTTACCAAGTCTTTACCTGGGAGATGATACTCTTAAATCTCGCTGCTCACGTCAAGTCCTTTCCCAATCCCAGACCTGGCTGCTTACTGTACTTGTAGTCTTTTCCCAATCCCAGACCTGGCTGCTTACTGCACTTGTAGTCTTTTCCCAATCCCAGACCCTGCTGCTTACTGTACTTGTAGTCTTTTCCTAATCCCAGATCCTGATGATTACTGTACTTGTAGTCCTTTCCCATTCCCTGATGCTTACTGTACTTGTAGTCTTTTCCCAATCCCAGACCCGGCTGCTTACTGTACTTGTAGTCTTTTCCCAATCCCAGACCCGGCTGCTTACTGTATTTGTAGTATTTTCCCAATCCCAGACCCTGATGCTTACTGTACTTGTAGTCTTTTCCTAATTCCAGACCCGGCTGCTTACTGTACTTGTAGTCCTTTCCCATTCCCAGACCCGGCTGCTTACTGTACTTGTAGTCCTTTCCCAATCCCAGACCCGGCTGCTTACTGTACTTGTAGTCCTTTCCCAATCCCAGACCCGGCTGCTCAGCAGTATTATCTGGATTGATAAGGGTCCATGTCAGATGGACTCCCTCGAGACCTGGCTGCGGATGATGAGGCTGCGGTTGAGGATCCCCAGCGGGGATGAAGCCTGTCTGTGTTCAGGTAGCGCAGGCGGGAGGCTCTGTGCACGTCTCTCCTACAGCGGATGATGTGTGAGGCGCATAGGTTATCACGGATGAGTCGTCTACTTGTAAAGTCTGAATACCGTACAAAAACCCAGACAGAAATGCACTCTCCCAGCGCACACACACACACACACACACACACACACACACACACACACACACACACACACACACTCTTAATTATGTTGAACTTCCTTTCTTTTAAGCTTATTTTTATGCAAGTCATGCAACGGCATGTGAAAATGTACTCGATAGCGATGCACGCCGCGGCAGACCTCAAGGCCGACCCCTGACCTCGGAGAGCGAGGCTCCTGCACGCCCAAGCACATTCCCTCTGTGATCAATAAAACCAATCCAGGGGTGTAATAAAAAACCTTTTCATGTTCCTGCACATCTCTGCTCTCATCTCTGCTCTCATCTCTGCTCTCATCTCTGTTCTCCACAGCCTGGACTGTAGATGACCTCATAATGGCGCTCGCCCCTGGCCCTCTGTTTAAAGCACAAGTAATCAGAACGCAAATAGATGGCATTTTCCCCGCGTTCTGTTCCACCTTAGACGTCGTACGTGGGGGGGGGGGAATTCTACAAGGACATTTCTAGGCGCGAGTAAACATATCCATCATCTGAACAGCTCCCCGATGCCTGCAAGACACCTATTCCATTAGGACCATTTGGTTATTATACCTTGAACCAAGGTGTAAAGCTCTGGTATCTGGTACATTATCTGGTACATTATAATATATTCTGCAAAGCAATACGAGTTGGGTGGGGGGCTTATTTTCCTGATCAATGGAGTTTTGTACCCAGTATAAACGCTGGCTTTGGGGGGAGGGTTACTGTGAGGAGAGGGAGAGAGAGGGAGAGGGAGAGGGAGAGGGAGAGAGAGGGAGAGAGAGAGAGAGAGAGAGCGAGAGAGAGAGAGAGAGAGAGAGAGAGGGGTGGTGTCTCCTTAGCATGTGTGTTGTGTTATGGTGACCCTGCTTTATCAGCAGTGCAGTGCTTAATAGCTGAGATAGGGGACATGATTCTTAACAGGAATCTGGACTGATACACTCTGGTTGTGTGTGTGTGCGTGCATGCGTTTGTGCGTGCATGCGCGCGTGTGTGAGAGAGCAAGAGAGAGAGAGAGTATAATTACATCATTTGAAGCCATTGATTATTACTTATTACCTGCACATGTAACCCATATGTTTCGGCATGCCTAGGGTGGGATTCGAACCCGCATCTCCGTTTTAACCGGCTAACCAGATGAAAAACTAGCCCTTCATCAGGGCGGGTGGACAGTATTTATACTGGGGGAGTTTAACCTGCAACTCAATACCTACTCAGGACTCACCAGGACTCTGTTTCACAAGGTTACACACATTATACACACTATTGGTAGTCCTGTCATTTAAGAACAAGGTGGTACTTCAGTTTTATAGAGATTTTTTATATATTTTATATATATATATATAATATATATATATATATATATTTATATAATATTGTAATATTATATAATATTTTTAATAATAATGACATGATATGCCATGTAAAGAAGAAGGATGTTGGACTAGATGTTGTACGGTCGTGGGATGGTGGAGTTTGTTCAACATATGTGTGCTTCCCCAGTTGTCCAGTGGGGGGCAGCAGACTAAGCTCGCTGCAACCACAGTGGTAGCCCCACTAATCTGACAAGGTTGCCATGGTGACAGGGCCTGGCTGTGACGCAAGAGAGGTAAAATGAAGAGGAATAGAGGGCAGTGTTGAGCCGAGACAGACACACACACACACACACATACACACATACACACATACACACATACACATACACACATACACACACACACGCACGCTAACCAGAGAGATGCCTGAATTCACTAACAGACAGACAGGCAGACAGGCAGACAGGCCCGTCTTCCTGTCCTCCTCACACACACACACACACACACACACACACGCACACACACACACACACACTCTGAGCGGCTGTCTCTGTCCTCCATCTCCTGCTGTGTAGTTTCACAGAGTGCTAGACCGGTTTGGTTTTCAGCAACACTCACTCCCCTGCCAAACATGTCAGTGCCAAAAGACTTAGCCAGCGTGCCAGACGCTCTGTGCCACCAGCGAGTATCAGGGTGGGTGTCTGTACCACATATCTGACTGGAAGCCTGGAGCTCAGCCAACGACGTAGACGATTGGCTGGTTTTCTAGTATGAAGGGTATGGGTTACAGAACCCAACATCGGTTTGCTAAATCTATCAGCCGTTTTGTTTTCCACTACTACTGCCTAGCCGGCGTGAGGGAGCTGAGGGCGGGGCTTCTGCGGTCGGGACTTTTCAACGCCGCGAACTGGGATGTCTTCAGTCAGGCGGAGCGGAGGGTCTTCTTGAGCGCCCCCCCCCCCCCCGGAGGAGTCTGCCTGTCTGTACAGCTTACACCCTACGACCCCCCAACACTCACCCCAACACTCACCCTAACACTAACCCTTACTGGTCCAGCTCTCATACCCCACATCTCTCTCCCTCTCTCTCTCTTTCTCTCCCTCTCTCTCCCTCTCTCCATCTCTCCCTCTTTCCCCCTCTCTCTCTCTTTCCCTCTCTCTCTCTCTCTCTCTCTCTCTCTCCCTCTCTCTCTCTCTTTTCTCCTCTCTCTCTCTCCTTCCTTCAGGCCCTCATTCTAAAATCTCCGGCCGTGTTAGGGGGTCTTTACCCAACTCTCTGGCCGTGTTAGGGGGTCTTTACCCAACTCTGGCAGGTGGGCGGGGGGGGGGGGATACGTGTTAACTACCCATCTGCCCCAGCAGGGACTCAGTCCCACGTCGTCTCCGCCCGCAGAGTCGGCTAGCGGTCCTAACGGCGTCCTGCGCTCCGGAAGAGCCGGGCCAGCTGACCGCCGAGTCCTCACGGTGTCTGACCACGGAGACGGGAGAGGGCAGGGGATCTGTCGGTGGCTGCGGCCTGCTTTGACCGCATGGACCGCAGGAGGACAGGCCCGGAGAGATCCAAAGAGATGCTGTGTGTGTGTGTGTGTGTGAGCGTGTGTGTGTGTGTGTGTGTGTGAGCGTGCGTGCCTGTGTGTGTGTGTCTTCCTGCCCAGCGATCATTATTCAGACCATTAGTGATTACCTCAAGGAGATGATGCTTCCTCTCATCTCTCACTGACACTGAGAGCAGTCAATGGCTCATGAAGTCAGCTGAATAAGCACAATCTGTGTGTGTGTGTACGTGTGTGTGTGTGTGTGTGTGTGTGTGTGTGTACGTGCGCGTGTGTGTACTGTATACATGCGTCCGTGTTTGTGTGTACACCAGCAAGTGTGTGGATGTCAAAGCAAAGAATCGCAATCTTTCAGCGGCGCCGCTCCGCCCCCTTCCAGCTGTGCGAGCGTCTCCGGACGGTCGACCGTATGAGAGCCGTTCTAATTGATATCCTCCCCGGCAACGGTGGCGGTCAGCACTTAGAGATTGCTGACCGTGGAGATACAGGAAGTTAGCAGGATGGATGAGCCTCCTCTAGGTAATCAACATGGCCTTAAGTGATTGCAACCCCTTCCCACACACACACACACACACACACACACACACTCTCTCCCTCCTTATCAATCAGCCAGTCCATGTCACCAGAGGCATGCGGTCCAGCTTTGAGGGGGGCCTGTGTTGGTCCCAGGACCCTGGTTCCGTCGGGGTCGGGGGTCGGGTCATGGCCGTCGGCAGTCCTGCTGAGACAGAGCAGGACACGGGGAGTGACAGGGCGCTGGCACATAGCGGTCACTGAGGACAGGGCGCTGGCACGTAGCGGTCAATGATGGCGGTACGGACGGACAGACGCACGCCAGGGACAGGTTCTAGGGGAGGGGGGCCTTGTACCGCGGTGCCCCCGACGTCACACCAAACTCTCGGCCACGTACATCTGGACGCTTAGCCGTGGAGAGCTAGCTTAGGGGGAGGGGGGGAGGTGGGGGTCAGTTCCGTGTGCCTGGACGGCAGAGCAGCTGAGGTCGGCGCTCCATCCTGGCATAACATGGCCTGGAGTCCACAACTTTTTATTAAGATGGATTGTTTGTTTGGCCTAGATTGCATAACAGTCATTCGGAGATTTGGTAGGAATGTCTGATAATGTGGAGTGTGTTGATTTAGAGATGTATCCCACTGGAGCACAGAAACGCACACAAACAGAAACTTGTGCATCGGCGGTCGACTGGTTATTCACACACACAAACACACACACACACGCGAGCGTGCACACGCAGACACGCAAACTACTGCTCAACAAAATCTTACACTATGGTATTTGGTACAAATCATTGTCTCAAAACTAAAATGAATCATCTAAACACAATGGTACCTCTACATAGTGCTGAAAGGGTTAAATACCTGGTTTATGGCTTGACTCAGCTTTCCTTTAAACCACACATTGATTACGTGTTACACAAAGTTAATTTTGGAACCAGCGTTTTATTTCCTTCAAGAAGCTTTACATTTAATGTTAGGAAGAAACTTGCTGTACAACTTATATTTCCACTCGTTGATTATGCTGACGCTGTGTACCCAAATGCATCCAAAACCAACCTTCTATTGTACTTCTTACCACAGCTTACAATAAGCTTTGTAGATTTGCTCTTGGGTGTTCTTTTAATACACATCACTGTCTAATGTACAGCTCACTTACTGTAACCGGCCTTCACTTGAGATAAAAAGACTGCAATTCCTGTTTAAATGTGTACATTTTGTCCTCAATACTTAAAATAACTTTTTGTCCCATAGTCCTCAATTTACCCACTAAAGGCACTCTTCACAACTCTTCTCTTCCACACCCAACAGTCCGGAAAACAGTTGGAAAGAAAGCATTTAGGTTTAGGGCTCCCTCAGATTGGAATAATTTGCCATCAAACATACACTCCTCTTTTAATATCTTCAAAAATATCTCCAAAAACAATTATCTAAGGAAAACGGCTTATGTTTCCGATGACAACTAACTCATGCCACCATACAGTAGGTTTACCACTCATCGAATATTTTCTCTTTTTGTTACAGCCAAAATGTGATTCTGTTGTTTTGTCTCTTTTGCGGTACATGTGTTGTGCACCCTGTTATTGCTGTTTTTGTATTTATTGTGATACTGTTGTAAAACTTTGTTGATTGGTTTCTTATTGTGTAATGTTTGCCTGTACTGTAGGACCCCCTCGAAAACGAGGTGATTCACCTCAAGTGGCTTATCCTAATAAAGAAATGCATCATCATACCGATACTTATCGATACTACTCGACCACTTTGGGACTCGTACGCTGCCTGGGTCGATGTTTCTGTCTCCGTTGGCCTTCATTTACAGTGGACTGTCACTGTAATATAGTGATCCTGTGTGATATTTGTCCAGCCATCATTTTACACATTGGCAAGCTCACCTATGATGTAACTGGAGTTGAGGGCTGTGGTCATCTCCCTACAGCAGGGGTGCCCGATATGTCGATGGCGACCGGTCACCGAGGCTTTGCTGGTAGGCTACTGTAGATCTCGAGCCATTCAAAAGAAAAGCCATAAAAAAAAGTTGTCGCGCGTTGAAGTTGCGTGCGTGGAGGCAAGCAGTCACGTCACCTCTCTCGTCGTCCAAATGAGCAACTTTTTCCTCCTTCTACTTTGTAGTTTACAAGTGTGACCTTTTGTATTGCAGTTTAGCTGAGTATTTGTATGATCAATAAAACTCTACAGGATTCATACTTTGTGGCGAATTTGATGTCAGAACACCAACGGACACCAATTACCCTCTCAGTGAGCTTCTTGTCTTTGAAATCGAGAGTTTAACATGTTTTTGAATGATTTTTCAAAGTGCCCACCCACATCCATTTTGTGCCCACCCACATCCATTTTCAACTTTTTGATCTGAACCACTTTATATGATCATAAGTAACCTTAAAACAGGGCTAAACATGATTACAACGTGACAGAAGGGTGGGTGTGTTGGAGGCGGTAGATCTTGTTGAGCTGCTCATTTTAAAAGTAGACAGACTTAATTATAATAATGATAGCCTAGTGAGTGTTATCGTACCTGCATCTTTAGCCTGCTATCGGAGCCGCTAGCGTTAGCATTAGCCGCTCAGATAAAGCAGTCAAACACACTGCACTGCTTCTGCTGCGTACCCAATGTTCATGAGGTTGCTAGTGTTACCCTACCCCCTTTAGACACAACCACATTGTTACATGAATTTTGAATTAGCACCTTCGGTAGATTTGGTGAAGTACCATTTACCCCCGTCTGCAACTATGCCTAGTTGAGAGACAAACAATAACAATGAAACATCATCGCCCGTCACCAGCAGCTTGGTCATGATTAGGGGACAGATGCCAGCTGCGTTGGCTGATTTACGAAAGGAACGCGGCTCCATGGATTTCTGACCCAATGACGTACCGGTACCAAAAAATAGCAGTTCCCGATACCCAACCCTAATAGGCAGACGAGCAGACAGACTGAGAGTATCTGTGAGGGAGAGTCTAGCATGGGGGCCAGTCTGCGTTCCCCTCCGCGCGATGGCGGAAGGTCTACGATCCAGTATCAAGGCACTGGCTCGCCAGTGGCGACCGCAACGATCCAGCGCCTGAGGTTGCGTCCTTTTGTAAGGCGCGTGCGTGCCGCGATGCGCTTAACACACGTCTTCCTGCTTCCTGTCCCGCAGGAAGCAAGCTGAACAAGGACCTGAAGCACTACCTGAGCCAGCGCTTCCAGAAGTCCTCGCCCGACCACGAGCTGCAGCAGACCATCAGAGACAACCTCTACCGCCACGCCGTGCCTTGTGAGTGACGCGCCTCCTCCTTCCTCTCTCCTCCTCCTCCTCTCTATCTCGCTCCCTTCTGGCCTATCTTACGCCTTTTGGTGCTGGTTGGCAATGTTGCCGTCGTCTGAATCCTGCGTTGGCCCCGCCCCCCTCCCCCCCAAGCCCATAGTCATCAATCAATCAATCAATCAAAGCTTTATTTGTATAGCGCATTTCCTACCCAGAGGCAACACAATGCGCTTTACAGAGAACAAGGGAGGTGGGCATACGACCCACTCTCTACATATTCCAGAGGGAAGCAAAAAAAAACAGTAATCACCCGGGGGCCAGATAAGTGAGCTGTAAAAATTCTTCCCTGACCCCTCTCAACAAGGCGATCGAGCAAGCTCCAGGAGTATGTTTGTCTACCGGCTAAGAACATTTATAAAGCAATACATTACATTCAACTATATTTCAGAGTAAGAGAGGCTAAAAAAGCATCATAGGAGAGAGGACATGTTTATATAGTCATATCTCCTACCATGTGTATCGCTGTTCTACCCGGCAGCTGATGAGCGGAAGTGAAGGGATGTGGGCTGGCTACTCTACACCCCCCTGGTTAGCCGTGCCGTCAGACAGATATTTACTTACCGACGCCGCGTGATTAGGGCGAGCGGGTTCTGGCGCGCCGCCGCCGGTCGATCGGCCGGCAGTCTCTCTCTCTCTCCCCCTCCGCAGGATCGATAGTCCCGGTGATTAAACACGCCGCGTCTCGCTCGAGACGCCACGCCCGATCCCCGCGCGGCCCTCGTCCCTCACCACATAACACGCCCCGCTCTCGAACGCCCGCGGCTCAGGTTCCAGCGTAGATTTGCAGAGATACACGATTACGGAATGCAGATGTGTTTGCCTGTCGAGGTACGGGCCACGTATTGCTGCCGCTGAAGAAATATTACCACAGAACAAGAGTGGGGATGTTTAATACAGGAAGGATCCCCTGTGCTATATAAAGCCATGATGGAGCGGAGGTAGCAGTGGTACTGGTGTCTCTCCAATGGCCAGAGGACATGGATTGGGGACAGGGGACAGGGACTGGGGACTACCCTTAGCTCTATGGCTGGAGACGCTGCCGCTCCCCTCTCTGTGACTGCAGAGGCAGAGATGGATGATGGCCTCTTATGTTTCTCCCCCCTAGTCCCGCGCGAGCACTAAAGCCAGCGGTCTGGACCAATCCCTGCTCAGCTCGGATCAGCAGCCTCCTGATATTGGACATGGAATCCCCCGGGGATTAGGGGGGAGGGGGGGGGGGAGAAGAGGCTGGAGAGGAGAAGAGAGAGGAGGAGAGAGGAGAGGAGAGATGAGAGGAGAGATGAGAGAGGAAGAGAGATGAGAGAGGAAGAGAGATGAGAGAGGAGGAGAGATGAGAGGAAAGGAGAGAGGAGAGATGAGAGGATGGGAGATGAGAGAGGAGGGGAGATGAGAGAGGAGGGGATGAGAGAAT
Organism: Borostomias antarcticus; assembly: GCF_949987555.1. Classification (NCBI taxonomy): domain Eukaryota; kingdom Metazoa; phylum Chordata; class Actinopteri; order Stomiiformes; family Stomiidae; genus Borostomias; species Borostomias antarcticus. The sequence goes on along the minus strand of NC_140240.1, from coordinate 3,319,165 downwards.
GGGAGATGAGAGAGGAGGAGAGGAGAGATGAGAGGATGGGAGATGAGAGGAGGAGAGGAGAGATAAGAGGATGGGAGATGAGAGAGGAGGAGAGGAGAGATGAGAGGGGAGGAGAGATGAGAGGATAGGAGAGGAGGAGAGGAGAGATGAGAGGATCGGAGATGAGAGAGGAGGAGAGGAGAGATGAGAGGGGAGGAGAGATGAGAGGATAGGAGATGAGAGGAGGAGAGGAGAGATGAGAAGATGGGAGATGAGAGAGGAGGGGAGGAGAGATGAGAGGATGGGAGATGAGAGAGGAGGGGAGGAGAGGAGAGGAGAGATGAGAGGATGGGAGATGAGAGAGGAGGGGAGGAGAGGAGAGGAGAGATGAGAGGATGGGAGATGAGAGAGGTGGAGAGGAGAGATGAGGGGAGGAGAGATGAGAGGATGGGAGATGAGAGAGGAGGGGAGGAGAGGATGAGAGAGGAGAGGAGAGTTGAGAGGAGTGGAGACCCTGTGTGGAATACGACTGCACAGATAAACAATCCCAGAAGAGGATGTTGTGATACTGTGCTGAGATCCAGATATGTTTTAGTGAACCCATTCATACTCTCGGTCTGGTTTCCTAGGGGCTCGGTCGAAAGTGACAACTGTTTACAATCCAGCAAGCAGAGTATGGAGCCCCTGTCACCCAGCCTCCACACTGACAGGACACAGCCTCCACACTGACATGAGTATGGAGCCCCTGTCACCCAGCCTCCACACTGACAGGACACAGCCTCCACACTGACATGAGTATGGAGCCCCTGTCACCCAGCCTCCACACTGACAGGACACCTACACCCACAAGACCGCGAGCATCGGGCTTTTCCCTTCATGATTCTCATTAGTGGGTTTCTAATTACTTTATTCATTACTCTTATCAGGAAAACGTTTCTTTGTGTATTTATATGTGTGTGCGTGTGCGTGTGTGTATGCGTGTGTGCGCGTGTGTGTGTCCTGAGGTCAGTTAGTGGACAGGCAGAAAGCAGCTGGGGGGGCAGATGGAGAACTCAGGCTGGAGATGGAAGATGGTGGTCAGGGAACCTGTCCAGTTCACACTCACCCTTGGCTTCCCCTTAATTTCATGCGTGCATGTGTGTGTGCAGCTGCCTCTCTGTTTAACAAGCTGAGCCTGTCTGACCAGACCAGAGGCTATAGCCACCAGAGCCGATACCTCGGAAATATTGTTGTGTGAAATCTCAGGCATGCTGATACCAGCGATACCGGACCACATGAAAACCTGGCAAGGAGCAACGACACAAAGTAGACGAGCAGTCTTCCTCCTCCTCCTCCTCCTCCTCACAATCATCTGCAACATGCTCAACAGATACCAGGGCTGAGTTTCCCAGAGGCATCGTAGCGCTATGATGAACGCCATAGCTTACGATGAACGTAGCGCTACGATGCCTCTGGGAAACTCAGCCCAGTATTGTTGTAAACTAGAAAACTGCAAAAAGAAATGAACATGACTGCCTAAAAACTTAAGCCACAACAGTGTGTGTGTGTTCTAGGCTACAAATTGGAAAGGCACATAGTTTTGGCTTGAACACATATCTTAAACAGATATAACCTAGTCCAGTGGAACTAGATGATGTTCTACTATTGAACTGCTAATATTCCTCCTCATCATTCTGAACTAGTCTGACCCTCCTCGACACTCACAAGCTCCTCCTCCTCGATACTCACAAGCTCCTCCTCCTCGACACTCACAAGCTCCTCCTCCTCGATACTCACAAGCTCCGCCTCCTTGACACTCACAAGCTCCTCCTCCTCGACACTCACAAGCTCCTCCTCCTCGACACTCACAAGCTCCGCCTCCTCGACACTCACAAGCTCCTCCTCCTCGACACTCACAAGCTCCGCCTCCTCGACACTCACAAGCTCCGCCTCCTCGACACTCACAAGCTCCTCCTCCTCGATACTCACAAGCTCCGCCTCCTTGACACTCACAAGCTCCTCCTCCTCGACACTCACAAGCTCCTCCTCCTCGACACTCACAAGCTCCGCCTCCTCGACACTCACAAGCTCCTCCTCCTTGACACTCACAAGCTCCTCCTCCTCGACACACAAGCTCCGCCTCCTCGACACTCACAAGCTCCTCCTCCTCGACACTCACAAGCTCCTCCCCCTCGACACTCACAAGCTCCTCCTCCACCTCCGCCTCCTTGGCGACCCTGGACTCCAGGCCCTGCTGCCTCGACTGCGCTAGAACCTCTCTCCCCTGGTCTCCCCTTGAAACGGTGGATCAGGTGGTCCTCATCAGGGACCACTCTCAGGCCACACCCCTCCAAGGGCTTCTTCAAGAGGTCCCGGCCCGACTGGTCCCGCACATCCAGGTCCCAGTCCAACATTCCCAGTCCAACATTCCCAGTCCAACATTCCCAGTCCAACATTCCCAGTCCACAAGCAGGTGGCGAGCTGGAGCTTGTTTTTTTTTTTTTGCTGACCCTAGCTGTGCATTCTTTGTCAGCGTGTCCTGCCGTCCAGCTGTGGTAGAATCCCTGAAGACTGGCTACGGACGGCTGGTTCCACACCACGTGTGTGTGTGTGTGTTTGTGTGTGTGCGTGTGTGCGCGTGCGTGCGTGAGAGAGTGGAAGAGTCAAAAAGCGAAACTTCAAAGTTTGTCAGAGACGGATCAGAAGAGGGTCAGAGTAAGGGGGGGGGGGGGTGAACAGTTGAACTGGAGGTGATGTTGTGTGAGTGAATCTCTGACTTGCGGACCAAGGATCCTGGTTAAGGGAAACCCCAAAAGATGATCAGGATGAACGCAGAGGAGATCTACCCCACCGTGAGTGCGTCTCCCTTGCTGGCGCGGGCAGGCTTGAACAACCGAACAATTAGAAATAAGAAAATAAAGAAATAAAGAAGATAAAGCCGAGCGATATTATTGCCGTGGGAGAGACGGAGGTGTGGTTTGACATGGCCAGATACGGGAGACCTGGGTAAACACGGGCAACAACAGGATCCTCACTGTGGTCTCGGGCTGCTAAAGGGGACGAAGCTGGAGCCCTCGTCCGAGCGACGCGAAGGCGTAAACGGGGCGGCGGCGGCCTCCGCCTGACCGCAGACCGGCCGCAGAGGGTCGTGGGGAGGTCGATCTCTGCTCCGGGACTCGCGCCGCTCATCGCGCCGGCGCCACTAAAGAGGAAGTCGAGCGGGGGCTACGGCGTCGCTTACTGCGGTCGTCCCCGAGGAGGGGACACATATCACGCACGCACGCTCCTCGGGGACGACCGCAGTAAGCGACGCCGTAGCCAAGTTTAGCTTTTTGACTCTTCCACTCTCTCACTCATCTACGATCCATTTTAATGCCCGCCAGTTGACTTTCCCAAATGTGTATCTGCATATTTGATGACTACTAGCTGATATTGTATGTCATGCTTTCGTTTTGTTTGCCCCACGCTAATGATGACAGAACAGAGTTGGTCGCCAACTTTTTCATAGCAATACACCTGGTTTGTTGCTAAACGTTGCTATGCAAATGAGTTTTATTAAGATCAAGGCAGAGAGGAAAGCATCACTCTGCTTGTGGCTCCTGACACTGCTGCTCTGTCCCTGTAATAACAGCTCTGTCCCTGTAATGACAGTTCTGTCCCTGTTATAACAGCTCTGTCCCTGTTATAACAGCTCTGTCCCTGTAATAACAGCTCTGTCCCTGTAATAACAGATCAGTCCCTGTAATAACAGCTGTGTCCCTTTAATAACAGCCCTGTATCTGTTATAACAGCTCTGTCCCTGTGATAACAGCTCTGCCCCTGTAATAACAGCTCTGTCCCTGTAATAACAGCTCTGTCCCTGTAATGACAGCTCTGTCCCTGTAATAACAGTTCTGTCCCTGTAATAACAGCTCTGCCCCTGTAATAACAGTTCTGTCCCTGTAATAACAGCTGTGTCCCTCTAATAACAGCTCTGTCCCTGTAATAACAGCTCTGCCCCTGTAATAACAGTTCTGTCCCTGTAATAACAGCTGTGTCCCTCTAATAACAGCTCTGTCCCTGTAATAACAGCTCTGCCCCTGTAATAACAGCTCTGTCCCTGTAATAACAGCTGTGTCCCTGTTATAACAGCTCTGTCCCTGTAATAACAGCCCTGTCCCTGTAATAACAGTTATGTCCCTGTAATAACAGTTCTGTCCCTGTAATAACAGCTCTGTCCCTGTAATAACAGTTCTGTCCCTGTAATAACAGCTCTGTCCCTGTAATAACAGTTCTGTCCCTGTAATAACAGCTCTGTCCCTGTTATAACAGCTCTGTCCCTGTAATAACAGCTCTGTCCCTGTAATAACAGTTCTGTCCCTGTAATAACAGCTCTGTCCCTGTTATAACAGCTCTGTCCCTGTAATAACAGCTCTGTCCCTGTAATAACAGCTCTGTCCCTGTAATAACAGTTATGTCCCTGTAATAACAGTTATGTCCCTGTAATAACAGCCCTGTCCCTGTAATAACAGTTATGTCCCTGTAATAACAGTTCTGTCCCTGTAATAACAGCTCTGTCCCTGTAATAACAGTTCTGTCCCTGTAATAACAGCTCTGTCCCTGTAATAACAGCTCTGTCCCTGTAATAACAGCTCTGTCTCTGTAATAACAGCTCTGTCCCTGTAATAACAGCTCTGTCCCTGTAATAACAGCTCTGTCCCTGTAATAACAGCTCTGTCCCTGTAATAACAGTTCTGTCCCTGTAATAACAGCTCTGTCCCTGTAATAACAGCTCTGTCCCTGTTATAACAGCTCTGTCCCTGTAATAACAGCTCTGTCCCTGTAATAACAGCTCTGTCCCTGTTATAACAGCTCTGTCCCTGTAATAACAGCTCTGTCTCTGTAATAACAGCTCTGTCCCTGTAATAACAGCTCTGTCCCTGTAATAACAGCTCTGTCCCTGTTATAACAGCTCTGTCCCTGTAATAACAGCTCATGCTACCAGCATTGGCTGCTTTGCGGTAAAAAAAACACACAAAGAAACAGCAAAGGCTGCGAATCTAACGATATTGATAACACTGAGAAAATGTCTAGATTACCGTGGCAACATTAACGGTCGCGAGCCGTCACCCTGACCTGGTAACATACAGTAGCAAACGGCTACTATTAGAGACCGCCACTTATTGGAGATTGTGTTTTATAGGGGTATGGTAGCTTTCATATCGGCTCCTTTCGTTAACAATACCACATTTAGCCGATACCCCCCTTCTCTCCTGGACAATCCCCCCCCCCCACTCCACTCCCCCCCCCCACTCCCCACCCCACCCCACCCCCCTCTCTCCACTCTGCCTGGCGTCTGTCAGCCTGCTTGCGGTCTTCCCTCTTGCGCTCGGCGCTCGCAAGTCTTGTTTCCCTGCCCTCCCTCCCGACTCCCTCACTCCTGCCGCTGCCTCTGCCATCTCTGGTGGAACACGTTCTCTGGTGGAACACTGCCTAGTCTCCGGTGGAACACGTTCTCCGGTGGAACACGGTCCTCTGGTGGAACACGGAACCCGGCTCCCCTCTCCTCTCTCTCCCCTCTGCTGTGTTCCTCTCCTCGCCGGGCGATCATACCGAGGAGCCGAGAGCTGCTGCTGCGCGTGAAGAGATTTCCACCGCTGTGTTTTTTGTTCCCGACGGCTCGGCGCTGTGCACCCCCGGGGAAGCGGCAGACGCTCTGCTTTGTATCGAGGCAAGTGGGCTTTGTCTGCCGAGCTTATTCTGGCCGCACTCTTTCCCTGCCCACTCTCACTGTCATTCAAATGACTCGAGGCGTCGCTCCGGCATGGTGGGGGCTCGGATGTAGGCTACTACAGGAGGGGCTCGGGGAATGGTTACGGTGTGGATGGGGGGGAGGGGTTTGGAGCTGGAGAGGGGGATGGGCGAAAGGGAAGAGGAGGTACATGCATGCACGCACGCACGCACACACACACACACACACACACACACACACACACACACACACACACACACACACACACACACACGTGCACTCCCTGGGCTAGCCTAGCATGCTAGCTACAGGGATAGACAGGGGGCTGGTTGTAGCCTGTTTTTGCCTCAGCTTAATGATTCTGCAGGGTTGTGTGTGTGAGTGTGAGTGTGTGTGTGTGTGTGTGTGTGCGCCAGATGTGTGTGTGTGCGTGCGTGCGTGTGTGTGCATGCCTGTGTCATGTGAAAGCTGTTAGGTGATGATGTGCCTATTGTGAGAGTTCAGATAAATCCACTTCCCAGCACAGATCATTCACATTTTCTGTCTGTCTGTCTGCCTGTCTGTCTGCCTGTCTGTCTGTCTGTCTGTCTGTCTGTCTGTCTGTCTGTCTGTCTGTCTGTCTCTGTCTGTCTGTCTGTCTGTCTGTCTGTCTGTCTGTCTGTCTCTGTCTGTCTGTCTGGAGAGCCAGTCTACTTCCTGAAAGTTGTGCTCTCACTATCATTGCGTAGTACTAGTACATGATGCACGTTGATTAGCTTTGGAACACATTGGAGCTGATTTGAAAGAGGCCAGTGTTGTACAACAGTGATTGTGAAGGAAGTGATGTATGCCATCTTTCCAGAGTCAGGTTATGGTCAGGTGAATAGGGAACGCAGTGGGACAGCTTGCTCACTCTCAGCTGTTTGTCTGAATGCTGGCTAGGGCTAACATCTGGATTACAATAGCGCATATGTCCATGCCCATGGCTATGTTTTCGAACGGGCGAAACGATTTGCGATTACACACGGAAATTGCACGTAAAGATCGGTTCAAATCTCTTATCACACTAACACGTCAGAAAATGCATATCACGCCGCCATTAAAGAGCCTATCAAACAGGTGATTTACGATTTTGAACTAGCAATTAAGGGTGTATTTGTCTTGGCTAGTAGCATAGTCTAGAATGTTGTGAGTTTAAAATGCAGCCATCCAACGCCAATGCCAAAAGTCACCAGCAAATACATTTCCATCCCATTTGTGCTCAATGTCTGGTGCACATTCCCTGCTTTTAAAATTATATTGAATCCAAAAAGATAGCCTAATTATTCCAATCTCGGCTAATCGCAATCTGTGCTGCCGTGATAACAATATTATTTGATTAGGTTATTACTGTTTCTGTATTCATTTAAACAGTTCCCTTTGCTTCCCAACCACTATCTCATCTACTTTGTGTTCCTGTATTTTGGGTTTTATTCTTTATTTGAGGGATTATTTCGCAAAAACAGACATCTCCAAGATACGTCTCTGTAGATAAGATATTCTAAATCGTGTTTGCCCATATCTGCTGTGAGGTTTAACGTACTACAGTAGGCCTATTCATCTCTTATACAGAATGACAACATGTGGGACATGAACAGACAGCGTATTCATAAAAAACATTCACACACCCTAATATTTATTCACAAGCGCAAACTTCTGCGTCAGGATTGCAGACATAAACCCGTTTAATAAGTCAGAGATAGAGTCCGATGTCTATGACAGTGTTGCTCCTTGTTTGACCTTTGGAAATGAAATACCCTGAACCTGCATTTGGGTCCTACCTCTCCCATTTGGGTTTGCCTCCATATGCATTTGGGTCCGACCTCTCACTGAACCCTAACACATTCACAGCAGTCGCTTCGTGACATTTGAAGGTAAAGTTTGGCTGTTGTCACCAGTATCTTTTCGTTGATGTGATGTAGTTTGGGGAGAGGGCCAGTCTCCCTCTCTCTCTCTCTCTCTCTCTCTCTCTCCCTCTCTTTCTCTCTCTCTCTCACACACACATACACACACACATACACACACACACACACAAGCACACATCATTACTGTCCTCTGTCCATTACTGTCCTCTATGGAGTGCGTGGAAGCGCACTGTCAGTGTGCTCCGTTGTAGTTAGTGATGAAACAGACTCACGAGTTCATCTCTAAGCGCTGTGCTCAACGAGAGACTTGAGGACATTCTTCCAGATTTCATTTTTAAAAGTGGGATGGAAACTAGCCTGGCTTCACAAGACTCGCAAAAATGTGAAGGGTCTGGAACCGCCCGAGTTTATTTTCGATTTCCTACAGTCGCAGACCAAGACGTAATTGGATACACCCGTAACCAATCAGAGCAACAGAACGTGGGTTAGTCTTCGTATCGTCGTATCAAGCGGGTACAGTCGTTTTTATCAAACCCGTCCCATATTAAAGGGTTGTGATTGGCCGGGCGTAACTCCTAAAGGGGATCTGTGGAGAGAAACGGAATGTGAGCTCACGTGATCAGGATGGTGGAAACAATTTGAGAGATTGAGAGAAAAAAGCCTGCAATGTTTTGATGCAAGCCTTCAATTTGATTTGATTCTCCACTCCAGTTTGTTTCACCAGGGATGAAGATGGGGGGGGGGGGGGACATAGTCTCTGCACCCTACGGGAGATGTAGGCAGTGGCTCTGATTGGTCGCGTCGGTTCTCGCTGCTGTTCTAGCGACCGTTTTCAATGGAGACTTTGGGAGGCGGAGATCGCCAGAGTCTGGTATCACGAGACTAGTGATGGAAGGACAGGAGGGTCTCCTGCTCAGAGAGAGAGAGAGAGATTGAGAGAGAGAGAGAGAGAGAGAGAGAGAGAGAGAGAGGTGACTCCTGCCTCAGAGAAAGAAAGAGGGAGCGAGCGAGAGACAGAGAAAGGTGACTCCTGCCTCAGAGAGGGAAAGGGAGATCAACTCCTGCTTCAGAGAGAGACACTCCCGCCTTGTGGGTAGAGAGAGAGACAAAGAAAGAGAGAGAGAAGTGACTACTGCCTCCGAGAGGGAAAGAAAAAGAGAGACAGGGCGAGAGAGAGAGGGAAGGAGAGGGAAGAGAGCATGACTCCTGCCTCAGAGATGTGGTCTGAAACCTCTGGCTCGCCTGTCCTCATTCCTGTAGATCTCTCTTCGTCAGGTGGTCCGTTCGACTAAACAGCTCGCCCCCCCCCTGCTGTGGAACCACCAGCGAGTGAGGCCAGACTGAGGACGCAATAGACCAGAGAATAGGGTGTTTATTTAGAACAGGCCCAACCTTTATTTTGTGTATCGGACGTACATTTTCCGTCCAATCTTACAGGAGGCAAACGCAGTCAAGGTTGCGGACAGCCATGTCGGAGCAGATGAAGGCACTCCCTGACCCCCTGACCCCCTCGGTATGTGTGTGTTGTTGATGTGACGGCGGGAGGCTGTGCAGCGCCGATGGCGGCGCCGTGTCCAGAGTTGACTCCGCTGTGACCAACCTGTCTGGAGGGTCCGGATGGAACCACGCTGCTGCTCTTCCAACCCCCCCCCCCCCCTCCCCCCGCACACATGCACTCTCTGGGGTTAAAGACGACAGAATGGCCGCGCACGCTCACGCGTTTATTTACCGCTTACCCCAAAGGCCCCTCGGCTTATTCCAGTTCCAGACTCGGCGTAGCCCCCATCTCGGTCTCCACGCTAGCCGGCGCCACATCTCGCATCGATCCGTGTCCCCAGTCCCAGCAGCCAAGCCCAGCCTCGGCCCCGGCCCCGGCCTCTAGACCCCCAGTCCCAGCCCAGTCTCTGCCCTGTCACCCCCCACAGCCCCCAACCCACAGCCCCCAGCCCCCAACCTCCAGCCCCCAACCCCCAGCCCCCAACCCCCAGCCCCCAACCTCCAGCCCTAGCCTGCCTCCGGGGACGCTGATTGTCACGAGTCACGTGAATCCCGGGGATGGGCTCCGTCCCGTTTGTCGACAGGCGCGCGCGCATGTGTGTGTGTGTGTGTGTGGATGCCGGTGTGTGAGAAAGAGATATATAGGCTAGAGAGCGAGAGAGCGAGAGACAGAGCGAGAGAGCGAGCGAGCGCGTAATCTGGGGGCAGTGAAAGAAAGGGCGTGCAAACGACAGCCAGAGAGAGAGAGAGAGAGAGAGACGGAGAGGAGAGAGGCGGGTGGGTGCATGCGGGCGACTGCGAGACTGAGAGACGGTCGGCTCGGTCCGACAGCAGCCTAGCGGAGGACGAGGGCCAGAGCGCCAGCCAGCCCACGCCGAGCACAGCCCACGCGGAAGAGGCGGAGACCGGCGGCGGCGTTCGCCCAGACAGACGACAGCCGTACGGAGGGTGGGGTGGGGGGTGGGAGGGGGGGCGTGGGGGCAGGGAGAGCCGGAGAGCGCCAGTGTCGGATGAGCCGGAAAGCCAGCGTTGGATGTGTTGCCCAGGGGGGGGGGGAAGCAGAGGGAAACAGCGTTCCTTTTTTATTTTTTTAAATCCTCACCCCCCCTCCCTCCCCTCCCCTCCCCTCCCCAACCCCCCCCCCCCCCCCCTCATCCTCACCTGACTGGATTTCTCTCTGTTGCTCGCCGTGTAGAGCTGGACTAGCAGAGGAGCAGCGCACAGCCCAGGTATTTAACCACGATCTTCTCTTTCATTTGGCACCGATGCCTCAGCTTCCGGGATTTAATGGCGGGGGGGGGGGGGGGGAGTGATAGAGAGAGAGAGAGAGAGAGAGAGAGAGAGAGGATTGCTGTGCGTCAGGCGGAACACATCAGGCTAAGGGATGGAGGCAGTTCTGTGGCAGTAATGGCAGCTGATGTGTTTTGGTTCAACGGGAGCTCTGTGTCTCTGTCTTGCTTACTGCATGTGTGTGTGTGTGTGTGTGTCTAGCTTGTGTGTTTGTGTGTCTAGCTTGTGTATGTGTGTGTGTGTCTAGCTTGTGTGTGTGTGTGTCTAGCTCGTGTGTGTTTGTGTGTGTGTGTCTAGCTTGTGTGTGTGTGTGTGTGTGTGTAGCTCATGTGTGTGTGTGTCTAGCTCGTGTGTGTGTAGCTTGTGTGTGTGTGTGTAGCTCGAGTGTGTGTGTGTGTGTGTGTCTAGCTTGTGTGTGTGTGTGTGTGTCTAGCTCGTGTGTGTGTGTAGCTCATGTGTGTGTGTGTGTGTGCGCGTGTGTGTCTGTCTGGTCGAGACGGTAGCGCGCTGTGATAGGGGCTTTATGAAGCTGTGATCTGTTGACATGCCTGCTGGTGTTGGAGGCCATTAATCTCAACAGGGCTGGCAGACGGCAGACATTCAGGAGTCGGGGTTTTCAGGACGCTAGTTCAGCCCCCCACCGCCCCCCCTCCCTCGCCTCCTCCATCCCTCTCTTTCTTCACCTCCCTCCCTCCGTCTGTCTGCCGGTCTCCTCCACTCTCCACGGCCCTCTCTCTCTCTCTCTCTCTCTCTCCCTCTCTCTATAAATGGATGGTTTTAAAGCCCGTCGCCGTCATGCTAGCCCTCGGTGCCGAATGACTCTGTGGAAGATGGAAGACAAAGGCCAGTACGTTTTCAGGGTCTTTTACACGGGTTTCTGGGTAATTTAGCCTCAGCAGCCTTCAGGTTTTTTTGTATCCTGATCTGCCCCCCCCCCCCCCACCACCCCACCCCCCCCTCCCCTCCTTGTGCTCCTTCGGAATCGTGTAGACTTTAACACCGAGGTGTGTGTGTGTGTGTGTGTGTGTGTGTGTGTGTGTGTGTGTGTGTGTGTGTGTTCTTGTCATGAGCATCTTTCCGCCAGTGCTCCGCACTCCTCCTTCCCATCGGTAAACCTCAGTGATGAATCTATCAAGCAGCGGACGGCCTTAACAAAGGCAGAGCCCCCCCTCCCTATAGAAAACGGGGGTGAAAGGTGCCATGTGGAGATCATCAGGGAGGGGTGACGGAATGCACCCCTAGATCAGGAGGGTGGGGAGGGGGCGGAAAACGTTTGAATCTGTGGCCGGTGTGTTTCGGATTAACCCTTTGCTGGGACAAATGTCTGTCTCCCTTGCGGAGACGAGTATCCTTCCCCGGTCTTCCCCTGCTCCAACACACGCACCCACGCACACACACACACACACACACACACATGTGCATGCACCAGACATTTGTTGATATCTGTTTTGGATTTGGTGGAGAATATTCTAACCTGCTCCGTGTGTCCTGGAGAAACTCAATGGAGCCACGTCTGTGAAAAATGCGTGTGATGTTGATCAGTGTGAGACGCGGCCCAGGCGCTGCAGGGTGGACCGCGTATAGACTGGCACGGGTGTAAGACGAGCCTTAGATCTCGCCTGTTAAATAATGTTGTGGGGGTTGGTTGTGTGTGTGTGTGTGTGTGTGTGTGTGTGGGGGGGGGGGGGGGGGGGGGGTATTGGTTTCCTCCACCCCGGCACAGCAGGGGTTAAGGAGTCAATCACCTGTCAAATCGTCCAGGATTGCGCAACACTTAAAAGACAGACACGGGTGCAGCGACACACATGTGCCGTGCTCATATTTGGGCCACGCGCCCCTGCTGGGGGAGCTCTTAGTGTGCACGTCACATAGAGCCAGCCTCTCACCCCTTTGCTCCCCTCGCACGTGAGACGTGCCCAGACTACGGACCGCCGAGAACAGAGAGCACATTCAACCCCCCCCCACCTCCACCGTCTGAGGCAGAGTAACCCAGCCAGCATTGATTCCCGCTCCCCGACCGCACTGACGAACTCACCCTGCTGCAGAAAGCTACGCTGTTGGTATGTGGCCATGGTATGTGCTTCATTTAGAGAATCTGACGAGGAATCATAAGCATGCTGTGGGCTATGCGTGTTATTGCCATCAGCTGTGTTATTGCCATCAGCTGTTTCAGTCTTTGTCATTCGGAATATGGCTCTGACCAAACATCCCCGGCCAGACATGAACAACAGCCCCATAAGGGACTATAAACAACACTAATCAGAGGGCCACTCTGTTTGGAGAGCATTTAGATTTGATGTGTAATTGCCCTCTGAATCAGTTTTCCATCACTGATGAAGCCTGAATGACCCAGAGGTTTTTTGGTGTCGTCGTGGTCTGCCATCGTCATAGAGACACGGGAAGTCTGAGGTTAGTCAGGCCCTGGCTGGTGCCTTCGGCCAAAACCACAGTTATCTATTCAACACTTAACAACAGAGACCGTTATTCTGTTTGAGACGCCAACTCCCAAATCTTAGTACCGCATGAACATAGAAAGATGTAGAGTGGGCGTGAGGGAGGTCCGTCCAAGTCTCGCCATGTCAGACCTGGGAGATCTCCGCCTCCGAAGGTCTGGAGACATCTCCATTGAAAACCGTTGCTAGAACAGCGCCGAAAAGCGAAAAACATCTCCAGTAGGAGGAAAGACCCGTCCTACCGGAAATGATGTCCTCCAAACAGGAGAATTAAAACCAAAACACCGGCCCAATTCACCAGCCCAATAAGGAAGGACCGCCCGAAAGACGTTGGATTGGTTCTGCAATGCAGGCTTTTTTTCCAATCTCTCAAATTGTTTCCACCCGCTTTTGGCGACGAAACCAAAATGTCTTCAGTCGCAAGATGAGCGCCGCTTTTAGAGACTGACTCCTGAGCCTAGATCCATCCAGGGTGGAGTGCCAAGAAAGTAGGGAGCTGGGAAGAAAGAGATATTGATAGATGGGTGAACTGGTAGAGTGGGGTAATGCGGTAAAGAGAGAGAAGGAATGGAGAGAGGAGGGAGAGAGAGCAGGAGGAAGAGTCGGAGAGGGAGTGAGCGCCACAAGCCTCTAGTGTTATCCACTGGGTCATGCTCATGAAACATTTAATCAAGCTTTGCAGATAACAGCTTCCCGTCCGACTTAGCACAAACATGTCTATACTGTACCTGCGCGCTGCGGCTTATCTGTAGTTATATTGTGATAACAAAAAATATTTCCCCCTTTCAAAATCTGATGGCTGCACATTGAATACAGACTAGACCCCTTTTTCAGGAAAATTGGGCTTTCGTAGTTTCCTTTTAGCCAAGAACTAGTTCAGTGAGCTCTTTGAAATGAGTTCTGTGCTGAAAGACCTGAATGCCAGCACACAAGTTGCATAACAATAGCTGGCCCTATTAATAGAACAATTATGATAATAAACGGTTGCCAAACACATTTACGATGTCCTACTTTTCACCCATGGCACCAATCGGATCATCGAGCATGTCTGGTTTGGGAGAGGTCTTTGTGCTCACGAGTCACCCTGATGAACCCCACTCTTGGTTGTAGCTAGAATATTGTTGTGCTTCTCTCTCTGGTTGTGAGTGGCTTTCTCCGAGCCCTTCTGCGTTTTCAGACTTATTTACAACCCATCTAGGTCACTCTGAACCATACTGTTTCCTAACATAGCCATGGCTGTGTGGCTGGAGTTGCTAGTTCCCAGTTGTAGCGTGGAAGATTTGAGGCCCCAACATCTAAAATTCCCAATAAATAGCCTTGTGTTTATGAAAAGCCTGCGTCTTCTCTCTGTGCTTGTATTGTGTATTGAGACCAACTGGGGCTGTATGAACGTGGAGTATAGACTACAGGCCACACGCAGATCACAAGGTTTATGTCATTCCACATATATGCTAATCACCTTGACAGACAGGAGCCGCAATAGAAAAATGTAGTTTCTACAGTATGTGTTGAAGCGTACCAGCTTGTGTTTTGTTTCGGAGGCTTACCCGTTTGAACAGGTTAGGTGGGTATGATAACGCAGTTTAAACAGGCTTGGAGACAAGAGTATGGAACGCTTAACCGCCCTGAAGATGTCACTTGCCTGGAACGATGGCAGAGATCCTCAGTCAGTCAACGCCCAAGCTGAGCAAAGACTACGAAACCCCAGACACAAACAAAGACTGTTTTCAACTGGAACTACTGCACTGTAGAATGACAAACGCGTTATAATACGGTCACTTTTTGTTGACCGGGCGACCCAGTGTACAGTCGGTGACAGGGTTGTCTGTGTGAGGGACGGATGGTGGAACGGAGGTAGGGGAGATGTGTATTGATTAGCATGTCTGAGTGGATGACAGGCTCTGGCAAACAGGTCATGTGGTGTTTATTTGCTTAGCAAACACACACACACACACATTTCCTCTATACTGTCACATTCCTCAGTGTCCTTCCCGTAGCATCCCCTCTAATGATTAATTACATCTACCCTAGTGGCCAAAGATGGACACCACCGTGCCTTATTTTAGCCTTGCATCTTAATGTGGATCTCCTTCCCACTGGGCTCCTTTGAGCCAGTACAGGGAGGCGCCTCCGCCCGTCTTTCCAAGGATACAGACAGGAGGAGCGGGGTAGAGGAGCGGGGAGGAGGAGGACGACAGTGGGTGGAGTGCTTTCTCCCCAAAGGGCTTCTCTGCCCTGGGGTCAGTGACGGGGCCTCCTCCTCGTTTGTTCGTCAAACACTGGAAGTCGGTAAATAACCTCCTATGTTAAGTGTGCCGAGAACTCGCAAGGACCGACATTCAGAACACGGTAACGTCCACGAAGATCGGGAGGTCCTTCACCTCCTCTGGGGATAGTCGCCGTTTTTTTGGGGCTCCATATTAGAGTCGGCTTCGAATGATACTTCAATGAAGTGGTGGTTATTTCTCTCCACCATTACACCTGGAACTAATTGGGCCTGTAAATTAGAAAGAAGCCCCTCTCTGGGACTAGCTTTCATTGTGCTTGGAGATACCTGCAACTATTCGGACATGACAGGACGATCAACCAATGCTCTTTATGAGTCTGGAGGACCTGGAGGTCTCTGACTGATTGCTTGATCCTTTGATGAAGCTTGACATTCTTGGTTTGTGCGTCATAGCTGTTAGATCTTTGCTGCGGTGGTGAGCTGGTTTCAGTCTTACTGGACAGACCATCTAAGGACATCTCCACTGTCTTCCTGGTGATCAACATAGCCAGGAGCCATGTCCAACTTCTTCTCTTTAGAGCTGTGTGGATGTTTTGGAAGGCGGAAGAAGAAACCAGTCAATAGTATTAAAAAGGCACGCAATTCATTTGTATCGCGCTGGAGATCAGACCGAGAAGATGTCACACTTGATCGCAAAGTCAACCAAGAAGGCAAACTGGACCAAGAAGGCAAACTGGACCAAGAAGGCAAACTGGACCAAGAAGGCAAACTGCCTTATGCCAAAATCGACCATGATGCCAATCTCGACCATGATGCCAATCTCGATCAAGGTGCTAACCTCAACCATGATGCCCAAGTCGACAAAGGTGCCAATCTCGACCATGATGCCAAATTGGACCAAGACGTTGAAAACAACCGTGAAGTCACGTGTGTCACTGCCCCTGAGGAAGACGTTAAAAGTAGGTCCCAGCCGAATCCAAACCCAGGCCCTGGGGCTGCATAGGCCCTAGGTGCTCCACAGCTCTAGGGAAACACACGCCAAAGAAAATAGACTGATTTTTCACACACTGCTATTATTTTTAGACCCTTTTGTGATTGTGAGCTCTGTGTGTGTTAGACCCTGGATTGTGAGCTCTGTCTGTCTGTGTGTGTGTGTGTGTGTGTGTGTGTGTGTGTGTGTGTGTGTGTGTGTGTGTGTGTGTGTGTGTGTGTGTGTGTGTGTGTGTGTGTGTGTGTGTGTGTGTGTGTGTGTGTGTGTGTGTGTGTGTGTACAGCTTCCTTTTGACATTTGAATGTATTTTGGAACCACAACGTTCAAACTGTGTCTGTTAGTGCCACGTGCCTCTGGCTCCAGCTCCATCCGTACAGTGCTGGGCTATTTTCTGCTCTCCTTGTATTCTTGTCCTCCGCTCTGAACATGGACAGTCTGCTAGTAATTTACCTCTCAGACTCCAGTATGTTCTGAAGAATTGTCAACGATAATTGAGTCTCATAGGCCTCTGCCTCTGTCCTCATATGATATAATCATGCTTGTAAATCGGATTTTACAAGTCTGCTAGGGGCCTCACAAATGTCAGGAGAGTCTATTGCACCACTAGAAGGCTAGAAGCCCCTCAAAATAGCCTGACGTCCAATACACACGAGGACCCTGGATTTGTGGCAGTGTCGTAGTCGTGACTTTTATAAGGGTTTATGAAGTGACAAGGGGCTATGATTTACACTCCCACGTACAGTAGTAGGACCCTAGCAGAGATCCATTTGGTTTGACGGGTCCGAGCGTAAATTGTTTACATGCGGTACGTGAGTAGTTTGTTCCATGCCGGGTGCACAAACATTCTCAGCTTTGATATGCTCTTTGAGATGGCGGAGAGAGAAGCTGTCTATTGTTCAGTGGCATCTGGAGACGAGAGCGGTGTTTACAGGATGCTGGTGTTTGTTCAGTGTGTACACACTACTTACAGGGCTGTTTCCTGCTATAGCCAGGGACAAACAAAGGGACACACACATTTATGTGAGGCCAAGTGTGAGGAGTTTAATAATGGCTTAAGGGGGTAATTCACATTCGATTGAGGTACACAGAGATCCCAGTAGTCTTGTGAGGTCCCGTCACAAGTCTAGTTATTATCGTGACCTCAGCCCAGAGAAGTCTGTGGTCCAGCGGGTAGAGTCTCTGTCAGTCAAGACGGGGGATAAGGTGTCAGGCTTTTTACCTCTGCGTTTGATTGACTGTGTCGGAAGGTCACAGTGAAAGCCGGTTGTGACATTTAGCGTTTGGTTCCGCATCGATTGTGGTTTGGATGACACGGCGGCGGTGTAAGTGGATGCTGTGCGGGTGACAGGACTCAGGACGACGGTGATGTGACCAGGGCGTGACGTATCGATCGGGACGGTGTGGATGTGGATCTATGACCTGAGTCAGTGGAGGAGCTGAGGAGGCACGTGGGGCCGAGCTGGTCCACCTGCTGTTATGGTCCGTTCCGTTCCGGGTGGATGAATTTGTGTCTTTGTAGGTTTTTGCCTACTTACCTTATTCCTCAGCAATATAGGTCAACGGGACTGCTTTCAGAAGCAGTTATTACAGGGCACAGTCAGGACACGGCTTTGTGTGTGTGTGGGGTGTGTGTGTGTGTGTGTGTGTGTGTGTGTCAGTGTGTGTGTTTGTTTGTTGGTGCATGGAAAAGCTCCATTAGGTGATTGTTTTTCTGTGGTTGGCTTTGGACCATGCCATTTGGTGGCCATGGCCCCCTCCCGTGTTTGTGTGTGTGTGTGTGCATGTGTGTGTGTGTGTTCATGCAGGGGGTTTAACAGCTGCTGATTGTGATAAGTGATTTCCTCCTCTAACCTTTTGGAGCAGTGTGTGTGTGTGTGTGCGTGTGCGTGTGTGCGCTCACCATGTCGTGCTCCTGTGTCGACTGGTGCCTCACTCGACGCAGAGAGGGATTGCCTCTCGAAAAAGGTGGCTCAGCACTCTGCCCCTCTGCTCAGGAGGGAGGGAGAGGGAGGGAGGGAGAGAGAGAGAGAGAGGGAGAGAGAGAGAGAGAGAGAGAGAGGGGGGGGGGGGGGGGGGAAGGTTCACATGAGGTTACGAGTCCCCGGCCTCTCACACACCACCCGGTTCAACACGATTCCCATCTGCTTTAGTGACATGAATGTTTTGCTAAAGTAGATAACGGCAAAACTCTTGTATGATTCACTAAAGGAGTGGTGCTGGTGGTTTATTATCCAGGGATAGTGAGTGGTTGGCCACGCCAGTGCAGTGGCAGAACCAGGACACCTGAGGTAGTCTTAAAGTCGCACTGAAACGGACGTTTGAGATCATCTAACTTCCGTAGTTTGACGTATTTCCGACGCAAACAAGCTATGAGGGTGGGACATATGTTTAGAGGAATTTGATTGGAAAATTGAAAAGTGGACGGGTTTTAAGAACTTTAGAGAGATTCGATAGAAGGATAGCGTCGATTGACGGGTGGATGTCGTGAGATTATTGGCCTAAAATCTAAGGTACCTGTTGTCGTCACTGCATGTGACCTACCGTTTTCCAGGAAGTAAGAAATTATATACAGTACTTTGATATAAGATTACAACAAAAGTAAAATTTTGTAATTTTTTGGGCATACATCGTTGAATAGGTGAACACTATGACTAATTATGAAACCAAAATAGGACAGAATGCTTTTTTCATTTCAGTGCGAATTTAAGGCAGACATGTTGCCGGCTAGCCCCTCAGTTGCATTTCCATTCACTTCCAAAATGGAGAAGAACAAAAAAATCTGATGAGGGACAGACATGCACCTCTTTCAGATAATCTGGGTGTATGGAGGTCGACATAATCTCAAATTCTCTCCTGCAAATTTCATGTGGAAGTTGAAACCGGCATCTCGGTCTGGCCATCGCTTTCCTAAAGGGTGACACACACATGCATTATGTTAAGGCTGGCTATTGGAAAAGGTTTTAGGCTGTCTCTTGTGTTCAGAGAGGTTGAGAGGATGAGGGCTGCGTTGACTCTGCCATAGGCTACTCCTTGAGCTGTCCGCAGTATTGATTGATTGATTGATTTGATTGATTGATTTTTTACTTATTTTTAAGACAGGGACAAGGTACAGTAGACATTTACCCTATAGAATAGGGAGAGATGCACTGTACAAGGTTATAGCTAAAACAGCTAATTTCCACCCGCAGTCCCTAGGCAAATAAATATACAGTCTTAAAATAGTGGGGCAAATAGTATACAGTAGAAGAGTTACATATAGAAGGAATACAAAAAAGTTATATACAGTAGATGTCAATGAAGCTTTTGTATGCTAATTGTCACGTCTGTTTGGGCTTTTCAATGAGACTGGTGTTCAGAGACTGCTTGTCCAGGCCAAGCCTACTGGCTGAGTAAAGTCAGTAAACTGACTGAGGCACGGGTAGCTAGCTTGTTAGCTTAGCTGACTGAGGCCACCCATGTTATTAGCTTAGCTGACTGAGGCTAGCCTTGTTGTTAGCTATTCAAGCGAGGCTAGCCAGCTTTGCGGACTGTGTTGCTGCAGTGTTGTTGAGATGAGAGGTCCATCCTGATCCAGCAACATCTCTCTCCAAGGTCAACACTCTCTAAAGTAGGAATGGGCATGAGAAAATATTGTACTATCGCAGTAGTATCAAAGATATTGCATATTCTGATATCCGAGGGATGGTGGATTGATTATTTTGCAGTGGGCACGAGGCCTAGCTCAACATATCTTTTTCTTTAGACTAAATTGTTTCAAATGTCACAAATTATATGCAAAAATGGAATACCGATGTCAGATAATCTAATACCCATGCTCATCCCTACTCTAAAGATTTACATTGTTACTGGGAAGGCAGTGAGAGCTTGATAGAATTCAGGGGTTTGTTTGACTTTGTTTGTGTTGGGCATTGATTTTTCCATCACCGGGAGAAAGTTGAGCGATTTCACATTCAGCGGTGGCAGTCGACGTTTTTGAACAATCAGGGCTCCGAGACACTAAATTACTGGTCTTGGTGACACACGTACACACAACACACACACACACACACACACGCAAAACACAATCTAAAGCAAGAACAGGCCTACTCAGCCAGCCGCCCCCCCCCCCAGAGGCAGGTACGGGGGTAGATTGCATTGAAGGAACGATGGGGAATGTGACAGGGGCGTGATGGAGAACGGGGCCGCGGCGTGCGTCTTGAACCGTCGTCACGTCGCTGATTTATCACCTCTGTCATTGGCCGGGGCACACACGGAGCTCCTCCCCCGCACGCCGGGCTATTTTTAACCACCTATTTCTCATCAGCATGCCGGGGAGAGAGGGGAGAAGAGGCTGGTCACATGAGGAGATGGAGTAGAAGAAAGAGAGAAGACGACAGGGGGAGAGAAAGATGGAGGGAGGGGCGCGGGTCCCCCTTGTTCTGGCACTCAGATAGAGAAGCTACCTTTCCGGCATCCATCTTTGTTTTTGTTTTTGTACGTACGCCTCGCTCGGCTATCCTTGTCTGTGTGTCCGAAGTGGTGATGAAACCAGATGAGGAGCTATGGTTTGGAGGAGGGAGGAGAGGGGGAGGGAGGAGGAGGAGGGGCTGGTTGTGTCCTCCTGTCACGTTGAGGCGGCGATGGAAAAGCTGTTCCTCACCGCTACGCTGTAAAACCCTTTAACACAGTTCGTTCTGATTGGCCAACTGTCAGGAGTCGTTAACACATGGCACGTGTGACCGCTTCACAACTCCGCGACTGCCAAACAACACAAACACACACACACACATGCACACACACGCCCACACACAGCTCGACAGTGTTACTTACATATGCCAGGCTACCACCTAGGTGCTAATATGGTACCTCACACGCCCAAAGCTAAACAAACAGCAAGCCAGGGGCTGTGAGTGCGTGTGTATGATGTTTGTCAATCTCAAAAGGTTGTCCTTCAAGTGACTGGTTTAACAGTACGCTGCCCTCAATATGTGACCTGTTCACCGTGAAGTATTTACGTTCTCAACAGTTCTCCTCTCTTCTCTTCATACACTCACTGCGGTCATCTCAGAAAAGCAATGACTATGTGATGCGTGCTCGTGAAAACCTACGCCGAAGTCTCCCTTCAGCCTGAAACCTACGTTGCTCGATCGATCGAAGATGCGCTCCAACGTCATCGCGATCCTCATCGCCTGGGTGATGTGACGCAATCGTCCGACGATTGGCTAACTCCCCCCTCCCCACACTTCTGATTGGCTCCCCAGGTACAACCCGACCCCCGCGTGACGGAGAGGTCCCCGGAGTAGACTACAACTTCCTGTCTGTGCAGGACTTCCTGGAGCTGGAGAAGAGCGGCACCCTACTGGAGATAGGAACTTATGAAGGTAGGTACTGACTGAGTAGGGCCCCCTCTCTGGATTTTTGGTGCAACCCGCCCCCCGTCCACCCCCCCCGCCCCCCTCCAAATAAGATCCACACCGTCCAATCAGAGTGAACGCAGGCCCGGTCACGACGATATGAGTAGGAGCTTTTTAAAGACAGCGTTGATGCTGTGGACACTTAGGGGGGGAAGACCGCTCGGCTCTCCTCAGACCACAAAAAAACAAACATGGCCGCTTTCTGCTGACATCACGCTGCGCGCGTGAAAGGGGGCGGAGAGCGTGGGGGGGCGGCGCGATTCATCGTTCACCCCGCCGCTTCCCGGTGTACGCTTGTGAACCGCCAGCATCGGCGAGCTATTTACACACACGACGCATAAATAAACAAGCTCTGTCCGTTCAGCCCGGCCGCCAGCGCGCGAACAATGGAGCTGCTCCGCTCGTACCCCGGGGACAGCAAACAGCTGGGGGGGGGGGCGCAAATAGCCTGCTCACTTCCACCAATAGAATGTTCCGGGACTTAGAGCCCCTCCCCCCCCCCACCAACCCCACCCGCCTAAAAAAAGAAAAAAAAAATCCATGTGGTCAAGACTTCCCAATCACCCCCGCCCCCCTCATTTGCATACAAAGAATCGGTGATTATTATACCCCCCCCCCCCCCTCTCTCCCACTCCCGCCCCCTTAACCCCTCCCCCGCCCTCCTTCCAAACATGCTAATCCCCCCCCCCCCCGGTTGCCTAGGTAACTATTATGGGACGCCCAAGCCGCCCAGCCAGCCCCCCAGTGGGAAAGTGATTGGCGGTGATGCCCTGGAGGACAGCCTGCCCGGCTCCCAGCACTCCACGCCCCGACGAAGCAAGTCCTACAATGACATGCAGAATGCCGGAATAGTGCCTGTCGACCTGGGGGAGGACGAGGACATCCCTGAGATGAACAGTAGCTTCACAGGTAAGAGAGAGGAGAGAGGGAGGGAGGGAGGGAGGGAGAGAGACAGAGGGAGAGAGGGAGGGAGGGAGAGTAGGGTCCATCTGGAGGGGGAGAGTGGGTGGAAGTTAAGAGAGGCATGGACACTGAGGGAGAGAGAGAGAGTGGAGGATCAGAGAGGGAGAGAGGAGGGTCAGAGAGGGAGAGAGGAGGGAGAGAGGAGGGTCAGAGAGGGAGAGAGGAGGGTCAGAGAGGGAGAGAGAGAGAGTGGCGGGTCAGAGAGGGAGAGAGGAGGGTCAGGAGGGAGAGAGGAGGGAGAGAGGGTCAGAGAGGGAGAGAGGAGGGTCAGAGAGGGAGAGAGGAGGGTCAGGAGGGAGAGAGGAGGGAGAGAGGGTCAGAGAGGGAGAGAGGAGGGTCAGGAGGGAGAGAGGAGGGAGAGAGGGTCAGAGAGGGAGAGAGGAGGGTCAGGAGGGAGAGAGGAGGGTCAGGAGGGAGAGAGGAGGGTCAGAGAGGGAGAGAGGAGGGAGAGAAATAAGGAGGAGGGAGAGAGGGAGCGAGGGGGGAGGGAGGGACGGACAAGCAAGGACAAGTGAAAATGAGAGAGAGAGAGAGAGAGATCTTGGCTGTGAGGAAGGGGAGACAGGATACAAAATGGTCCTTTGTCTGTGCTGGACAGAGGCTTGCTGCGTCCACATCCGCCTGTGTGTGTGCACGCGCGCGTGTGTGTATGCGCACGTGTGTGTGTGTGTGTGTGTGCGTGCGTGTGTGTGCGCGCGTGTGTGTGCGCACGTGCATGTGTGTCTGAGTGTAATAACAGTGCCACCTGGCTGCCAGCAGAGTGGATAGGAGGCGGATCTGAGACTTTGACACCAGCACGTGACGCCGAGGACGAGTCCGTCCCCTCTGTGGGACGCGCGGTTCGAGAGCGAGAGGCTCCTCAGCGTCCCTCTCTAGATGCTGGCTGCTTGTGCACATCTCCCAGGGGAGTCACATGGTCCTGTTTTGACCACTAGATGGTTCCTGGTACCGTAGCTCCGCCCCTGGGCGTTACCCTGCGGTACCTTTTGAGATTTGGCTGCCTTGTCAGTTCTGAGGGGTTAGGGTTGTGTTGGGCTTAAGGTTAGGTTTGTCTCGGGTTCAGTTGGATGATTTAGCCAACGGTTTGATTTGATTGGCTCAGTCGGTAGCGGTGAGTTTGTTGTATTTCTGACCGTGTCTTTTTAGCGTTTGTGTGGCTGTTACAGCTGGGACCAACTGCTGTTTGTTCCAGTCAGTGTGTGTGTTTGTTTGTTGTGTGTGTGTGTGTGTGTGTGTGTGTGTGTGTGTGTGTGTGTGTGTGTGTGTATGTGTGTGAGAGAGTGTGAATCAGGTCTGATGGCCACTCAGAGGACAGGAAGCGAGGGGGAGGGGCACTAGGAGCACTGTGTGTGTGTGGGTGTGTGTGTGCGTGTGTGCGTGTGTGTGCGCGCGTGCTTGCATGAGCAGAGACCCCCTCCGTCGTACTGCGGTTCTGAATCGTGACCACGGCGGTCCTGTCCTGAACCTGCCGGTGCCGTGTGAAGGTTCCAGAGCCCCGGTCGCATGCTGGAGAACCGGGATCCCGGACCGGCAGAACCACCAAGGATCTCTACAAGCCGAGCAGAGCTGCTCTCTGAACTCCACTTGTCGGTGGAAGACGAATAGTTTTCCTTAGAGACTGTATGCGTTTGTTCTGTGTTTAACCTTTAACCCCCACCTCTCCCCCCCCTCTCCCCTGTTACAGGAGACTCCAGCGAACCCGACGAGCACCCCTCCTTGCGGCCCTACGCCCCGCGCGAGAACGCCCCTTCCTACGGCGTGACCAGCACCACGGCGTCGACCACGGACAGCAACCAGCAGACGCACGCACTCCCCAGCCACCCCCCCGCCGAGGACCCCCTGGGACCTCTGCCCGACAACTGGGAGATGGCCTACACCGAGAGCGGAGAGGGCTACTTCATAGAGTACGTGCCTTTTTACACCCTAGATATGTGCCTTTTTACACCCTAGATATGTGCCTTTTACACCCTAGATATGTGCCTTTTTACACCCTAGATACGTGCCTTTTTACACCCTAGATATGTGCCTTTTTACACCCTAGATATGTGCCTTTTACACCCTAGATATGTGCCTTTTTACACCCTAGATACGTGCCTTTTTACACCCTAGATATGTGCCTTTTACACCCTAGATATGTGCCTTTTTACACCCTAGATATGTGCCTTTTACACCCTAGATATGTGCCTTTTACACCCTAGATATGTGCCTTTTACACCCTAGATATGTGCCTTTTACACCCTAGATATGTGCCTTTTACACCCTAGATATGTGCCTTTTACACCCTAGATATATGCCTTTTTACACCCTAGTTATGTGCCTTTTACACCCTAGATATGTGCCTTTTACACCCTAGATATGTGCCTTTTACACCCTAGATATGTGCCTTTTACACCCTAGATATGTGCCTTTTACACCCCAGATATGTGCCTTTTACGCCCTAGATATGTGCCTTTTTACACCCTAGATATGTGCCTTTTACACCCCAGACATGTACCTTTTACACCCTCAATATGTGCCTTTTACACCCTAGATATGTACCTTTTACACCCTAGATATGTGCCTTTTACACCCCAGATATGTGCCTTTTACACCCTAGATATGTGCCTTTTAAACCCCAGATATGTGCCTTTTACACCCTAGATATGTGCCTTTTTACACCCCAGAAATACATTCACCTGTGCGCCCAAACCCTTTCTCTACCTTCTAGAGTGTGTGTAGGCTATTACAGTATGTCCCTAATCCACTCTCTACTTCATGGAGCATGGAAATGCCTTTACTGTGTACATAAACTACTCTACTTTATAGAGCATGGGATGCCTTTACTGTGTACATAAACTACTCTACTTTATAGAGCATGGGATGCCTTTACTACAGTACAGTATGCACATAAACTACTCTACTTTATAGAGCCTGGAAATGCCTTTACATAAACTACTCTCTTCTTTATAGAGCATGGAAATGCCTTTACTATTTATGTACATAAACTACTTTCTACTTTCTAGATTATGTACCCCAGATTCAGAATAAGTTTTACTGCAGTATGTACTGTACCTACTGTAACCCACTCTCTGTTTCAGAGTGTGCACCCTGTCAACACCCGAATGAAATTGTGAATTTTCAATCATTTTCAATTTTCAATCAATCATCAAGTTGTGAATGAAATTCAAGTCTCACAAGTGTTCTGTTTTCCCACTTGACTGTTGTTCTAACTTTGTAGTTCGTTCTCATAGATCAGTCTGTTAAAACTACAAATTCTTCCTGTGTGACATCACTTCCCTGTCCTCTTCATCCTGAAACTATGTCACTTCCTTTTTCACGTTATAACCTATCTACCTCGTCCCCATCTGACTCACTCGAGCCCGGATTCACTTCCTGTGGTCGAGTCCGACTTGCAATGTCACACAGGAAGAATTTGTAGTTTTAACAGAGTGATCTATGAGAACGAACTACAAAGTTAGAACAACAGTCAAGTAGGAAAACAGAAAAACTATTTTTGGAGTGAACACATGGGTGATGACTTGAAATTACATTAACAATTTGAATTTCATTCACATAGTCCTGCCCTCATCTAGCATGTAGTCTTTGGATCATCTCATTGTGTTCAGTTTCATTGTCTGATCAGAGGAGAGGCGCAGCGAGGATGTTTTTAAGACCGTGTTTTTTTATCGCTTCCTTTTAATCGTGTGTCCCCGCGTGTCTGTTTCCAGCCACAACACAAAGACCACATCCTGGATAGACCCCCGGTGCCTGGACAAGTCTCAGAAACCCCTCGAAGAATGCGACGACGATGGTACGGTCTGTGCGTGCGTGCGCGTCTCCACGTGTGTCTGTCCGCCTCCGCTACGACGTGCACTGTGTGTTTAACTGTGTCGGTGATCGATGAGGTGCTCCGGTAACCCGACTGTAACATGTTTACAATAGCCGGGCGCATTCCCGTGCGCCGCCTGTAGATGGCAGCGTTGACCCGCGGCAGCAGAGGGAGATGACACAGTATTATTCTGCTCTCCTGTGCTGCTGCTCGTCTGAGCGAGGCGCCCCGAGTCGGAGCGGCTGACTGGATTATTCGCATCATCTAGCATAAATAAATGATGCCCCCTTGTCCTACAGAGGGATGCTCGCCTGCCCACGCAGCAGCAGCAACAGAAAGCTGTTGATAAGATTCTACTTTTCCATCCGCCTCGCCCATCCCCGACACACACAAGGGTCCTTAAACTGATGAGATTCGATGTGTCCAGTGAGCTCGCCCATCTCCAGTTATTGCCAGAGGACATGTAGGATGGAGATATGATGAATGTTCCAGAAGGATTTGGGGTTTTACTAATTTACTAATAAATTCTACATTCATATTAACTAGGAGTTGGGTTAACCTGACCTCACTCCCCTCAATGTTCAGGGTTATAATTGATGTCTCTTGTCACTGTGACGGGACTCGGGAGTAATTCGTTTTTGAGTAATGCACCTATTGATCGGTGTAAACATTGTTTTTACATGGCCTTAGTTTGTAGGAAACAGTGCCACCTGGTGGCTATTCGAGGTACCGCGCCTCATATCTGGAACGTGCTGAATCTCCTCTGAAGATGAAGCCGGGATATTTCTTATAATTAACGATGGGTTCAGTACAGGATGTTTTAATTGTCTTATCCACGGTTATAAAAAAACAAAACAATCTGGCGCCGTGGCTTGAAACTGACCCCCATAGCTTCTCTCTCCCTCCCCCTTCCCTGCGTCCTCCTGCTGCTGGCTTTGACCCGGAGAAGAAGGGGTCCACACAGAGGAGCTGGACAATGAGCTAGGTAGGCCTGTCTCTCCTCCTCACATCCATCCATCCACCATCCTCTGGCCAACCACGCTCACGTCATCTGCATGCCCGGCGCCGTGCCTCGCTACGCTGCCCCTCCGACAGTGTGGACATGGCTCAGCACAAGATGGCTCAATCTGAGGACATGAACTCATAAACATGAGCACAGCGGGCCGAGGGTTTATTCTAATGAGACTGTGTGTTTCTGCTTATGTGATTCGCTCTTTGACTTCAGGAGTGGTTTAGTAAATGTAGGGGCTGGTAGCTAGCACTAACGGGGTTAAAACTCTCTCTCTCACACACACACACACACACACACACACACACACGTGCACGTGCACTCACACATGGCAGCCAATTATGCGGCTACGATCAAAGATGAGGTTAATAATGATGTAGCTGACAAGGCTTTTCTAGTGAGCCTCTGCAGCCCAATAATTACTGACCGGTCAATCATAGAGGCTGATTGGCCAACCACAGAGACTGATCATTACTGACTGGCCAATCACAGAGAGTGGTAATTACTGACTGGCCAATCACAGAGGCCAATCATTGCTGCCTGGCCAATCACAAAGAGCCGATCGTTACTGACTGGCCAACCACAGAGACTGATCATTACTGACTGGCCAATCACAGAGAGTGGTAATTACTGACTGGCCAATCACAGAGGCCGATCATTACTGCCTGGCCAATCACAAAGAACCGATCGTTACTGACTGGCCAACGGTCACCAACCAGGTCGCTATTTTAAATACAAATGTGTTCTTAACAGCTTTCCTGGTTGAATAGAGGTAAAAAAAAAAGAAACGCTCCATGCACGCCAAAATTGAATGGAGGTGAATGGCCGGCTGTGTTTGGGTGCCTCGTGGACCTGCCCCTTGGTTCGGATCCGCTCCAAAGTTGAATGGCTTCTAAGTTGGGCCATGCTACTGTACACCCTTCCACCAAGTTTGGTGAAAATCAGTCCAGTATTATTTGTGTAATCCTGTTAACAAGACTAACAAACAAACAAACAAACACACGCCACTGAAGACATTACCTCTCGCCCTGCGGTGTCGCTGGGGTGGAGGTAAAAAAATGAGACCACCAGGCTTCACTGCACTGATGAAGATTCACTACTATTTTCCGATCTGATAGGCTTAATCAGAAATAAAACGATCAACTCATTTGTATATTTTGGATAAATGTATTAAAACGGTGAGGCGTAGCAGAGTGAGCTGTTCTCAGATCTGCAGTTAGCCTCAGAGACAGGCTGCGTCAACAGCAGAGACGCAGCCCTTGTTCCTATGACGGCTCCGATTGGAGGAACACAGTCAATAACTATCGATTGTAGAAATCCAATACATGGACGACGTGCACTCCATCTGCGATGCTGACCCTGTGTGCTCGAGAACAACATGTCCTTAACGAATCAGAGCGCTAGTGAGTCATACTGGAGCGAGGACAGGAGACATGTGACATCCAACCCAGCGTCACGCACACACAGTGACCACTCATCGACTGCTACTGAGCTACAGGACTCCTGTGCTGCGCTGCCCTCGTCATTTGAAACATCAGTGCCGAGGTTTAGTGGAGTTGAGAATTTATTGGTACCATTTCCTCTCGCATACCAACCCCCACTCCCCCTCCTCCTCCCCTTCCCCTGGCGTGCGGTCGTGATTGGTCAAAGCCAGCGCTCGTACCTGCAGTCTCGTTATCTTGTTATGTTTGAAATGTCAGCTGTCTCCTTGGCCGCGGAGCCCAGGCAACCTGTGTACACACACACACACGCACACACACACACACCTCTCTGACTATTGTCCGGCCAGCCGGTCTGGGTCAGCTGAAGGTCTGGGCAGCTCTTAACTCCCCGCGCAATTTCTAACAACTCCCTTCCTCCTCTCCCCTCCTCTTTCTCTCATTCTCTCCTTCTCTCCTCTCCTTCTCTCCTTCTCTCCTCTCCTACAGAACTGCCGACAGGCTGGGAGAAGATAGAGGATCCAGTCTATGGGGTCTACTATGTTGAGTGAGTGAATACACGCCAACACACACACACACACACACACACACACACACACACACACCCCTCACATCTAGCCTGTACCGTCTTAGAAACAGCATGCATTAGCACCATTGAAGCATGCCAAACGCTCTACATGTGAGTCGTGCTGTTTTGACTCTGACCATTTTCGGAAAATATAGGCCATTTATTTGCGTCATTATCATCCGGGAGGATGTTGCGCGTCTCTTCTTGTGGGAGCCTCTTGAGGTCTCTGCATGAATATGAATACATTCATATTATGTTTTGAAGTTGTTCAAAGGAATACCTTCGAGGCGTGCTGCTTTGGGTCTACGAGATGTTTTCAATGTGTATATTATTCACTTTTATTCATATGTTTAGCGTCCCCGGCGTGTTGCTAGGCTGTTTGAAGTGTTGTCTGAGCGGTTGGGCTGGGTTGTTGCTCCGGTAACGGCGGTAGGCTGTAGTTGAGCAGTTGGGGCTGCCAGTCGTCACCCGGGTTGCCCTCTGGGTTCGAGACGCACTCACTCCCAAGGGGCCGGTGTGGCCGTGGTGCACAGCTAATTCACCTCCGCTTATGACCGTCTCTCCCTGCTTCTTCTCCCCTCGCTCACTCTCCCTCTCTCTCTCTCCCCCTCTCTCTCTCTCTCTCTCTCTCCCTCTCTCTCTTTCTTTCTCTCTCCCTCTCTCTCTCTCTCTCCCCCCCCTCTCTCTCTCCCCCTCTCTCTCTCTCTCTATCTCTCTCCCCCTCTCCCCCCCTCTCTCTCTCTCTCTCTCTCTCCCTCCCTCTCCCCTTTTCTATCCTTTGTACCGTCTTTCCCTCTCCCTATATTTTCTCTCTCTCTCTCTCTCTCTCTCTCTCTCTCTCTCTCTTTCCCTCTCTCTCTCTCTCTCTTTGTTTTTCACTGACTCCATTGCTTGGTTTAACTTCCCGCCAAACCCTCCTATTTCTCATTCCGCCCGCACCATCCTCCTCCTCCTCCTCTTCCTCCCCCCCAGTCACATCAACAGGAAGACCCAGTACGAGAACCCCGTTGTGGAGGCCAAGCGCAGGAAGCAGCAGGAGCAGCACCTGCAGCCACCAGAAGGTGAGCGCTACATCCGAGGTTCGTCTTCAGCCCACCACGGGCGTCACTTCCTTTCTTTATCTCCATGTCTGCCCGTCTGCCTGTCTGTCTGTCGGTCGGTCGCGCTGTCTGTCTGTGTCGTCTGTCTTCCTGCCTGTCTCCCTGTCCGTCTGTGCCGTCTCCCTGTCTGTCTCCCTGTCTGTCTCTCTGTCTGTCTGTCTGTCTGCCTGTCTGTGCCCCTATCTCTGTCTACTTGTCTGCCTCTGTCTCCCTGTCTGTCTGTCTCCCTGTTTGTCTGTCTGTCTGCCTGTCTGTGCCCCTATCTCTGCCTGCCTGCCTGTCTGTCTCTCTCCCTGTTTGTCTGTATCTGTCTGCCTGTCTGTGCCCCTATCTCTGCCTGCCTGCCTGCCTGCCTGTCTGTCTGTGCCGTCTGTCTGCCTGCCTGTCTGTGTGTGTGTGTATGTCCTTTACTCCTACTGCTTTGCTTTATGATTTGCTCCTGAAATACCATAAAGGCATAATTATGATTTTTGTTTTAATGGCTTCAATGGCCTTTTTTTTCAGTTCATTTTGCAATCCTTTTCCGTGTCGTTTGAATGGATTATTACCGTACAATTATATGCTCTAACTTGAAAGATTTCTCCAAGGGGATGGAGTCAGTTGACGACCTGGGATCAGTCTCGATCAGTAAAGCGCTCCTTATCACAGTGAACATGTTGCTGATACGGTGAAATGTGCAGGTGTTTGAGCTAATCAGCTCACTACAGGGTACTCGGGAGTGTTCAGCGTGTTAGTCCCTTTACACCTTGTCTTTATCTGCAATGGGCTGCAGGTGTTCATTCTGAATGCAGGTCACACCACAACAAGGGACTAGTTCTGCCGACTCAGCTCAACGTACCTGCTCAACCCCCCCCCCACCCCCCCTCCCTCCCCGAATAGATCTGTGCAGACTTTTTTACCCCATTGATTTTTCATCTCGATGTGCAGAATATTAATAGAGATTGCCGCTTTGATGGGTGTCGTTTTGATTAGTCTCTGACGGCAGCCATTTTGGATCGGGCTGTTTTGCGTTTCATGGCCACCCACGGTGGTGTGTGTGTGGGGGGCGGGGGGGTGGCTGGGTGCTAAACAGAGACCATAGACAGGAAGTGTGCCCCTTGCTGTTCCAGAGTGGATAGAGGACTCCGCCTTGGCAGGGGCCCCCTTGGCCAGCTATGCCACCACCCACCAGGAGACGTACCGGGACCCCCAGACCGGACCCCCGCTGCCTCCGTCCCTCGCACCCAAACGTGAGTCTGATCTGAACGAACACTGGCTTCAGCTCATTCGCTTCGTTGTTTCTCGGTCAGAACTTCAGAAGAAAAGTGCTCATGCTAGTCAACACCATTCAACAGCCAAAAGTTTATAGTAGGTCTGCCTAATCCTCAGACCCACAGAAGTTACACACCAACGCACACTGGTCATTTTCTCACGGTTCCTCCACACATTCTTTTGTTTCTCTTCTGGCTCTGTTCTCTGGTCTTAAAAGCATTATCTTATGTCTGGTGGGAGAACTAGCGTCTCACCAATACTAATGCAATCACCTGCCTCTTCTGCTACGGAAAATACAATACCTAGACACCCACCCACACACGCGCACGCGCACACACAACCCTCTGGAACTAGTCAAACAGAGAGAGAGAGAGAGAGAGAGAGAGAGAAAGAGGAGAGAGGGAGAGGGGAGAGAGGAGAGAGATAGGGGAGAGAGAGAGAGAAGAGAGAAAGAGGAGAGAGTGAGGGGGGAGAGAGGAGAGAGAGAGAAGAGAGAAAGAGGAAAGAGGGAGGGGGGAGAGAGGAGAGAGAGAGAGAGAGAAGAGAGAAAGAGGAGAGAGGGAGGGGGGAGAGAGCGAAGAGAGAGAGAGAGATTTCGGGAGTTGAATTCAGATGACAGACTCTAGTTTGGCATGCATCTGCCCTGAGCTTGCTTCTGACACCTGATCAGACGCTTGTTACCGGCGCAGAGAGATTAGAGTTGTCAGAGTGACAGAGCAACGTTAAGCACTGTGTTCAGGGCCGTCTTCAGAGCCGTGTTCAGCACTTGCGTCCAGGGCTGTGTAATCTGATTTAATTCAATCGGATTGAAGATTTCGGAGCATCTGTTTACATGGGAGGTGATCTAATACGTTGCAGTGTTTACATGCACCAATGCATGTAATTACCTCTGCCCCAGGGGCAAAGCACCGCAGGGCGGAAGGTAATGTTTTCGCCCCCGTCTGTCTGTCTTTCATTGGATTGAATGGGCCGCCATCTTTGCGTGCCTCATCCACTTCTTATAATACATCCATGGTCCAGCCATGATCAGTTATGCTCGCGTCAACAGGCTGGTGTCTATTTACTTGTTCAGCTCAATCTGGAAGGTAGAACGCTAGAGCCCGCCTACCATCATTTTTCCATCCGGAGGATGGAAGATGAGGCTGAAGCAGTGTTATTATTTAAATCAGCAATATTTAAATTTCGCATTGCGCCTGACGAGACTATGGCTGCAGTGTAGAGAGCGACAAACAAGCTGCTAAAGCTATTGCTGATTATGGTGTTTTATGCGCACAATACCACTTAGTGCGTTGTTATCAACTTGTTTGCTAACAAAGGCTAGAGCTACTAGTTAGCTGTTGATAACGAGATCAGCTGTTGCAACTGGAACGCTGACCTCGGGAGTGACCTTTGCCACTTCCCACTCGCACCTCCCGAGACAAATGGAATGCACCATAACGTTATATTTCTCATTCGTGTGGATAGTTGAAGCGATGCATTCTGTAGGCTACCTCAATAGAGTCCGCTAAATGACCATGTTTAATGCTTTATGTATACTATCTGTTAGTGTGAAGTGTGATGATTTCTGTACAGCCAAGATCGTACCCAGCATGGGCAAGTGAGCGTAAAGGCAATACTGCCAAGCAACACAGCGACACCTGTTATATAGACTAGTGTCTCAACTTGCATTTAAACGATAATGTAAACTTCAAGCATTCAAAGTAAACTGCAGACACTTTCAGGTGGATGAAAATAAAGTGAGCACATTAAAATGATTGACTTCATAGAAAACTATATCTCGCCTATAGACTATAGATTTAACATATCATTGGCTGTATAACTCCCATCTCAAATGTACATCTTGTAAACTACTGTCTGCAGACTATGAACCAGCCCACTCCTCCCTCCACTACTGCTCTGCTTGGCTGTTAATGAATGTGAATGGGAAGTCTTCACAAAACTAGCAACGTTTTGGAATTTGGAGAGGAAAGATGTCAAGCAGAAAGAGGAAACTACAGGTGGTGCTACAGTAACCAATTCAAAAAGCCAGTAGGAGAGCACAGCACATGAGAGGTGGGGGTGGGAGGTGGGAGGAAAGGTAGAGGGGGG
This sequence comes from Borostomias antarcticus, assembly GCF_949987555.1. Classification (NCBI taxonomy): domain Eukaryota; kingdom Metazoa; phylum Chordata; class Actinopteri; order Stomiiformes; family Stomiidae; genus Borostomias; species Borostomias antarcticus. The sequence goes on along the minus strand of NC_140240.1, from coordinate 3,285,516 downwards.
GGGGGGGGGGGGGGCAGAGGTCTGCTCCTCTAGTTAGAAAAGCTGTACGTTTGACATCCGCACGCAGGCAAGAGCGATTGAGTTACTATGGTTACGGAAACTCAAGTCAAAACTTTACTAACGGGTATCTATCGTCTGTTTGTTATTGTGGAGCTCTTAATGAAGCAACATGAAGCTTGATAACAACAGACGTTTTGTGGTCGTTATTCCTGATTTTCCTGCCGCCTAGGCTTCCAATAATATTCAGTTCTGCGTTTGGTTTAAAAACAAATTCTCCGCCGTGGTCCGGTTCTGCTTGGAAGCAATTTACCCACAATAGAATGTTCCGTTTGACAAAGAGCACGCACAGAAAGAACGCAGCCAGAGAGTAATCCGTTTTACGTCGTTTAAAATCGTTTACATGATACTTGATCGGTTTATGAAGAGGTTTAGACTACCCTTCTGCAACCCATTGAAATTTCAATCGGTTTGGGCCTTTATATTCGGATTGTGGGGTTTATATGGAGCGTTTTTATTTGGTTTGGGCTTTTAAACCTGTTATAATTGGGTTATTTGGCTCCATGTAAACGTGCCTATTGCATACAG
>NC_140240.1:3277431-3279931 GCF_949987555.1 Borostomias antarcticus | reverse complement strand
TGGCCGCATACGCGGCGCTCATTAAGGCCGGTTGATTTCAACAGCGCTCCCGTGCGTCTCGACAGCTCATCTCATCACACTAGACACGATGTAGACGTAATGAACTTCCTACTCGCTTCCCCCGTTCTGAGAAGATGTCGCCCACATCTTGTCCCCCGACTCGATGTTTACAAGTATCTATCTCTCTCCGTTTCTTGTCTCTTTTTTTTTTTGTCGTTCTTTTTTTTTTTTCGTACCCTTCCGGCGATCTAGAGCGTTCCCTCGCACGCGCAGATGATTTATGGCCTCAAACTCCGCAGCCTTCATTTGTCTAATTACGCCGTCCTTAATGGGCTCATTCTCATCGGACTTCCCTGCAGACGTCATACCTGTACCTTGTTTTGGCCCCAAAAGGCTTGCCGTAGCCCCCCCCCCCCCCTCACCCTCACACACACACCGGCTCCTCTGAACAGGTGTGAATGTCAGCTGTCCACAGACCCTGCGAGAGGCTCGACACGAGCGTGACGCACGCCTGACCGCTGGCTCTCCACGGACCCCCCCCCCCCCCGCTGGGCTCGGCGAATCAAAGAGGCGGGCTGTTTGACCGGCCGGGGCAGGGGGGGGGCGGGCGGGAGTTCACCGTGACGACCCCGGCGGCGGTCTGCTCGCCTGTCGCGGCCCGGTGCCCCGTGGCCCCGCCCCCCCCTCCCAGAGCAGGCGTAGGAGGGAGAGAGGAGGGAGAGAGGATGGGGGGGATATCAGAGGATCAGAGGCGGATGATGAAAGATTCGTGCAGAACCCCCCCCCCCACACACACACACACTCCCTGCCCCTTTATAATATGGCTGCATCCCTTTGAGTCATCAGTCACTGCAGAGTCGTGACAGAGCCCCCACTCCCGCCCCCCCACTCCCGTCCCCCCCGAGGGTCGGACCTCTGTGTCCCTCTGCCCCCTCCCCCATCGCCTCCGAAAGAGGGGGGACAGTTTGGCTCGAGCTGGCGGTCATCAAGTGGACCGCAGCACAATGAGTGTGTTCCCCTTGGTCCTGACAAGTCGTCCGTCAGACCAGTGTTTTGTTGTTGTTGTTGTTGACGGTGTTGCTGTTGTTATTGCTTATTGTTGTTGTTGTTGATCCTAGACGGGGGATCACAGAGCAGACTCAGCCGGCGTGTTCTCGGCCCACGGCCCGCTCACCTGCGTGACGTCGACGGCGCCGCGCGCGCTTCAGAAATGCCGCCGCTCACAACGGCTCGTCTCAGCAGAGGAGACGAGCGGTTGTGACAGGCACACGCCAAACACACGCCGGCGCACGCCAACACACGCCCCCGCCCCCCACAGAGATGCACGGCGACGGTGTCGCACGCAGACAAAAGAGGAATTGATTTAACGCCCGGGGGAGGAGGAGGAGGAGGAGGGGGAGGGGGAGGAAGAGGAGGAGGACAGAGGACGCCGGTTATTTTTTTGCGCGCTTTGCGTTTTAATTCTGCTGACTTCACGTTGGCGCCCGCGTTAAGGAATGTCATTGCGGGGGAATGTTTCGGGGACGCCATGATCGTGGTCCCCAGTCCCGCGCCGGCTCTGTGATGGATGCCACATTTCCGCCGCTGGGATTTTTCAGAGGCATTCTTCAGTTTGTGAGAGGCCTTAACAAGGACGTACCCCCCCTCCCTCCCCCCTCCCTCACCACCGCGCTCTCCCTCGTCTCCTCACACCTCCCTGTCCGGTGGGGGGGAGGCGGGGGGTTGGGGGGGGGTGGTTTGGGTCGTAAATCTCAGTCATCTTCCCTTCCTTTGTTTCCATGACGATGCTCTGCAGCACGCTGCAGTGGGGGTCTTCCTCTAAGGGTCTCTGGCGTGTGTGTGTGTGTGCGCGTGTGCGTGCGAGTGTGTGTGTGCCAGATCGTGTGTGTGTGTGATGTGTGCTCTGTCTGTCTTTGTGATGCTGTTCTCGCCAACACGGGACGACGGACAAAATAAGCTCAGGCGGCGCTTTTCTTTGTTGTTGTTGTTGTTGTTGTGTGTTGGTGTGTGTGTGTGTGTTGGTGTGTGTGTGTGTGTGTGTGTCCGTCCATAGCAAGTTTGATCACACCTGCCACCTTTGCCGCCTCATAAGATCAGCCTGCCCCTGAGTCACATCCAATTTCAGTCTTTGCTTTGCACACACACACACACACACACACACACACACACACACACACACACACAGATAAAAGGGTGCACCGTGCACAACAGTCACCTCCGGATCCGTATGAACACGGCCGGCGCCACGTTAGGAAACAGCCCGGGTCGGCAAACAGTTGCCAGGAGACCGTCTGCACTCCCCCAAACCCCGCCCCCCCGCGCGCAACCGTCGTCCCGTCGCCGTGGTAACAGATGGGGCGGACTGTGGGAAGCCGCGGCTCTGAGGGCCCGGATCCAGACTGGAACCCCCACCCCCCCCCATCCTACAGATCATCATAATCTCCACAGTAATGCCTCCCGTTTAACCTCCGCTGTGTCCACCGCCCCCCCCCCCCCCCCC
>NC_140240.1:3208248-3277231 GCF_949987555.1 Borostomias antarcticus | reverse complement strand
TGCTCCCTGACCGCGGTGAAAACGACCACGCAGGGAGTAAACGAGACCCCGCCCCCTTATCTCTGACCGGCTGCACGCCATAGGCTGCCCGCGGAGGCCTACATGTCAAACCGTTAACCGTCGCTTGTTTTTGCAGGACGATTATGGATATTATTATGATGATGTTTACGAGCTCGACCCCGGCCGAAGCTGGGCCTTTAACGCCGCGGTAGGTGACCCGCGCTCCGTCCGGCGACCTGGGTGAAGCAGGTGGTCCGCGGGCTAACAAACGAGTCCAGACCGCCGTCCGGGTCGACAGCGGGTGGCGTGCGTCTCTAAACCCCTAACCCTGTACAGTATGTAGGCCAGCTGACCGATGATGCAGTCTGGGTAGATACTGTACTCCCTAACGGTGGTGATGGGCGAATAATGCTGAGCAAGTACATCATGTTGTACTGCTTGGTAATTATGTACTGTACAGGCATGTAACGTTTGTACCGACTGGCCCCTGTAGATAGTGTTGAGGTTGAGGTGGTGGGTTGATTAATGTGTTAAGACTAATGTACTGGCGTTTGATGGCGTTGACTGGTTGATAACATGACACTGTGTGGTAATGGTGTGTATGACGTGTGCTAGACCTTAACACTGCTGGTTGATAATGTTTGTAATGGTTTATTGTGTTGTGGGGAACTACTGGTCCATCGATGGGGTGGGGCAGGGAAGAACGGAACAGGGCCAGAACAGGGCCAGAACAGGGTCAGAACAGGGCCAGAACAGAGTCAGAACAGGGCCAGAACAGGGCCGGAACAGGGTCGGAACAGGGCCAGAACAGAACGACAGAACAGGGCCAGAACAGGGTCAGAACAGGGACAGAACAGGGCCAGCACAGGGCCAGAACAGAACGACAGAACATGGCTTGCACCTGGCAGCCTCAGGTTAGTTTTCATCGTCCACCAGGTCACCGTGTTCTCTCTCCTCAACACGGCGCCAGAGAAGGAGAGCGACCAAAGCCGTTCGCACCGAGGGCGAGCGCGCCGCAAATAGACCGCCAGGGGAAAAAAAGCTCTGATCTTCTGCGTTTCAGCCACCGGAGTGAGGGGGGGGGGGGGGATCGATGCCCCGGGACCCGCGAGAGTGGGGTTCCAGTCAGAACGTTCCGGTTCGACCCGACGGGGAGATAACGTTTTTTTTTTTAGAGGGGCTTTATTCCCATCAATTTTCTTCCGCCGCCTGGATACCTAATGGTACTCCGGTAAGCTGAAAGGCGCACGTTAACGGGAGGTCCGACCACCCTCTGCGCCAGCGAGCCGAGGAACTTTATCGGCAAAGAGGCGGACACAGCTGCCGGAGCGGCACGCTGTTAGGGCTCGATGCTTAGTAGAGAGGGGAGGGGAGCGTGAGGGGTTTTTAAACATGCCTGGGAATGCAGTGGGCGGGGGGGGGGGGGGGGGGGGGTGGAGGGCTGTGGCTGTTTGCGAAGTCTGAGTAGATCCCGCTGCACTTGGGAGTTGACATCTGAGAATGGACGAGCTCTCCTCCCCTCGGGCCCGGCTCTCCGTGTATTTTTGTCCACCGCAACCTCAAGGATGGGGAAGTCACGTGAGAGAGAGAGAGAGAGAGCTGGACCGGTCAGCGCTGGTCCCCCCCCCCCCCCCCCCCACCACCACCGAGCTCTCCTCGTCAGGGGAGGCAGGCTGGCTAGGATGTCTTTGTGGTGCAGCCAGGCTGCTAGTCTCACTGCAGGGATCATTATCCCCACATGAGCCAGTTAAACACCCTGACTGACTGACTGGCTGACTGACTGACTGACTGACTGGCTGACTGACTGACTGACTGACTGACTGACTGACTGACTGACTGGCTGACTGACTGACTGACTGGCTGGTTGACTGACTGACTGACTGGTTGGCTGACTGACTGACTGACTGCTCAAGCGTCCATCGATGCATGGGGGAATAGGGCTTCCCACTAATATATGCAGCTCTCTGCTGAACAAATGGAATGGGCTACGAACAGCCGAGCTGTCTGTCTCTCTCTCTCTCTCTCTCTCTCTCTCTCTCTCTCCCTCTCTCTCTCTCTCTCTCTCTCTCTCTCTCTCGCTTAGCAGGATGACTTCATTTCAACGGTCTCCGTGACGCCTTGAAAGTAATCCTCGCTAAACAAAGCCGCTCGACCGCCCTTCCCCTGCGTCGACGTCGGGGTGGCCACGCCTCCGGCCGACACGCACAAATTCACCTCCTCGCGTTTCGCCACACTCGATCCCGTGACGAGACGCCCGCGTGCGCCGATATTCGCCCCTCTTCATCGTCTGACCCCCCTCCCTCCCCCCTCCCTCCCTAACAGCAGTTGGCGAGGAAGGACAGCCAGACCAGCTCCCAGCACAGCGCGTCCAGCCACCGGAGCGCCGGCCACGCCGAATCCCCCGCGCACCCGACCCTGGCCCCGCCCCTCGCCGAAAGCGCCGCGCCGCCCGCCCCCTCGCAGCCGCTGCCGGGCCTTCCCGCCCACGACCCCGGCGCCGCCGCCGCCGAAGGCAACGTCCAGAAGAAACCGGACCCCTTCAAGATCTGGGCCCAGTCCAGGAGCATGTATGAAAGTAGGCGTAAGTACGATATTTTTTGGTGGCGGCGGTGGGGGGTTGCATGGGGGCGTGGCTTGTGGGCTCCTCCCCCCCCCAGGGCCCCCGAGGGGCGGGGCACCGCAGTCTGGATGAAGACTAACCCGCACTGCATGTAAGTGCTCTCACCTCAGAGAAGCAAGGTGGTTTTAACACAACTCCGGCACACACACACACACACGCGCAGCTCACACTCGCTTTTTTCACCCCTGACCTCTCACCCCTGACCTCTCAGCATGCTATCGGGTTGTGTTTCGGTGTACCGGTGCCTGGGTGGATTTTGGGTTGGGTGTGTGCTTCGGTAGTCGGATGGAGAAGCTGGAGCGGTCAAGTACACTACGATAGATCTGATGCTGACCACCATAGCCAGCCAAACACCTCCCCCTCCCCCTCCCCCTCCCATCAAACACCTCCCCCTCCCATCAAACCACTGGTGTGTTACTATTGTACCACTCATACCGTTACTACGACTGTCGGCATACACCAGCCATGTTACGGCTTCTGCTAGCGTTGCTGCACAGCGCCGGCGCCCAATTACCGCCCCCCCCCCGCCCCTTAGCCGTTAGCGCGCTTTCACACGGCCCGTCGCTCCCCAGAAACCCAGCTCCGCAGAAATGTCCGCGTAATTGGCCGGGGTGGTGCAGGACGGGAGCGAGCCGTCTGCCGAGGGCGCCGCGCCGCGTCCAGCCCCGCAATTAGCCGGGAATGTCCCTCAGCTCCGCTCTGCGGAGGAGTAGGAGGAGGAGGAGGAGGAAGAGGAGGAGGAGGAAGAGACGGACCAAGCCCAAATTCCAGAGACTTCATCTCCTCATCATCCCTCTGATGCCCCGGTTCTCTTCTGCCCGTTCGTTATTTCGACGCCTCAGAGCCGAGCCGAGCCGAGGGTGGGCGAGCAGAGCGTGGGCGAGCCTCCGTCGGGAGACCGAGCCAGCCGTACCACAGGTGGCGGAAGAAGGATGTGTTTGAACATTGGAAAGGATGGAGAGATTGGGGTGTGTGTGTGGCGGGGGTAGAGAGAGGCCGTGTGGGAGAGAGAGAGATAGAAAGAGAGAGAGGGAGACAGAGGGCCAGGGCCGGCCTCCGCCCAGGCGTCGGCGCGCTTCGTTACCTCGGCGATGAAAAACTTGGCCGCGAGGCTCGGAGATCAAAGCGATAACGACGCCGTTCGGCGGCCACTCTGCCAAGGCTCCAGAAACCCGCCCGGCCTGGGAAGACTGCCCCGCCCTGGGAAGACTGCCCGGCCCTGGGAAGACTGCCCCGCCCTGGGAAGACTGCCCCGCCCTGGGAAGACCACCCGGCCCTGGGAAGACCGCCCGGCCCTGGGAAGACTGCCCCGCCCTGGGAAGACTGCCCCGCCCTGGGAAGACCGCCCGGCCCCTGCTTTGTTTTTGCAATCATTAAATTTTTTTCTCTCACTGGGTCGAATCCAAAAAAAATCCCGGTTTTAAAGGGTAGGTCTGAGAGAGCTTGACCCGTCACTGGACTACAGGGATCTGTTCATGTCTGGTCATGTTTGATGGTTATGGTGGTGGTCAGCCTGCGACCTGCCTCTCTCGCTGGAGGGAGCTGGACAGAGGGGGACCACTAAACTGGGTCTTAGTGGGTTTAAAGGGGCAACTCAGAGTTCTGGATATAGGGGTCAGTCATGAACGAGGCTCGGTCAGGTTGATTGATGGAGAATGTGTTCAGCTCTCGTTCCGGCGTTAGCGGGATCTGTTCTCCGACCCAGGAGGGGTCTCGACCCCGGACGGACGCGCACATTTTCTCAGTGCAAACAAGAACTCCGGACGCACCTCCTTTTCTTTTCTTTTCTTTTTTTTCTTTCTCTTTCTTTCTTTCTCTTTCTTTCTTTCTTTCTTTCTTTCTTTCTTTCTTGCTTTCTTGCTTTATTTCTTGCTTTCCTTTCTTTCCTTCTTTCTTTCTTTCTTTCTTTCTTTCTTGCTTTCCTTTCTTTCTTTCCTTCTTTCCTTTCTTTCTTTCTTTCTTTCTTTCTTTCTTTCTTTCTTTCTTTCTTTCTTTCTTTCCTTCTTTCCTTCTTTCCTTCTTTCTTTCATTCTTTCATTCTTTCCTTCTTTCCTTCTTTCCTTCTTTCCTTCTTTCCTTCTTTCCTTCTTTCTTTCCCTCTCTCTCTCTCCCTCCCACACACACAGCTCAAGCCTCTGGCTGTGCTGCCCTCTCCCTCCCCGGAGGTCTGACCACCTCTTGTGCTCCGTGAACCGTGAGCTGTCAGTAACCGGCCCCGCCCCCCCCGGCCCTCCTCCACAGATCTCCACCGCCCCCCAGACCCCCTCTGTTCTACCAACGCCATGTTGGGGCGTTAACATCACAAACGCCGTCGTTCAAACATCAAATAGGAATTAGTTTGCAGGAGGCTTTTTATAGAGTCGTTACGCCGGAAATAGCTACTGAGGTCCGGAGCCTTGAGCGAGTTTTAGACGGCTTATTCACTACATTTCCCAGAGGGTGGATGCGCTCCCAAAGGGATGCCTTTGAAGGAGTCGACGGCGACGTTCGCTCACGTCTCCGTATCCAGCCTGGCGCTCCGCAGCGCAGCAGAGGCCCAGATTTACACAGCCCACAACCCTTCACCCCACACACACACACACACACTCCAGCCAAAAGTTGACCGGGGGGGGGGGGGGGGACGTGCCTTGAGCTCGCACAGGAAGTCCGGGGGGTGCTGTTGTTGAGCGGCGTGGAGGCGACGCGGGTGGCGTGCGATAACGCCCTGTGATTGGCCGTGTGTGTGTTTCAGTGCCGGACTACCAGGAGCAGGACATCTTCCTGTGGAGGAAAGACACCGGCTTCGGCTTCCGCATCCTGGGGGGGAACGAGGCCGGCGAACCGGTGAGTCAAACGCCGCCCGCCCAAAAAAAACACACGCTTTCATTTTACAGATGACATATTTACACACGGGAGGTTACCGTGGTTACCGAGCGTGAATAACGCAGACGTTTCCATGAACGGTCCGCAGTTGGGGCTCGGACACACACACACTTGTTTTTTTCTGTGTTTTCGCCCGTTTCTGTGTGTGTGTGTGTGTGTGTTTCTTTTGAAGCAGTCGGTCGCAGCCAGACGAATGATCTGCCGGGTGTTAGTCGAGGTTTCAGAACTTCTGCTGCTCCTCGCACACACACTCTTTCATCTCCTTCCTCTCAACGCTCGTCTCCTCCTCTCTAAGGAGGCCAAGCTGTTTGTTCTCCTGCCGCTGGGCTGAAGGATGGAAAATAATGACTCACAGGAGTGTTGGACCGGCGTTGAGAGAGAGAGAGAGAGAGAGAGGGAAACTGATAGATAGAGAGAGAGAAGGGGAGAGGGAAGTTGAGAGAGACAGAGAGAGAGTGGGAGTGAGGAGAGAGGGAGAGAGAGAAAGAGAGAGAGAGAGAAACTGATAGATAGAGAGAGAGAAGGAGAGAGGGAGGGTGAGAGAGACAGAACGAGAGAGAGAGAGTGGGAGAGAGGGAGAGAGAGAGAGAGAGAGAGAGAGAGAGAGAGAAACTGATAGATAGAAAGAGAGAAGGGGAGAGGGAGGGTGAGAGAGACAGAACGAGAGAGAGAGAGTGGGAGTGAGGAGAGAGAAAGAGAGAGAGAGAGAGAAACTGATAGATAGAGAGAGAGAAGGGGAGAGGGAGGGTGAGAGAGACAGAAAGAGAGAGAGAGTGGGAGTAAGGAGAGAGGGAGAGAGAGAGAGAGAGAGAGAGAGAGTGGGAAACTGATAGATAGAGAGAGAGAAGGGGAGAGGGAGGGTGAGAGAGACAGAACGAGAGAGAGAGAGTGGGAGTGAGGAGAGAGGAGAGGGAGAGAGAGAAACGGAGAGGGGATGAATACATGGTCTTGGTTTAGCAATCTGAGGAGGTTGAGTGCAGCTATAAATCCTGGTAGAGAGCCGAGGACAAAAAAACACATCCAATCAGAACGGGGCAAAACCATTCTCAGAGACCGGGGGCCGCCGTCCGCCAACGTCACAACGTGGCGCGGCCCGACAACCCTCGGCGGATCGGCGCGACCGCGGGACTGACGTCCACGCGCGTGTGTGTGGTGTCTTGCAGATCTACATCGGCCACATCGTGAAGTACGGGGCGGCGGACGAGGACGGACGCCTGCGCTCGGGCGACGAGCTCACCTGCGTGGACAGCACGGCCGTGGTGGGGAAGTCCCACCAGCTGGTGGTGCAGCTGATGCAGCTGGCCGCCAAGCAAGGCCACGTCAACCTCACCGTCCGGCGCAAGACGGGCTTCGCAGGTAAGGCCAGGCGCCGCGGCGTGACGACCCCGGGGACGCGCGGTTCGAATGAGGACGCTCGACGAGGCCCGTTGCCGTCGGTTGAGAACCTCGCTTGAAACGGCGAGTGTTCGGAATTCTGAAAAGAACATTCCAGTTTATATGTTTTTGAACCAAAAAACGGAGTTATGAGGTTTTCACCCGACAGCAGCGATATGAGAAATAAACGTCCTTGAATCCTTGAAAATAATAAAGGTCCTCGGTCTATCGGTACACGAGCAGTAAAAGAACATGAGCTATGCAATCACCTCGAGCAAGAAGTCCTACATCATCTCACTTTAACTGGATGTGACTCACAATAGCAGGGGCCTGCCGTGTTCAGCCCTGCCGTGTTCAGTCCTGCCGTGTTCAGCCCTGCCGTGTTCAACCCTGCCGTGTTCAACCCTGCCGTGTTCAGCCCTGCCGTGTTCAACCCTGCCGTGTTCAGTCCTGCCGTGTTCAGCCCTGCCGTGTTCAACCCTGCCGTGTTCAGTCCTGCCGTGTTCAACCCTGCCGTGTTCAACCCTGCCGTGTTCAGCCCTGCCGTGTTCAGTCCTGCCGTGTTCAACCCTGCCGTGTTCAACCCTGCCGTGTTCAGCCCTGCCGTGTTCAGCCCTGCCGTGTTCAGCCCTGCCGTGTTCAACCCTGCCGTGTTCAGCCCTGCCGTGTTCAGTCCTGCCGTGTTTAGTCCTGCCGTGTTCAGTCCTACGGTGTTTAGTCCTGCCGTGTTCAGCCCTGCCGTGTTCGGCCCGGCGCGCTGGTCCCTGTGCCTCTCTCTACCCAGAGCTCCATCTGTCTTCATCGGATCCGGTCATCCGCTCCGGGAGCCGGCCGATATTCCGAGGGTCACCGTTCCTGCTCCTTAACAGTCTGGGCGTGCGGGGGGAAGCGCCGGGGACGACGCGGCCTCCGCCCTTCGGAGAGATAAATAAGGGCCCATAAACATGATGGAGAGGGCGTCCAACCTTCTGCCTGATGAGAAATCCTAGACCGGGGGTGCGGAATGGGCCGGCAGGCACCGGGGGAATACGAGGGCGCCCCGCCCCCCGCCGCCGCCGCCGCGCAGGAAATGAAACGCGAGCGCCTCGGGGGCCGTGATGCGACCGGCCCGTCGTACCCGTAGATGCTGTCGAGGGAGACTGATGAAAGGCTGACGGAGTGCTCCCTCCAGACCCGAGTCCTCTAATCTACACCACTGTTGTGGCTGAGGCTGTGGGGGGGGGGGGGGTGTCCGAGCTGATTAGTGGCGCTGGGGGGAGGAGGCGCCTGAAGTGTGGCCGTACGAGGGTTTGCTTGTCCTCGGTCTCAGTCTCGTTATCTTTTCTTTTTCTCCCCCTCCTCCTCTCTCCTTCCTGTTCTGTCTGTTCTTGTCATCCCTCATCCACCAACTCCACCTACTCCTCCCCTCAATCTTCTCCACCCCCTCCCTCTTCCCTCCCTCAGCCTCTAAATCGGAGGGCGAGGTGCCCCCGTCCCCGGCCTCCTCCCACCACAGCAGCACCCATGCCCCCTCCCTGACGGGGGAGAAGCGCACCTCCCAGGGCAGCCAGAACTCCCTGAACACCGTCAGCTCCGGCAGCGGCTCCACCAGCGGCATCGGCAGCGGCGGTGGCGGCGTCGGCCCCCCCGTCGGCCCCCCCGTGGTCGGCGGCGCCCTGCAGCCGTACGACGTGGAGATCCGCCGCGGCGAGAGCGAGGGCTTCGGCTTCGTCATCGTCTCGTCCGTGTCGAGGCCCGAGGCCGGCACCACCTTCGGTAAGAGGCCCGCCGCCGCCCTCCCCCTCCCCCCCTCTCCCCCTCTCTCTCTCTCTCTCTCTGGGTGACATCACTGGGGTCGTAGCCGGGGGTCGTAGCCTGGGGTCGTAGCCGGGGGTCGTAGCCTGGGGTCGTAGCCTTGGGTCGTGCGCACGCAGAGACACAACACAAGGCATTCAACCCCCTGTAGTCTGGATTAGAATCTCTCAACTACCCTCATTTATAAAACGGTACTGTACAAAAATGAGGCGGAACTGTGCACCAACTAGCCAGTAATGTACAGAAATTAGCCAGTCAATCAACTGGCTAATTGAGATCGATAAGGCCGCTATCTATCCGTCCTGTGTGGGAGTGGTGTACTTTCCTGACTCTCTCTCTCTCCCTCTCCCTCTCCTCTCTCCTCTTTCTCTCTTTCTATCCTCCTGTTTCTCTCTCTCTCCCCCTTCTCTCTCTTTCTCTCTCTGTCCTCCTCATCTCTCTCTCTCTCTCTCTCTCTCTCTCTCTCTCCAAATGTCGAGCAAAGACACTGAAAGCTTCCTTGGCAGTAGCTGGAATATTCATAGCATTAGCCTTCATAATTAATCACAAGTTGAAAGTGTCTTACATAATAGCCCTGTATAATTCAGACGCACTTAAGTGACTGGGATGAGCCACTGATGAGGTTGAAGTGAACTGGAGAAAGGTATTATTAAATAATCTTAAAATGATTAGTGAGCCATGACCACAAAATCGGATTATCCTCTCTTAATCCTAATCTGATCTAGGTGGTTAGACCTGTATCAAAGGTTAGGGAAGATGTATGCCTGGGACACACACACACACACACACACACACACACACACAAACAAAAAACAAACACAAACGTGTAGCTCTCTACTGTCACTATGCATGGTCTTTGTTGGGTCAGTTGACTTCCCTGTCTGCTCCAGGGGTCTGCCTGCTTCCTGCCCTCTGAGGCCCTCTGAGGCCCTCTGTAACTGGGGCTGGGGTTCAGGCCGGTCCCAGGCTCCTCGCTGGCCTGCGGGCCCTTTAACCGTCTCCTCTGCTTCTGAGTGTGGCTGCGCTGAATGAACTGACACCGCTTTACCTGACTTGGCAGCCAAGAACCTATCAAACCCATCACTTTTTTTAATGGAGGAAAAAAATAGAAATTGTTGACAAGTTGATACTTACTCGAATCTTGAGGTTGAATTTTAATTTTTGCACATCAAATAGCTACATAGCCAAGCTACTCTGACAAGCTGCTAGCTGCCAGCCAGGCGGCCCCTCTCCATCCTCCTCTCCTCTGTCAGCTCGGTAAACACATCCTGCCTCAGCGAGAACCCGACCGCCGCCCCGCGGCCTCCGTGTCTTCTGAAGAGGCCCGTCCCCGCAAGCGCGGCGGTCTCCGGCTGCACACGCAGCGGCTCCGCGGGACGCGAGCGACAGCAGGAGGACGCGTCAAAGCGGGGCTTTGTAGAAGAGTGAAAAGGACGAGGGTGGGGGGGGGGGGAGATGGATAGATAAATGAACGGGGAAGGAAGGAGAGATATGGAGAGAGACGCACGCTACGCTTCTCCTTTAATGACTGAAGACAGACGGCGCGGAGAAATGTCTCTGAGCCTTTGGGAGGGGGGGGGGGGGGAGAGAGAGAGAGAGAGAGAGGGGGGCTAGATCATCAGAGAGAGAGAGAGAGAGAGGCTAGATCATCAGACACAGAGACAGAGAGAGAGACAGAGAGAGACAGAGAGAGAGGGAGAGAGAGAGAGAAAGAGGGAGAGAGAGAGGGAGAGAGAGAGAGACATGGGCTCTAGTGAGATGTCTTCTCTGGTGTGTACGCTAGTCATCTAGGCCGGAGCAGGTATCTGTGTTATCGACGGCAGTGCTGCCTGTTTCATCATTAGCAGGAAGGGGCTGTATAACATTCACTCTAGCAAATGGAAGAAAGAAAACGTTTTGGAGAGAATTGAGGATTTTGCTAGAGAGAAAGAGGGAGAGAGAAAGAGAGAGGGAGAGAGAGAAAGAGGGAGAGAGAGAGAGAGAGAGAAAGAGGGAGAGAGGGAGGGAGGGAGAGAGAGAGCGAGAGAGAGAAAGAGGGAAAGAGGGAGAGAGAAAGAGGGAGAGAGAGAAAGAGAGAGAGAGAGACATTGAACAGTGCGATATTATCTCACTTATTAGAAAGGACGATCTGCATTTTTAGTGGAGGGGCTAAATAAGCTTATTTCTGCAAAATGGTGTCCTATTTTCCCCTTTCCTTCTTAGCCAGCACTTTCCATTTCTGCCGGCACATTGTCAAGCAGTGTAGCTTGGTGGCTCTGGCGCATTAACCCTGAAACCTCTCTGTCCTCTTCTCTCTCTCTCTCTCCTCCTCCTCCTCCTCTCCCCCCTGGTCTTCTTCTTAAAACACCGCCCCTTCCTCGACACTGTCACACCGCGACACACTCTCTGAATCGCACAAACGCGACTTGCTTGTGGTGACAAAAAAGCTGGAAATGCATGTGTGGCCATGCCCCACAAAATAGGGCGCATCATCGAGGGCAGCCCGGCGGACCGCTGCGGCCGGCTGAAGGTGGGGGACCGCATCCTGGCCGTCAACAGCTGCTCCATCACCAACAAGTCCCACTCGGACATCGTCAACCTGATCAAGGAGGCCGGCAACACCGTCACGCTGCGCATCATCCCTGGAGACGGTGAGTGGCGGGCGGCCATCTTTGGTCCGTGTACAGTGTCATGTACGGTAGCTTGGAGTGGTGTTATTGGGTTGGGTTGGGGTATATATTTATATAGACATTTACAAATATATGAATATATATATAAAAATATAGTTCTTTTTTTACGCGTTTTAAATTTCCAGATTAATTGCGAGCGTTATACAGGTATATTTATATACAGTATATACTGTGCTGTGTATACATATATATGAGAGAGAGAGAGATATTTGTATATATATATATATATATAGATAGATACAGTATATATGTATATTTATATATTTTTATATTTATATATTTTTATATTTATATATTTTTATATTTATATATTTTTATATTCATTTCATTTGTATATTCATATATTTTTATATTTATATATTTTTATATTCATTTCATTTATATATTCATAAATATCTATATTAGTATATTTCTATATTGTGCTTGTGGATGTGAGCTGAGCAGAATGACATGTCGACTCTCAGAGGAGGAAGAGGAAACTTTTCCTGTGCAGTCGTGCTTCTCGCATCTCTTCAAAACACGCAAGAGTAATTCAGCTGTCAGCGGCTGTCAAGAGCCTGTGTGTTTTATCGTGTGTGAGAGTGTGTGTGAGAGTGTGTGTGCGTGCGCGCGCTGTGAAGAGCTCTCGCTACGGTATACTATGACAGATCACCCTGCCGTGCTACACATTAATTAAGTTGGTGGAGATGCGGAGAGCGAGCCAGTGTAAGCAACACTCTTGTCAACCTGCATGTCGGACAAATTGGAGCAATTTGACCGCGCATGCTGTTTTTAATGACTCTTTCCTATGGATGAAAGCTTTTCTGCGAAGCTTAAATTGTTCTGCCAAGCAGAGGGAAAGAGAGGGAAATGTACTTTAAGTGTTGGAGAGAGAAAGCAGGGTAGTGTGTTATTTGGCATAGATTATGTGGGTGTCTTCATGCGTGCACGTGTGCATGTCTATGCACGGGCATCTCTTTAAATCAAGCAATCAATCAAAGCTTTATTTGTATAGCGCATTTCATACCCAGAGGCAACACAATGCGCTTAAAAGTGTGTGTGTGTGTATTGTATCTCCCTGTGCATCCATCATTGTGTGAATATGCCAGCGTGTGTGTGTATGTGTGCGTGTGTCTGTGTGCGTGTGTCTGTGTGCGTGTGTCTGTGTGCGTGTGTCTGTGTGCGTGTGTCTGTGTGCGTGTGTCTGTGTGCGGGTGTGTCTGTGTGCGGGTGTGTCTGTGTGCGGGTGTGTCTGTGTGCGGGTGTGTCTGTGTGCGGGTGTGTCTGTGTGCGTGTGTCTGTGTGCGTGTGTCTGTGTGCGTGTGTCTGTGTGCGTGTGTCTGTGTGCGTGTGTCCGTGTGTGCGTGTGTCTGCGTGTGTCCGTGTGTGTGTGTGCGTGTGTCCGTGTTTGTGTGTGCGTGTGTGTGTGTGTGTGTGTGCATGTCCGTGTGTGTGTGTGCATGTCCGTGTGTGTGTGTGTGTGTGTGTGTGTGTAGATCCGTGTCGTCTCCCACTGCGGAGCACATGGTTCTCAGGGGAGGCTCCAGCGAGGCCGTGCGACCCTCAGCGCTCAGCTTCATCAGGAACAAACCAGTCCTCGTTCCCTCCTTCCATCGCGGTGTAGAGTAGAAAACGGCGCAGGATGAAACCCCCCCTCCCCCCCCTTAAGGAGGGGAGTTGGTTGAAAGGAGGGGGGTTGAGGGAAGGTTGAGGGAAGGTTGAAGAAAAGGCGGGGAAAGGAGGGGTAGAGAGAAGCATAGACCGGAGAGAGAGCACTAGTGAGAGAGACACAACGAGGGAGGGAGAGGAGGAGGAAGGGGGAGGGAGAGAGGGATGAGGGGGGGGGGGGTGCGTGAGGATGTAGCCCCCGGTTTGCAGCTGACGGCAGCCTATCAAGGAAGAGAGAGGCCCGGTCTGTTTCGAAGGCGTCGGGATGCACACATCAGTCCCATCAGGTCTCCTCCAGCCTGACTACCCAGCAGCCCAGAGTTAAACCAAGCCCGGCTCCTGATTGGCCTGGCCTGTCTCGGGGGTGGGGAGGGGGATGGGTGGGGGGGGCGTGGGCAGAATGGGAGAGCTAAGCCAACGGGATCCGAGGGGACGGAGTGGGGGGAGTGATGGATAGACGAGGGTGGAATTGACCGCGGCCGGCGTTGCGCGTGGGCGGAATAGCGAGCAGCGCCCGGGATTAGAGGAGAGGCAGGGGGAGGGGCCAGGGGGAGAGCCGCAGATTAATAAGGCGTGGCGGAGAAAGAGAGAGAGAGAGAGAGAGAGAGAGACGGGCTTGGGAGAGAGAGGTGAGGAAATGGTGACCGTTCACGGCTCATGTACGTAGCGGTGTTTTCGATGGTCACGGCTGCGGCTAAACACGAGGGCCGTCGCTTAAGAGAAACCACGCCACGCCACGGCCGAGTTGAGTCACGCTCAGGACAGAGGACAGAACAGAAGCTGCCCCCTCTCCCCTCCCCCGTGTGCATGGCACGGCCCGGTTCTGACCAGTGAGGGGAGAGAGCTGACACCTGGTTCTGACCAGAGAGATGAGGCCTGGTTCTGACCAGAGAGATGAGGCCTGGTTCTGACCAGAGAGATGAGGCCTAGTTCTGACCAGAGAGACGAGGCCTGGTTCTGACCAGCGAAGGGAGAGCTGACGCCTGGTTCTGTCTGACCGTCCGCTCCTCTCTCTTGTCTCCCTCCCAACAGAGTCCTCCAACGCATCGCTGCTGACCAACGCCGAGAAGATCGCCACCATCACAACCACTCACACGCCCCAGCAGCAAGCCACACCCGAGGCCAGGTGAGGGGCATGCTGGGACATGGAGTTGCGGGGGTGGCGGCTGTATTCTCCCCGAAAGAGGCAGGGAGCGTCTCTTGTCGGTGTCTTAACTGTGGAGTTGTCCCATCTCTCCGTTTCCAGAAACAACACCAAACCAAAACAGGAGACGTTTGAGTTCAAGGCCCCTCAAACGGCACCTCCCCCAGCTCCGACACAGCCTCCAGGCCAGGTACAAACCCATCCCTCTATCCTTCCATTCATTCATTCACATTGTTGGGATGGCTGTAGCTCAGTTGGTAGAGCGGGTCGTTCAGTGATCGAAGGGTCGGCGGTTCGAATCCCAGCTCCGACTGTCCACATGTCGAAGTGTCCTTGAGCAAGACACCTAACCCCAAACTGCTCCCAATGAGCAGGTTAGCACCTTGCATGGCAGCTACCGCCATTGGTGTGTGAATGTGTGTGTGAATGGGTGAATGAGAGGCCATTGTAAAGCGCTTTGAGTGCCGCTAAGGTGGAAAAGCGCTATATAAGTGCAGTCCATTTACCATTTACCATTTGTTACATTTGAGCAGACATTTGTATCCAAAAGCAACTCACAATAAAGTATGTGAACCAACTGTACATCCCAGTCATCATCAGTAAAGTAAAAAAAAAAAAAAATTAAATACTTTTTTAAAAAGTCGATATTGTTTATATACTTATTCCGAAACTTGAGCCGAGCGATTCCCGCGTCCTCGTAGCGATGGCGCCGCTAGGAGGCTCTCCAGTTTGATTTCATCTTTCCGTCCATCGATGCCTCCGAACGCCTTTGGGGGGGTGCGGGCCTTGGGTGAGTTCCGCTCAAGAGGCGCGACCTTCCTGGGCGGACGCCGGGAAGGTGTCCTCCGTCGAGGGCGCCGTGTTGCTCCTCTCAGACGCCAGATCCAGACCCGATAGGGGCTGCCGCCATGGCGGTCGGCGTGCCCGTCATCGCGCCCTTGTGGAGCCTGGGTTTCTCCGTGCCCTCTTTCCGCCCGCAACCCTAGATTTCAACGCATCAATTATTCAGCACGGGCACACGCGCATGCACACACACACACACACACACGCACGCTATGCAGCGCCAAAAAAGGCCTGGCATTTGTCCCTTGCACTGAAATCGGAGCCCTCATACCTTCATAGTCAGACTCCACTGAACCGCCAATGTGACCTTGGTGTGTGTGTGTGTGTGTGTGTGCGTTTGTGTGCGTGTGTGTGTGTGTGTGTGTGTGTGTGTGTGTGTGTGTGTGTGTGCGTGTGTGCGTGTGCGTGCGTGCGTGTATGTGTGTGTGTGTGTTTCCGTCCCCGCGCCAGGATGCTGAGTTCTACTCTGTGGACCTGGAGCGAGACAGCAAAGGTTTTGGTTTCAGCCTGAGAGGAGGCAGAGAGTACAACATGGACCTGTACGTTCTGAGACTAGCCGAGGAAGGAGCTGCTGTTCGCAATGGCAAGATGAGGGTACGTCCCACACACACACACACACACACACACACACCTCCATACCGTCTACTGGCATCACACCGGACAAAGACACCCACCCATACGTGCGGTGCAAACAGAAACAGACAGCCATTGTCCACCTGTTGGCAAGCCCACGGCCGCAGACCTAGAAGGGTCAGATATGCGGCTACTACCGCCCGGCCTCATCACGGTTCCATCCTGGCAACGAGGAGCTGACAGCTGTTACGATAACCATCAGTCAGCCTATAGTAATAATCTGTAAATGACCATCCCACGTTGTCTGCTTTTATTGAAGCCATGTCCACATTAGCATAGCGCGCCAGGCGGAGACTGTGCTACCCCACACAACGCCTCGCTCTAGAACAACAGATGGATGTGGGTTAATTGTCCTGTTTAAAAGTGTATTTGGATGTAAATGAGGTATTGGTATATTCACATGTGGGACTCCTGAAGCTGTCACAGGCTTAATAGATTAACCTTTATGGTGATTAATTGCATTCCAAACAAACGAGCACATCTCAACACAAACTGCCACTTTCCCCGAGGGTAAAGGTTAATTGATTTTTCCTTTTGATGCGTTTGACATGTACAATATGTAAATGCCATGTTTTGGAAGCGAGCGCTTGTGCGTCTGACAGGGATGTGCGATGCGCGTTGATGTGTCACTGTGTGTGTGCGTGCGCGCGTGTGTGTGTACAGCTGTGCATGTGCGTCAGTCTGTTGCGTCGCGGGCCTCGTTAGATGAGATATTAATAGGCGCAGGTTATGACAGGTGCAGCGAGTCATTAGGGGAACCGTTTCGGAAATTCCCCAGATGGAGAGAGAACTGACGGATGACTTGAGGCGTGGAGGAAACGAGGAATAAAAACGTCCTGTTCTCCTCCTCTTCCTTCTGTCTCTTTGTGATCATATCACTGACTGAGACACAGAAACACTGGTGCTATCGCCACAGGCTAAGGCAATAGGCATATTGGAATTTTTGTGCCACCTAAAGGTGCGTTCGCCAGATCGACGCTAAGTAGGACGAGCTGTTCATGGATCATGGAGAAGGAACAGGGAGGGAACCGTTTTAAAATAAATAAATGGCCTACATTCATTAAATAAAACATTCCTGAGAACATTTGCATTGGACACTGTGACCACTTATTATGATTTCCAAAAATATCAAATGAAGCTTCTGGCTTGCAAAGGAGCTGCCATTAAAAACTCAACACCAACTCATGAAAAGGTTACTTAATGAGATGTTGGAAAAGTTCAATAGGCATCTTGGAAGTTCGAGAGAACGATTTATGCTGTTTCGGGTAAGAGGAGGCAGTGTACGGTATGGCGTAATAAGGTGTAATATGGCGCTAACGTTAATGATAACCATTGTGTCCTGTAGGCCACACCCACCCAGAGCTTCATTCTGGAAGACAGTAGGAGGAGAATCATTCTCTAATATTAACACATCGTGTCCTGGGCCAGGGTAATTTGCGTCGTAAACCACCTGAGCATTTATGAAGTGGAAACCCTTGCGATTCACATTATGGCACCGTTATGCGTGGGGTGCGCACAGCTGGGGTGTACTTATAGAGACAGTTATCCATTAAAGACATGGCTTAGTACACCTCGCATTGCCACTTCATTCCCTTGACAGCACTCTTTTAATTGGCTGCGTTCAACAGCCGGGAGTGTGATAGACAGATGTGTCGCCTGGAAATGTGTTCCAGATGTTTGAATAGATCGGGGGAGAAAATGTTTGCTTCAGGCCTCGATTGCCAACCTTATCCAGACAGCTAAACGTCGGCTTACAGCCTATCAATTAATATTAATTCATTTTATTTAGAAAGCACTTTTCATTGTAAGACAATCTCTCAAAGTGCTATGTTGCCTCATTCCCAAATGCGTTAGCTAACATTACCTCAATTCAAGATCTTAACTTAGCTTAACGTTAGCTTAACTTAATTTAGCTATCAATTGAGATTGATTGAATTTTGTATTAGCCTGTCTGTAGTCCTGCAAATTCATTTCATTAAGTACTGACAGACACCTATATTATTTTGATTGAAAACTCCCCCCTTTTCTCCTACTTCCCTCCGCCGTTCCCCCCTCCGTTCCACTTTCAACTTGTCCCTCTATCTGTGTCCATACCCCCCAAATGGCTTCCCCACCATCACCGTCTCTCTACGTCTGCCACGATGTCTCTCCCTTAATCCTCGCTCTCTCTCGTGTCACCCCCCCGCCCCCCCTCTGCCCCCCCAGGTGGGAGATGAGATCCTGGAGATCAACGGCGAGAGCACCAAGGGCATGAAGCACGCCCGCGCTATCGAACTGATCAAGAGCGGCGGGCGCCGCGCCCGCCTGGTCCTCAAGAGGGGCGACGGCTCCGTGCCAGAATATGGTGGGTCAATCTACGAAAACATCCCCTTCTCTCCCGTCTTCACGCCCTGAGAGGCCCGTTTGGGATTCGGGCCGGGGGGGGGGGGGGTTCAGGTCTGACCTCGCCCTCTTCCTGGTGGGCCCACCTTTGGCTGCCACTCTCACATGGGTGTGTGTGTGGGTGCCCCCCCACGGGTCCTGTCCCCTCTGCTGTCACCCGCTCTCAGCCGACGTCACCTACTGTCACCTTTCACCTTCTGGCTGGGGCTCACTTACTGTAGCTAGGGGGGTCTGTCTGCAAGGCATTCTGGGACTTTGGAGGGTGAAGGGTTCTATTTTCAATGCCACACACAAAAAGAAACCTTGACAAAGGAAAAAAAACCAGAACATAGAAGATTCGTGTTTCTTATTGTGGATATATGTATTATTGATTCTCAGAGTCCTTACTGAATGCTATTTTTAAGGCTTGCGGGAAAAGGAAACTTGATCTGTTGCGTCCCACGGTAAACTGGGATACACTCTCGGCTTCGGTTGCATCTCCAAGCTTTGGGAAATGGCGTAACGAACATATTTATGATATTTATTGAAGGTGAATGTAAGCTACTGAGTTTTAAGGTTCTAAGTGGAGACGTGCTTCCGAGCGTTCTAATGCTATTATACCATCTCCATGGGAACGATCACCCTACTGTGTGTATGACACAAGTCCATGGAATTATTTGCACCCACTGTTTGTCATTGGAAAACTGTGATACCAGGGACTCCAGCCATCCCCAGTCAGAACTCCATCGCTTCACTCATATAAATGTTTTGTAAAGTAACGGAAAGGAAGAAGCATTTCTAGAAGTATTTTTGTTCTTGTACAGAGCCATGAATCGATCCACAAAATTGAACAAATCTATCGCTGCATGAAATTGTCAAAGTGTAAATCAAAACCGTTTTTTTTTTTTGTCCATCTTCCATAATATTTATGGAATGTTTCATTTTTTTTAATTGTATTGATCTGTTGATTGATAGTCACGAGTCATTTTAATGCATTCTTGTTTTGTTTTTTTGAGGGGGGGGATTTGCCCATCTGAACATCTGAACGGTTTCATTCATGTAATTTGTCGCGCCAGAATGTGTTCTTCTGCACCATATTATGACATCTCTGTGAGGTTGCATTTTTTTTTTTATTACCATTTTTGTACTTTTTAGTTTACACCCTTCGACATTTCTGCTGGTGTTTCTTTCTTCTGTTGCCAATGTAAACTGCTTCATACAGTATTTTGTGTGCGTGTGTGTGCGCGTGCGTGCGCATACAGTACATTTCTCTCTGTCTCTGGGCTCTTAGTCTCTGCTGCTTTGTGTGTGGAAAAAAGTGTGTGTGTGTGTGTGTGTGTGTGTGTGTGTGTGTGTGTGGTGGTGGGGGGTTTGAGGTTTGTGTGTATGTGTGTGTGTACCGGGCTCAAGGTATTTCTCTGTAACCGATGATTTCATTTTCACATTTTCACAAGTGGTTTGGGCAATTTCCTGGACTGTCTCCTTCTCTGGACGATTTAATGATCAAATAAACACCTTTTCCATTGAGAAATAAACACAGATTTTTTTTTTCTCCTTTGGTCCTGTTGGTGTTCTAAACCCCTGTGCTTCTCTCTCTGCTCCATCCTCCTGGTTTGCGCTGGTCTCTCTTCCCTCCTTCAGGGGCGGTAGCTCCCCATCTCGCTGCATGTGTGAGAAATGACAAGATGGGAGATCCGTCTCTCTTCCTTCCTGGCCAAAATCAGACCACGGTTTGTAACTATCCTGTCCCTCCGGTCTCTCTCTCTCTCTCTCTCTCTCTCTCTCTCTCTCTCTCTCTCTCTCTCGCTCTCTCTCACCTCACCTCGTGCCGTGTTTGACTCCATGCATACGAATCCATCCACCCAGAATGCATTGCCAACGCCGCCGCCTCTGTCGCTGCTGCTGTCATGCTGACCAATCAGAACGGAGTCATGCATTCCACCCGACCAATCGCATTCAGCCTCTTGGCATGCCGTGTCCACGTCTGAGAACCAAGAGCATAGTTGCTGTCTGATCTAACCATACTTCCAACTTATCAACCCAATCTAGATTCACTCTTTGACTGCTTGGTTACTGCTGTAGTTGTATTGTCATCCGTAGTCTATCTGTGCTTTAATATAATGTCAAAAGTTTAGTCTTTTGACCTTTAGCCTTTTGACCTTTAGCCATCAGCAGTGAGTAGCATTTAGGTCGTAAAATACTTTTGATTTTCTTGCTTCTGTTCCTTGGTCAGGTCAAACAGAGCTCTCTGTAAGACGCCTGCCACTAGCTGTGCTGCAGAACCCGCGTTAAGCGTCACATGACGTACAGTAGGGCTACATGTACATACTGTACTTCTCCTTGGAAACAGCCCAACGTACTAGAAGCTGACGCGCTCATGCATTATACACACCACTGCTCCGTTGTTGGAGCTCATCTTGGTTAATTTAGCTCCCATTAAACATTTAGCGAGCATGCGAGAGCATGAATTAGTCACGGGGCAGGACGGAGTCAACATCACCGCGCGCCTCGCCCCTGTGAGCGACCACGGACCCGCCCGTGGACTGGCTGACCGGCGGACCCCGGCGGAGAGGTTTGTTGTGGGTAAACACCGTCGATCGTTTGGCTGATCATCCCCATCGCCGCCTCCCACCCCCGGGGGGCGCTCACCCGGTCCCGACCGTCACCGCTAACACTCCACCGTCAGCTCTCCGCCGTGGCGGCGGACGGCAGCCTCGCCGGCGTCCACGCCGGACGAGGGGCCGAGTTGTGTGGTACTAACATAACGGGCGAGCATGCTCCGGGCGCGGGGTAGCCCTCTTGTCCGTGTGTCCGTCTCACCCCCGACCCCTCCCCTCCCCCCCACCTCCCTCTATGCCGTGTCGTCTCCCCCCAGGTGCAGGCGTTGTCGTCGACGGTGCCGGCGGCGGCGACCCAGCCGCCGGGCTACAAAACGCTTCGGAAGTGAGCGCCCGCCCCCCCAGCGGCGGCCGTGCCGACGCGCCGTCGGAGTCCAGCTACAGACCAGACCCCCAACAACCACCCCGGAGCAGAGAGACCAAGAAGGAGGCCCCCCGCCATCATTCCAACCACCGACGCCGCTCGCCGGACAAGAAGGGCAAGAGCCGAGGGGGCGAGGGCGAGAAGGGCGGCGCCAAGAAGAAGGGCGAGAAGGGGAAGACGAGCGGCGACAAGAACCGGACCCACCATCACCACCACCACCGCAGGCATCGGTCCCCGGAGAAGAAGCACAGCCGGGGCCGCAGCGCCGAGAACGCCCTGGACGGCCGCCACGGCCAGGGGCACAGGCACGGGCGCTCCCCCGATAGACGCCGCCAGCACCACCGCTCGCCGCATCGTCACCGCTCACCCCAGCGACGCCGCTCGCCCTACCGCTCCCCGCACCGCTCCCCGCACCGCTCCCCCGGCCCGCGCCGCGCCTTCTCCTCGGACCCCTACCGCCAGGCCTCCCCCGAACGCGGCCGGTGGAAGCCCAACGGCGACGTGGCGGCGCTGAGGGGCCCCCCGGTCCGGCAGCCCGGCCCCTCGCCGGAGGAGAGCGTGCTCCGGGAGCCCCCGGCCCTGGACCGCCTCAACAGGGAGGCCTCGCAGCTGACCGAGCCCAGGGACCCGTTCGGGGACGACAACCTGCTGCTGAGGGCCTCTTCCATGGAGCAGGCCTACAGGGGAGACCTGCTGAGAGAGGCCGCCCGGCCCCAGAGGGGAGGAGCCTACGCCGACGCCACCCTCCCCCGCGTGCGCACCCCAGACTCCGCCTACAAGAGATACAGCTCACTGCTGAGGGGCCGCTCGCCGGAGAGGGAGCCCCACCTGGAGCCCCGCTTCAGGGGGAGGAGCCTGGGCCGGGACATCTCCCCCAGCAGGAGCTACAGGCGGGGGGAGGAGGAGGAGGAGGATGAAGAGGAGGAGGAGGAAGAGGAGGAGGAAGAGGAGGAAACACCATCTATGCTGAAGGAGTACTACAGCACGCTCAAGTCCAACGCCAGACGCGCCCCCAAGACCCCTCTCCCCGAGCCCCAGCGGAAGCCCTACAAGGAGAGCCCCAAAGACCTGAGCATCTGATTGGACGCCTGTGGCCCGTTCACAGCCCGCCCTCCCCATCCACTGTTCAGTCCCATCTCCACCAAGCTCCGCCCCTGAGGGAACACACACGGAACACACACTGACTTTGGATGAACCTAACTTATTGATTATATGACATTCCTACGTTCCGCACCAGACAGTGATTCCAAAACAACTTTTGACAGCCGAAGTACGATGTATTTTTTTTCCCCCTGTTGGTTTTGATTATTTTGGGGTCCTTTTTTGTTCCCTCCTGGGTTAATCATTCTACATGTTATCCGACTTTTACAGAAAATGTAAAACCATAAAAAAAACAATAATGTGCCTAACAGTTCCATTGAAGAGCGTTTTTAGTTTTGTTTTCGTTCGATATGAGACGGGCGTTTTGTCCGCCGACAGACGACATGTATGTACTTTTCCACACAGAGCCCATGGACGCACTGCTCCGTCGCGATGCCCACACAGATGCTGTGCATGTCTTTACAGTTTCAATGTCTCTCTCTCTCTCTCTCTCTCTCTCTTTACAGTTTCAATGTCTCTCTCTCTCTCTCGTTTCTTTCTCTCCCCAGTGCCACTGTTTTTTAGACATTTGACCAGATTATAGCACAAGCCTGCATTTGTTTGTATATTTTTTGACAGTTTGCAGTATGTGTACATTCAGAGGTGATCATTTTAAATGAATGAAGGGAAATTAAAAGTTAAACTATGATGATGTTAAAATAAAAAATATATTAAACATATCAATTGGAGTGTCTTATTTGTGATCGACCACTTTTAGGGCACCCGCCATTTTCTGTATTTCACTCTCCAGTCTCCATAGGGTGCAGTCTTTCTCCCTCTGTCTCTGTCTCTCCCTGTCTGTCCTTCTCTTTCTGTCTCACTCTCTCTTTCCCTCCCTCTCTCTCTCTCTCTGTCTCTCCCTGTCTGTCCTTCTCTTTCTGTCTCACTCTTTCCCTCCCCCTCTCTCCCTCTCTCTCTCTCTCTGTCTCTCCCTGTCTGTCCTTCTCTTTCTGTCTCACTAGCCATGTTTCCATCCACACGTTTTATGCGAATTAAGTTATATCGAATTAAAAATGCCTTATGGAAACAGTAAAATTCGATTAAAAGTCATGAAAATCGACAAAAGGTTTGTACTGTCGATCTCATCGGATTTTCTCTTGTTCGATAAAAGTCTTTTGTGATAAATGCTTTATCCGATTTAAAGCTCTAGATGGAAACGCACGTTCACTGGCTTTATTCGCATTCATATTTTTAGCGATCCTCACACAATTCGATTGACAAGTGGATGGAAACATGGCTACTCTCTCTTTCCCTCCCTCTCTCTCTCCCATGGACCCCCACTCCACTTCTATACTTTAACTGCTACAGTATTCTCACATCTGTTAGGTGACTG
This sequence comes from Borostomias antarcticus, assembly GCF_949987555.1. Classification (NCBI taxonomy): domain Eukaryota; kingdom Metazoa; phylum Chordata; class Actinopteri; order Stomiiformes; family Stomiidae; genus Borostomias; species Borostomias antarcticus. The sequence continues at coordinate 3,253,829 of NC_140240.1, read as the reverse complement.
ACTAGAGCTGCCCCCGGACGTCAGGACTGTGACAGTGGTGGCTACACAGACCAGTGAGAATGACCTCTGACCTGTGGTGGAGATGGACCAATGGTTTTTCCTCCTGAAGAGATCTTCTCGGCCACCTTCTGGCCAGACTAAGGTACTGACAGTAAGGGCCCAGTTATGAGAATAATAATTCAGGACCTCGACGGTCTTTTAATTGCCACACGGTATAGTGAACACACAAATACACACACGTGAACGAGCGGCGACAACCACACACCCAACACACATCAGCGGTTGGGGGTGGAAATTGTTCCCTGCATTTCTCCCGTCCGAGCTGTCCTCCTCCAGGGGCAGCCAGGAGCAGTGGGCGGCCATCGTTCATGGCGACCGGGCACCAAGTCCAGGGACTCGGGGGGGGGGGGGGGGGGGGTCCAGGTCCTGGTCAGGGACAGGACTGAAAAGCATCCGTTGCTCTGCATATTTTTCATATGAAAAATCATTAGGCCTAGTATTGCAGGGATGAAGATGTGAACCTTCAGCTATTTCTAAAGGTCTCTGGGCTCATAAGAGCATGACGGTCCACTCTGGAAATATGCAGGCTGAGCACAGCAGCTCAAACCAGGAAATGGAACTCGTGTGTGTGAACTCAGAGGGATGAAAACCAGAATCTGTGTCCTCGTTTCGCCCCATGTATTATAGCCTCGTCCTGCGTGTTGTAACGGGAGGTAGAATAGTTTAACAACGCCTCACTGTGTGTAGGACTGTGCTCTTTAAATGCTGCAGCGTAGAGAGAGTAGAGAAGTACTGTAGCCTGTGAATTACTTCCCTCCTTCAGCCAGTGAGGGGGAATCAGAAGCTAAATAATGGATCTAATTCACTTTGTAGAAACCATAACCCTCCTCCCTCCTCGTCTCTCCCACCTCCGCCTCCCTCGTTCACCTGCTCTCTCCCTCTCTCTCTCTCTCTCTCTCTCTCTCTCTCTCTCTCTCTCTGAGCCTCCATCAGATATAGAATCAGAGCTCCCTTTTATTGCTGCCACGTCCCAGTGATGATGAACAACCAATCACTGTTGACAATTCATCACCCCGGCGGGGGAAGTAATGAAATCTATGAAGACGTCATCATCCCAGCGGTGACAGTCCCCCCCCCCCTCACCCCATCCTCAAATCAGGACTGCTCCTGCTCTGCGGTTCTCTGACCTTGGAACCCCAGACCCACCCCATCTTCTCCCGTTGTCATGGTAACGCATGGTTCCCTTTCCTCCGGGTCGCCCCTGACAGGGGCTGAGATGACAGAACACAAGCCAGGAGGGCAGGGAAGTAAACACAGTTTGGGAGTTATTTTGGGGCCAAGCGTGCGTCTGCTTGAATTTCTTGAATGGATGGATGGATGGTAATGGACCTTATCTGCAGGCATAGGTGGATGTGAAAGAGGCAGCACACCAGGGGAGACATGACCGTGGTGACGTGTGACGTGTGGGTGACCTCCGGGTGGTCTCTTGGGTGGGCGGTGGCCTCCTCGATGGTGTAGCCTAACGTATGGCTGCAGCCGATGACCGAGGCATGAAATAGACTGCAAATGTGTAGACCACGAACGTCTAGACTGAATATGTAGAGCATAAACATACAGTAGCCTGTAGACCACAGACGTAGGCTACACCGCAAACATGCAGCTGTACATGATGCATGTACATACAGTTGTTGACCTCAGGCTTCATGTGTAGAAGCCTAACAGCTGAATAATTACTGTGTCCAAGGTTCAAGGTTCAATCAAGGTTTTCCACAGTGAGAGAGAAGCGACCGCCTGGGCACTCAGCCCTCTGCCTTGATTTCACAACTGGGCCTTTTTTTTAGTTTGACAACGTGAAGTTAAATATTGATGCACTTGCCTCAAAAGGCAGGCTGGGAAAGTGTTTTTTTGGCACTGCACAAAGCAGAAGAACATGCTTTTGTAGGTGTGAGGCAGGGCTGATGGGAACGGAGAAATGCTTTCGCAGTAGAAGGGCTTTTTCTGCTTCTCTGCTGTTTTCTTAGCTATTCGTCCTGAGCTCTCCATTAACAGTCACCGTGGGGAGTTTCTGTGTTTAGTTTAATCACAGAGCCCGCTACATTATTGATCTAGGTGGGGTATAGCACTCATACCGTTAAACAGACGACCATAACGGTCCTACTGTGGCAGAGAACATATTACTGTTTGTGTACAATATGAATCCGGCGCTGAAAGGGTTACAGTCAGGGTGTAATTGTAGAGCAGAAGCCTCAGATTGGATCAAATCTCCTATTTCAAATTGACAAGTAAATTGACGGCAATGGAAAGACGACAAAATGTGTTGCATTCTTTCCTGTACGAGGTCATCCTATCGAGGTGCTGTGTGGTCTATATGTCATACATTGCCATCTTGTGGTAAGTCAAGGGCTGATGGTTTTAGAGAAATAATGAACACAAACAAGTTGATCAACTCCAGAAGTGGGGCCCTCACGTAATATTGAAGATTTAGCAACCACCTTTAATACCAAAGTAAGGGTAGCCTTGGATTCTGAAGCACCTATTAAACTGAAAAAGGTTACAGCCAACCATGAATGAGGAAATGAATCAACTAAAGAGAACCTGCAGAAGATCTGAGCGTATATGAAGAAAGACCAAGCTACAGGTACACTATATGTTCCTGACTTTAATAAGGCAATAAGAAATGCAAGGAAAGACCACTTCTCAAAATTGATATCTATCAAAACAAAAGAATGAGTGCTCTTTTCAACAATTGATAGCGTAATAAATCCTGCCCTAAAAACACCAGATAACCTGCTGTCTACCTCCAAATGAGAGGAATTTGCAGCTTCAGAGATACGATTATGAATAGGAGGAGTATCACCCAGGAAAGGCCATGCGTCTTTCTCACTGAACCTCTTCCTCCATGTAATGGACATATGAGCTTGTTTACACTGGTGGACACATACATGTTGAGAAAAGTAGTATCCAACTCAAGTCTTCCACATGCCCACTGGATCCTATCCCCACCGATTTTCTCTAAACTATTTTTGACTCTGTGTCTTATGACATTCTAGCCATTGTTAATTACTTCCTGTCTACAGGTATCTCAACAATACTCAAAACTGCTTTGTGAGACCCGTTCTGAAGAAAAACAACCTAGATACTTCAGTTCTTAGCAATTTTAGACCAATCTCCAACCTTCCCTTTTTGAGTAAAATTCTGGAAAAAAAATGTTTTCAAATAGATTAATGATTTGTATGGATGTCACATAATTTCCTCCAGCTAAACCAAGACAAAACAGAAGTACTGATCATTGGTGAAAAAGTTGAAAGAGAGAAACTATCTGCACATTTAAAAACTCTGGCAATTGACACCAAATGCCAGGCTATAAACCTAGGAGTCATACAAGATCTTAATTTCGCCCATCACCCATTTCCACATCAAAAATATTACCAAGACATGCATCTTCAAGGCAGACGTAACAACACTGAGACTGTTCTACCTGACATTCAGAGCGTGGTGACCTTCGCCATCCAGTGCTGGGGTGGAAGTCTGTCCATCCAGAACAGAAACTGTTCAATCAGAAACAATACCATCCACCTTGCCAGACGAATACTGGACGATCCTTCCCATCCCCTCTTCTCAGAGTTCCCCCTACTCCCCTCTGGACGCAGGTTTAGAACGCCCAAAACAAGGACAAAACCAGCCAGCACTTCCTTTGTGCCAAGAAGCATTACATGATTGAACAGCTGTTGATGCCTGTTGCAGTGATGATGATGTTGATGCGATGATGTTTATGAGGATGGTGATGATGACGATGATGGTGGTTGGTGACATTGTGGTGTTGGTGATGGGCATACATTTTAATGTTTTAGGTATACTTGACGTGTGCTAAACAAATTCCCCTCTGGGGAAATAAAGGTTTCAATTCAATCACAAGCAGGTTGGACTACTGCAATGCTCTACTGTCTGGCTTACCAAAGAAAGCAATCTCCAAACTACAAATGATACAGAATGCTGCAGCACGAGTCCTCACTAAGACTAGACAGAGAGCACACATCACACAAGTCTTACAATCACTACACTGGTAACCTGTCAATTCCAGAATAGACCTCAAAATACTATTATTAGTCTATAAATCTCTCCACAGTCGCGCACCTGAATACATTTCAGACATGCTTGTCAGGTACATGTCCAACAGCCCACTCAGGTCCTCAGGTACTGAACTCCTAACAGTTCCAAAAGCCAGGACCAAGAGACACAGAGAGGCAGCTTTCAGTTTCTATGCACCCAACCTCTGAAACACCTGGCCAGAGTACCTAAGAAGGGCTGAAACAGTGGAAATCTTTAAGTGAGATCTCAAGACGTACCTTTTCAGTCTTGCCTACAATCACTAGCCAGGACCTAGAGAGACACAGAAAGACAGCCTCCAGCTTGCTTGTGAATCCTCTGTATACATTGGTGTATATCCTGTTATGCACTGTGTGTATATTTAGATATGAATACAGATGCTGGTTGTTCTCTATGAGCCTGTTCTGCTAAGTGCTTACTGTGCTTTGTTATAGGATTCACTTAAATATGATATTAGAGATTACAGGGATAGCTAACACATAATGGCCGACCATGTAGGCAACTTCTCTGTAACTATTTGTGCGCTCTCCTGTTAGTCATGTCTCTTATGATGTATTTAGCCCATGTTTACTGCTCTGTATATGTTCTTAGCCAATAGACCAACATTTTCCAGGAGCATGGTGGCCCCTGGGTGAAAGTTTTTTGCTTCCCTCTGGAATATGTAGGGGTGGGACATATGCCCCCCCCCCCACACACACTGCTCTCTGTAAAGCACATTGTGCTGCCTCAGTCTATTAAATGCGCTATACAAATAAAGTTTGATTTGATTTGAAGGGCAAGCACACAGGCTTTCCAGACAGAGTGCGAAGCATTTGCCTCGAAGACGGCACGTCCTCTGCTTATGGCAGTTGGCTCCCACCTGAGCCATGCCTCTGGGCTGGAGCAAAGGGGGTGAGAGCAGCCCATGTTCTCCCTGTGTCTGCTAGAAAGTGGGAGAATACTATACTACAATAAGTCCCCCCCAATGCCCAATAACACAGAACACTGTATAGATAAATTTTGTCAAAATGCACTCTTTTTGTGTGATTTTAAATCAAAACAAAAAATAGTAAACAAAGCATTCTGGTGGACTCTGAGAAGAAAATAAAGGGAATAGACAACATTTAACACTATATTCAACTATATACAACGGCAGGGTCAGGCAGGATTCCCACACATATTTACCAATTAATTTTAATAACTTTTTCATAGTATCTTACCCCATTTCCATGACTTTATGTAAGTAGTTTTAAATAGGTAAGGCCTACTGTATAGGGTGCACTAACCTACTCCAGTGTGCTACGTCCTAAGACGGGCTGTGTAGCAAAATGTAGCATTGAATGGAGGGCCGGGGGCGCTGCTAGTCAGAGGGACCTACAGGCAGAATGGGGGCGCTGATAGTCAAAGGGCCAGGGGTCTTTATAGTCAGAGGGCCCTAGAAGGGCCAGTGGCTCTAGTAGTCAGAGGGCCCTATAGGAGGGCTGGGAGCACTGGTAGTTGAAGGGCGGGCGCTGGTAGTCAGAGGGCCCTATGGGAGGGCCGGGGGCACTGGTAGTTGAAGGGCCAGGGCCCTTTGTAGTCAGTGGGCCCTAAAGGAGGGGCCTTGTATAGGCTGAGGAGCCCACATATTCAAGCCTTATCTGTCTATACAGTAGATTGTTGATGGGCTTCATGGTCCAGGGCCATTCAAGTTTTCTTGTAGTAATGGTGTCTGGGCATCGGCTCCATTGGCCCAGTCAGTAATCCAGCTATACTGGCCTGGTCTGGAGAGTGGAGATTGGTGGTGGACGGAGGTATTGCGCCCTCTACTGTTGATAGAACATTTGACATGTTGCTCCAATGCCAAATCGAGTTACTATTGCACTATGCATGTGAAACATTTATGGAGTTTGGATGTAAGTGTAGCTTATTTGCCAACAGGCTGTCATATAATCTCTTTTATTTCATTGGAATAAAAATATTATCTCCATAAAAACATAATCTTAATAGAAATGCACCTCTTTAAGTGCTGAGTGACTCTCTCTTTGTCAATGGGGGTAATGTTATCAGGACAAAGACAGCATCCCCCCCCCAGTATATAAGATACTCTCTTATCAGTAAAGATGCTCTACTCTTAAAACATGCTCAACATGCTCACTTTGAAGTGAACCACAGCCCTTTCTCCCATGATGGAAGATGTCTCACAGTGTTTGTGTTTGGAGAGGCCTAGCTCACTGATAAACGATTTGGTGAATGATATAAAAGCGTTGTAAAAAGAGATCTCGAGAGAGAGGGAGGAGAGACTGTGGGGGAGAGGTAAGTGTGCACCACAGTTAAAGTGCGGACTGATCTCCCCTCTCTATCTGTCTTGGCTGAACCTCTCCCAGAGGAGAATCTGCCTCGCTGCTCCACTTAACAGATCTCACATCACCCAAATACATCACCGCATGAAGGGGCCCTATGCATCAGGCCCAGTGCTCGCGATAAAGAACAACGATGGATGAAAGTACCCAATAAATCAAAGGCGCCAATGCGCATGTGCTGACAAGCGATGGGCAGTTTTCTCACAACCGTCTCTCGCTCTTACCTCATTGTCTATTCTGGTATCACTGCAAGGCTCCTTCGCAGTTAAGCAAACAGAAGTATGCGTGGGTGGACGGCCTGCAGGTTTGATATGTAGCTTTGTGAAAAGGAGGTTTCATCACCTGGGTTAGCTTCTCCCTCTGTGAGCGTTACGTGCTCTTGCCCTGTCATCGACTGTAACACCCATACAACTACGCCTTGTTTACTGCCGTAGCCTACCTTGTTTTGTTCCTGTCTAAAAGAACCAGTCTTTTATGCAGTGTACACAAAGAGGAGCGGTTTTGCAGTGGGGTCATTTACACACACACACACACACACACACACACACACACACACACACACACACACACACACACACACACACACACACACACTAGTGTACGCACGATCGGACGTACACAGGAGATCCTCTGCATGCTACAGTAATAAGCTCGCCAAGAAAAACACCCAAATCAAATATTCATCTGCTATTTGACCCTTCCAGCCGTCTGTAGCTGAAAACAAACAGAAAAAAAATGAAAGATACATTCGTACGGAGAAATTTCGACACAATGTCTGTTTTGTGCAGCCCAGTGACTAGCTGTGAGTAATGGACTTCATAGCTTTCTCCTGGGGTGTTCTTATAACCAGTACCAAACAACCCAGAGACCCCATCCCCCCTTCTGCGCTCTGCCATCCAGCTTCTTTGTGTTAGCACTGCTGAACAAAGTCCCTTTGGCCTGAGGGACAAAGACAGGCCCACTCAGGGCCCGAGGAGGAGGAGGACGGGGGACCAGGGGAGACCCTTCACTTTGGAGTGGGCCCACTGTTGTGGTCCAGACCCCACGTTGACAAGGCGCCTCGCTATGCTGTGTAACAGGAACGATTGTCCTCTCTCCTGTTCCCTGGCCGCGGTGTGACTAACGAGAACACCTCAGGTCGGATCTTCGAACCGTGGTCGTCCTAGAATTGTGGGGGTTTGTACCTGTACATTGTCTGTGAGGTCTTACAAACAAAACTACAGGTGAAACAACAACATCGTCGCCCTTCCCAGATAGCAAGCGGATCTGGGCCATATATGGGCCAGAACTAAGCCACAAGGGCCAGATCTGGGCCATATATAGGCCAGAACTAAGCCACAAGGGCCAGATCTGGCCTGTATATGGCCCAGATCCGCTTGCTATCTGGGTTGGTTTTGCTGTTCGGCGGCCCAGGCGAGTGCATGCGGACTGAGCTGAGCTCCTCGGTGTGACTGCCAGAAGGGGGCCATTAGGTGTGGATGTTTTTATGAATCTGCTTTATCGTCCCAGATTGTGTGCTGGCTCTCTGACCCGCGCTGATGCCTGCGTTTTACCTCCTACAGTAAAACCATCCGGCCACAAGCCCAGAGCTGACAGGGAGGAGGGAGTTGGGAACCGGGGAAGCAGGGGACTCGGGGGTTAGGGCCGGTCAACGGGCCCCGGAGGATGGGAGGGGACTGGAGGATAGGAGGGGGGTTTCCACACATGGAGAATGTAAAGATACATATAGAAGCTAAACTTGTGGCTGCGACCGAATTCGAGATGCCGTTCCCTGGGACGAGACAAAGCCACAGTACAGCGGACAGCCTCACAGGGTCAGGGTTTGGGGTGGGGGGGGGGGGGGGGTGGGGTCAGGAGGGGCGGAGTTATGACTGGAAAACACAACAGCTTCAGGGAGTATGGGAAAGATGGTCACGAAGTTAAAGAGAAACCGGGGGGAAACGAGGTAGAGCAAGTAGCTTCCTGCCTCTATCTCCCACAACGCACCTCACTCTGAAGCACACGCCCGTGTCAGAGGTGCATGTCCGGGAGAGGGAGTGTGAGAGGTGTCACACCTCGGTACTTCCGCCCCCCCCGTGATTTTAGAGGTGTGTGTTCCTTCCTGGTATTCTTTCTCGTGTTCAGAGAGTATCCGTCTCTGGTCCGGTAAGTAAGTGCTCTAGATCGCACGCCTTACTGTGAGTAACGTGTGTGTGTGTGTGTGTGTGTGTATGTGTGTGTGTGTGTGTGTGTGTGTGTGAGGGCCGGGTCCCATCCTCTGGGGGTCCACACAATGAAGCTAAGGCCGGGTGGGGAAACAGGGCGGGGCAAGACGGGAGTCACAGCTCATACTTACCAGAAAGTGTTGCGTAACATCTCGATGACCTACGTGTGGGCGTGCTCCTGACCCCCCCCACCCCCCCGTCCTCAAGACTGGGACAGGATAAGCATCCTGGGAAGAAGAAACAAGGTGTACTCAACCACTGACCCACATATTAATGAGTCATTTCCATTTTGATGATGATGTGACTGGCCCAGTTAGAACAGGGCTGGGCATCAGTAGGCAGGGTTGGTTAAGGGCGTGGCGTGCTGCAGTCAGCTGGGTCGACTGGCCTTGCTGGGCCTGTGGGTGGAGTGGTAGGGGTAGTCCATAGGATGTGATGGAGGAGGAGACGTTCGTCCAGGCCGTCTGATTCACACAGCAGGACGCGGACGTAGAGGGGCCGGTTCTGTGGGAAAGCACCACTGAGCATGCTCCGTGACCCTGCCTGGTTCTGTGGGAAAGCACCACTGAGCATGCTCCGTGACCCTGCCTGGTTCTGTGGGAAAGCACCACTGAGCATGCTCCGTGACCCTGCCTGGCGGGAAGTCTGTGCTGGCCAATGAGGAGGTCTCCAGAGAACGACCTCAGAGGACATTCTACTCCCCCCGCCCGCCGCTGAGAGAAAATATGACACAGAATCGTTCTCTCTCTCTCCCTTTCTCTCTCTCTTTATCTCCCTCTCCTTTTCTCTCTATCTCTCTCCCTCTCTCTCTCACACACACACTCACCTCATTCACTCACTCACACCCTCCCCCGTTTGTTTCTGTCTCTCATTCTCCCTCTCTCTCTCTCTCTCTCTCTCTTTCTTTCTTTCTCTCACTCACTCACTCACTCACTCACTCACTCACTCACTCACTCACTCACTCACTCACTCACTCACTCACTCACTCACTCAACCCCCCCTGTCTACTCATGCCAAGTACATTACATTTTATCACAGTTCCAAAGTAATTTGTTTCCTGTGCTGAAAGTTTAAGCTGACCTTTATTTTGAGTGTGTGTGTGCATGTGTGTGTGTGTGCGTGCATGTGTGTACGTGGGTGTATGCATGCCTGTGTGTGTGTGTGTGTGTGCGCATGCGTGTGTGTACAGGCAGTAAAGCCGTGGTGAAACTAGCCAGACTCATCGGGCTTTATCCAGTGAATCCCCGGGTCCTACGTCAAAGCCCTGACTCTGTCGTGGTTCTCTCGCTCGTCTACGTCCACTCTGATGCAACGCAGCCGGGAACACTCCCCCGACATGAGTGTCCTGGCGTGGGCCGTCTCTGGGAACACGCTTAAAGGTGGTCTCTGAGAGAACACGCTCACCATAACAGCACGTTCATTCTAGTAGGCTACTCCTCGACCTACTTTTCCGGTATGTTCAGTTTGGCTCGGGACCTGGAAACACAAGTGCTTACTGATGAACTGTGAACTATAAACTTAATCTTCAGTGTGGATAATAATTCCCTCCCTGCAAAGACAGATCTTATATGTAGCATCAGAGTCCGAATCAGATTTATTTTAGTTAGGTAAGTTTTCACACATGCTAGGAATTTGTTCTGGACTGTTGATGCATACTAGCCTGATATCTGAATTGTCAACTCGTTACACTCTGTTGAGAACTTCAAGAATCGGCAAACGTTTAGTGGGCGGATTCGAACATCTGGACCGAGGCCTGGTGCATACAATAAATATTTAAAAGCCTAAAGGTGTAACGCTCTCACCATAGCACAGACACACTGGTATACGGCCCACACCAGAGAGTTGTGAGAAGCTGATAGGACAGCCGTAAAGTCATGACCCCGACATGACTCCTGACCTCTACCTCCCCAGTCAACCCTACTGAGCTCCCTGTTGTGTCTGTGTGAGTCACCCCCTCTGACCTCGCCACTGCTGACCCTGTCTGGCGGTGGGGGACTGTCTGGCGGAGGTCAACGTCTCTCTATCATCCAAGAAGCTCGCAGTCTGCCGCACGACACGGCAGAGCACCTCGCCCCCTGCGGGGCGTTTAACCTCTGACCTTCTGCGGAACATTCTGGAGAGAGCAGCGATTGACGACGTGCGCCGGGAGCCTCCGCAGGTCGGGGCTGTTAGTGTCTGCGCTGACAGATCAGCTGATAAACCAACAGGGGTTCGAGTGCTGTCTGGCACGTACGGTCAAGGCTGGTCGAGGCACGGGGGGTTGTGATGTATGGTGTGGCGTAGCCGTGGCGTTTGACTGGTCACCAGAGCCGGCCGTCAGGAGCCGCCTCCTCCTCCTCTCCCTCCCTCCCTCCCTCCCCGTCTGGCCCCGCCCCCGCCCGCCCCCTCTCCGTCTCTCCTGGCTCCCCCCGATGGCGCCCACCCATCGTGTGTTCTGTTCTGGTTTGTCCCGATGTATGAGAACACGATGTCATCCTCCCCCTTAGCGGGGAGGAGAACGAGAGAGAGAGAAGGAGGGAGGGAGGGAGGGAGGGAGAGAGGGAGAGAGAGGGAAAGGGAGGGAGAGGGAGGGAGGGAGAGAGGGAGAGAGGGAGAGGGAGAGAGAGGGAGGGAGGGAGGGAGAGGGAGGGAGAGAGACAGGAGGGAGGGGTTTACATCCCACCCCTTACTTTTATCTGCTTGTCATGTCATTCATTAGAGAGGACAGTGTTGTGATGAAGGCACATTCTCAGGATGCTCACACTATCTATCACTCCTTTGAGGGGGCAAGCCACAGGGGGTGAGTGGGAGTGTGTGTGTGTGTGTGTAGGGGGAGGGTGGGGAGGGGGAGTCTGTGTGGGTGTGTCTTTGTGGGACTGTAAGCGTACCAGGGTGTGAGTGAAGACAGACACAGCAATAAGAGCCAGGGGGAGATGGGATGGAGGATCGTCAAGTGATCACAGTCAACTGACTTTCAGTCGAGAGCATCCTGCCCCCGTACACACAACAACTCACGCACAGATGTTCCTTTTAACGGCATAAAAAGCCCTCCTTCCCTCCTCTCTCGCTCACAGCTTTGAAATGTGTGATGTTTGGGCTGAGGTAGGTATGTTCTAGGGCAATCCCATCTAAAAAGAATTTAGATTTGTTGTGCTGGAGGGTGGGTCTTTTTTTGGAATATCATAATAATCTTTGTCTTGGTTAGATTCACTGTCAAAGGTCTGCGAGAATTTGTGCAGAAGGTCAAGATGCTGTCCCATCTTTCATGTCCCTCTTTGCTTGGTGACAGCAGCACCCGACTGTCTGCGAACAGTTGGCGTTTGACTTCTGTGTCTATGTCAGTGTTGCCGACTGTTCTAATGTCTTTGCCAATTCGTAGAACAACTTCTCTCTCTCCCTCTATCTCTCCGCCCACACCTCCCCTCACCTGTTCTTACCCATCGTGTCCCTCTCATATGCTATACACCATGGGTTCCCAAACTCAATCAATGTGGGCCTCCCCTCTGAGAACAGTGACACACCCGCGACCCCCCCCCCCCAACCCCCAAAATGTGTCCATTTTGCAAGGCAGCGTTAGCTAGCCCATAACGTTACACAGCTAAGTTAGCTCGGTGGCACCTGCTGCTAGTTAACGTTATGACGTTTTCGCACAACACATTCATGCCTGCGGGGTGAGGTTCTCTCTGCACTATTCACAAATGTAGTATACATCTCTCCCATTATTTATTTCGATCTTCTGACCTTTAAAATCACCTTTCATTCATTTAAAAAAATAAAAAACATGTTTTTCCTCTTTTTTTCCTAACCATCCCTCTGCGCCTCCCCTGAATTTCTTTGGGGCCCCCCAGGGGAGGCCCGCCTCACAGTTTGGGAATGCCTGCTACACGCCAACCAGAAATGTGTGAAAAGGAGCCAATGTGAACAAAATAGTGGGAGAGAGCATTTGAGGGGACCAGACTCTCTGGGTGGCACTGTTATCCACCTCAGGTATTCACCCCCCCCCCCCCCCACACACACCCATCAGATCATCATTCCAGATCTCCTCCCCTCTCTCTCTCTCTCTCTCTCTCTCTCTCTCTCTCTCTCTCTCTCTCTCTCTCTCTCTCTCTCTAGGTGGCCCTTTCGTCTTCGCTGGCGTCCGGCTGATCCCTGGCAGCAGCGGAGCCCTGGTTGTGTGTGTGAGAGCGCCGGTTATCCTGAGACCTGCCTGACCGCCGTCTGGCCTCCTTATCAGCCGTATACCGCTGCCCCGCCGGCCATTAGCAGCTCTTTCATCTGCTCCTCTGTTCCCCCCAGGCACGCCACCAGGCTCGCCTTCTCTCCCCCCAGGAATGAAGCCCTCTGGGGGGGTGGGGGGGGCTGGCCTGAGGGTGGAGGTGGAATTGGATGTCTGGAGAGAGAGAGAGAGAGAGAGAGAGAGAGAGAGAGAGAGAGAGAGGAGCCATGTGAAATCAGTCTCCAGTCGTTCAGGTCCATTAGGCCTGGGCGTTGGGAACACGGAGATCTCCACACGTTATCGTATAGCCCCCCCTCCCCCCCCCCCCCCCACACACACACACACACACACACACACACACACACATGTCCAGTCCACCAGCTAGTAAGGAGTGTGTGTGTGTGTGCGTGTGTGTGTTGTTTGTGCTGCTGCAGCCATGGCGGTTGGGGTTAGCGTGGATTTGCTAACACTGCTCTGCTACCACCCCATCCTCCCGGAGACGCGTTGAGGGACGAGGACCAGCCTGGCCTGGTCTGGGGGGGGGGGGGGGGGGGGGGGGGGGGGGGCTGGCACCCCTGTCAAACCACACCTGAGGGTGACCGCTGCGGGGTGACCGCTGCGGCCTTGCCTGCTCTGTCAACCCCTGGTCATGTCAACGCCGGTGCGGTTAGTAAGCGGAGCTCGTCGTTTTCGGGTTTGGGTTTTTGTAATTGAAGAGTTCAGATTGGACAACAGGCCTCCTAGTGTGCGTGTGTGTGTGTGCATGTGTGTATGTGCTTTCATGTAGAGAGATGGAGGGAGAATGTTTGTGCATATGTCAACGTGCTTGTGTGTTGTTTTTCAGACCTCTGTTTGCTAACAACTGTGAAGAGACATTTTGTCCCCACCTCAGTTAGGGGAGGGGGGGGGGGGGGATATGAAGGTTACGTACGACAACGCTAACTGTTAGCTGACTCCAACCACAAACTACCACTTCTCTCGCTAGTCCCTGTCAACAACACTACTCTCCCTGTTCACCGTCATCACTGCTGTCAGCTGCTAACCTACTGTGACCGCCGCTGAACACACACTCTTCTGAACACACTCTGCTGAATGCACACTCAGACTTGAACTACCACCTTCCAGGCCAAAGCCTGTCAAAGTCACACGCAGAAGCAGGAAAATGACTGTTTACTAGGATGTGTACTACTTACTCACTAACGGTCTCACGCTGAACACCGAGGGACTTTCCCCTCCTCCTCCTGCTCCTCCTGCTCCCCCCTCCACCCACTCCTCCTCCTGGCTGTTTATGTGTGAGTGCCTAATAAAGACAGTGTGTGTATACAGTATGACGGGGTTTTTTGGTCACGTTTGTGGCTTCACTCCCTGCTGCGTTCACAGGACTTTGATGCTGAGTCTGGTAAACAAGGATGAGGAGAGACGGAGTCTGGTCAACAGGGATGATAGAGTCTGGTCAACAGGGATGATAGAGGAGAGACTGGTCAACAGGGATGATAGAGGAGAGACTGGTCAACAGGGATGATAGATGAGAGACTAGTCAACAGGGATGATAGAGGAGAGACTGGTCAACAGGGATGATAGAGGAGAGACTGAGTCTGGTCAACAGGGATGATAGAGGAGAGACTGGTCAACAGGGATGATCTCTAAAGAGACTGAGTCTGGTCAACAGGGATGATAGAGGAGAGACTGGTCAACAGGGATGATAGAGGAGAGACTGAGTCTGATCAACAGGGATGATAGAGGAGAGACTGAGTCTGATCAACAGGGATGATAGAGGAGAGACTGAGTCTGATCAACAGGGATGATAGAGGAGAGACTGAGTCTGATCAACAGGGATGATAGAGGAGAGACTGAGTCTGATCAACAGGGATGATAGAGGAGAGACTGGTCAACAGGGATGATAGAGGAGAGACTGAGTCTGGTCAACAGGGATGATAGAGTCTGGTCAACAGGGATGATAGAGGAGAGACTGGTCAAAAGGGATGATAGAGGAGAGACTGGTCAACAGGGATGATCTCTAGAGAGACTGAGTCTGATCAACAGGGATGATAGAGGAGAGACTGAGTCTGGTCAACAGGGATGATAGAGGAGAGACTGAGTCTGGTCAACAGGGATGATAGAGGAGAGACTGAGTCTGGTCAATAGGGATGATAGAGGAGAGACTGGTCAACAGGGATGATAGAGGAGAGACTGAGTCTGGTCAACAGGGATGATAGAGGAGAGACTGAGTCTGGTCAATAGGGATGATAGAGGAGAGACTGGTCAACAGGGATGATAGAGGAGAGACTGGTCAACAGGGATCTCTAGCCTGATTTGGTCTTTCTTCTACTTCTCTAATCCTCACCACGGGATGTGGCTCAGAGGGATGTATACTACTTACATACACTAACAGTCTCACACAGAGCACCAAGGGACTTTCCCCTCCCCCTACTCCCCCCTCCTCCCTCTCATCTTCCTCCCTCTCCTCCTCCTCCTCCTCCTCTCCTTCCTCCTCTAGCCCCCCTCCCACTCTTCTACTTCCTCCTCCCCCTCCTGCTCTCCTTTCTCCTGCTCCTATACCTCCTCCTCCTCCTCCTCTCCTTCCTCCTCTAGCCCCCCTCCCACTCTTCTACTTCCTCCTCCCCCTCCTGCTCTCCTTTCTCCTGCTCCTATACCTCCTCCTCCTCCTCCTCCCCTCCTCCTCCTCCCCCTCCTCTCCTCCTCTGCCTGGTCATCTCCCTCCCTACTAAGACTCAGACTCAGCAAAATGGCTCTGTTGGTTTGTGTATGTGACCTTTGGGTGTCTTGTTGGGTGGGTGTGTTTGTGTGTGTGTGTGTGTGTGTGTGTGTGTGTGTGTGTGTGTGTGTGTGTGTATGTCTAATAAAGACAGTATGTGTCAAATGGTGTTTGGTCATGTTTGTGGCTTAGCTCCCAGCTGCATTCGCAGGACTTAAACAGGGATGACAGACTGAGTCTGGTGAACGTGGATTATTCTGTAGAGAGACTGAGTCTGGTCTGGTCTACAGGGATGATCTCTAGCCTGTCTCTCTTCTACCTCTCTCATCCACACCATGAGACGCACCAGGCCCCCGAGAAACGGTAAATAAAAGTGCACAGTTTTCCCTCTCTCCCTCTCTCTTCCTTCCTCTCTCTCTCTCTCTTCCTCCCTCTCTCTCTCTCTTTCTGTCCTCTCTCACACTCCCCTTCTCTACCTCCTTATCACTCTCCCTTCCTCACTCTTATCAGTCCTATTTCTCCTCAAGGAACATGTCTTTCTCCCCCTCTCACAATTTGTGCAGTGAAAACACCCTCAGAACATTTTCTTTAGCGGTTAGTGACATGCCGTATTTTTTTTTCATACTGTATATACAGTACCACCGTAGACTACTGTACTAGTTCTCTTCCTGCCTCTCAGTGTTGCTGGACTGGAGGGGTCAGAGGGAGTGTCTAATTTGCCATAATGCTTTATTATGCCCCGGTCACGGCGGCCACACCCCTTACATAAGCCGCCCAACAATGGCACTTTTTGATTAACATACACCTACAAGCCTAACACACACCTACAAGTCTAACACACACCTACAAGCCTAACACACACCTACAAGCCTAATATACACCTACAAGCCTAACATACACCTACAAGCCTAACATACACCTACAAGCCTAACATACACCTACAAGCCTAACATACACCTACAAGCCTAACACACACCTACAAGCCTAACATACACCTACAAGCCTAACATACACCTACAAGCCTAACATACACCTACAAGCCTAACATACACCTACAAGCCTAACACACACCTACAAGCCTAACACACACCTACAAGCCTAACACACCTACAAGCCTAACACACACCTACAAGCCTAACACACACCTTCAAGCCTAACACACACCTACAAGCCTAACATACACCTACAAGCCTAACACACACCTACAAACCTAACACACACCTACAAGCCTAACACACACCTACAGTACAAGCCTAACACACACCTACAAGCCTAACACACACCTACAAGCCTAACACACACCTACAAGCCTAACATACACCTACAAGCCTAACATACACCTACAAGCCTAACACACACCTACAAGCCTAACATACACCTACAAGCCTAACATACACCTACAAGCTTAACACACACCTACAAGCCTAACACACACCTACAAGCCTAACATACACCTACAAGCCTAACACACACCTACAAGCTTAACACACACCTACAAGCCTAACACACACCTACAAGCCTAACACACACCTACAAGCCTAACACACCTACAAGCCTAACATACACCTACAAGCCTAACACACACCTACAAGCCTAACACACACCTACTGTACAAGCCTAACACACACCTACAAGCCTAACACACACCTACAAGCCTAACACACACCTACAAGCCTAACATACACCTACAAGCCTAACATACACCTACAAGCCTAACACACACCTACAAGCCTAACACACACCTACAAGCCTAACACACACCTACAAGCCTAACACACCTACAAGCCTAACATACACCTACAAGCCTAACATACACCTACAAGCCTAACACACACCTACAAGCCTAACATACACCTACAAGCCTAACATACACCTACAAGCCTAACATACACCTACAAGCCTAACACACACCTACAAGCCTAACATACACCTACAAGCCTAACACACCTACAAGCCTAACACACACCTACAAGCCTAACACACACCTATAAGCCTAACACACACCTATAAGCCTAACACACACCTACAAGCCTAGATTGATATTTGAGGGCAGCCTAATGCTGGCTGCGCTGAGACTGCCTGGAAGGCTGCAGTTAATTCCGTTTAAAATGTTTGACCCCTGTCTACGAAGGCCGGAAGCATGGAGAGTGCACACGCGCGTGTGCGTGTGTGTGTGTGTGTGTGCGCGCATGTGTAAGCATGTATGTTTACGGTACATAGAGTAATCGGAGAAGGCGGTGTTTTACGAGATCTGAAAACAATGTCTGTGTTTTAGCAGCAGGTGAAGCACTCAGCAGCACCGAGGGCCAACCGATGTTCGGGTTAGGGTTAGGGTTAGGGTTCGACCTCTACATCCTGGGTAACGGACAGGCCGAGGTAGCTTTACTTATCTGTCCTTGGACTCCTACTACGTCCACCCTAAATGAGCAAAAAGCAGATTAGGCTACGGTCAGAAACCCTCGCAACACAATGCACAAGAACACCAGGAAGGGGCAGGAAGGAAGAATTAACTACACATCCTCTGGAGCGAGCGCCAACGCCAGCCCCGATATCATTACGCGTTCAGACATCCGTGTATTCAGCTAAGGCTCCTTAATACATCATTACCTGTCAGGAGGGGGCTGTGCTTTTCTGCCCTGTCCCTCCCAGAGCACGTCCAAGCCTTTGTTCATATAGGTCCACCAACAAAGAGAGAGGGGCGTGCAGGCATGATTCTGAACACGATGCAAAAACATCATTAGAAAGCCAGACGTATTCGTGAGAGACGGCTGATGGGGGAAAAGTCTGAGGCGCGCTTGGTTCTGATTGGACCCCAGAGAAGATGCTCTTGCTAAGTGTGGCTGACAGATAGAAACCCATTTCTAGTCTGCGGCCGGCATGCCGAGATTCTTCTGGCATTCTTTGAGTCCTCCATAACAGTTAGGCCTCATTCTCAAAGAGAGAAGCACAACTTGTGGTTATGCTGCCCAACATAAAAAGATGTGCCTAATTAAAAGATTGTAATTACAAAACGACATGCAGTCGGTCCAAAGTGGGGGGGGGCATGCCTGGGCTCTTTGACGAGGTTTTCCACCAACATTTGTACTTGTCTTGTGGAGTTACCGTTATCACCATGAGATGACGTGCTTTTGGTTGATATTTGGTTTGATTTGCAGTCTCTGTTTTTTTAACATATGACTTCAACGAATGATTCATCTGCTGTCCTGACACGTAAGCCTAAACTTGCATTATCAAGGGAATGTTTGAGAGAGAACATTTTTAATGAGATTTAAATCAGAGTTATTTGTCTGCTTTAGCAGTTCATTATCAACATCTGGAACTTTTGTTGAGGATACTTTAACGACAGGGGCATGGAGCCCCTTGCTCATCCAGGCTGGTAAACACATGGAACCCTGTGGAACGTTCTTGTCCAGAGATAAACAACAACATGTAAATACAAGTCGAATAAAATGAAATAAAATAACCTAGTCACCCAGAGGAGTTGAGAGGAGTTGAGGCCAGATGTGGGCTGCTCCTGCTGTAGTCGAGGGTTTACACGGCAGGGGAAAGCCCAGAGAGATGGAGAAACTGTGGAGAGAAGTGGATGAATGATGAACTAAGTGAATGATGTCGTATCGGTCTGGTCCTCAGCTGGTGCAGAGCAGAGGGGGGTTACCGGCCTAGAACAACACAAACACATCACAGACAGGATAGGAAACAGCAGAGAGACACTCTGTATATCAAAAAGAATTAGGCTATTTAGTCTATCGAATAACCTCTCAAGGACACGTCAGCCACCACACAGAAAGTCCACCGGAGGAAAACAGAGCAGTTACCAGGATGTTTGCAACAATAATCCTCTCTTGGAAAGATAGCCAGAGGACAGTGCAAACATGTTCTAGTTTCGTGTTGTTTGTATCTGTTGGATGATATTCCATAAACCACCCCCGGTCCACCTAGCCCAGGGAGAATCGGTCAGCGATACGAGCACGTTTCCTCCTCCTCGACCACTCTCCCCTACCATTCTCTCCCTACGCGATGATGGTGACGGTGACATAAACACGAGTGATCGTCCTCCCCGACCGCCTGTTTCCTGTGACGAAAGCCAGACTCTGGACGCCTGTGGCGCAGGGAGGTGAGGGAGTCGCACGGCCCCCTGGGAACTCACAGTATTTAGATTCGGGACGTCTCTGGTCTGTTGACCCAGAGCAAAAGGCTATCAGCCGTTATCTGGCTTAAAACACTTGACTTCCCTTTCTACGAAGTCTGGAAGCAGGGAGACTGTCTGCGTGCGCGCGTGTGTGTGTGTGTGTGTGTGTGTGTGTGTGTGTGAGCGTGCAAGTGTGTGTACTGTATGTGTGTTTGAGAGGGTGCTCTGTAAGGACTAATGTCATAATCAGGTGTTTCTCAAATGCATACGTCGGTGTAAAAAAGTGAGAATCTGAGCGAGTGGTTACCAGGGTTACGTAGTTCTGTGTAAGCACAGTTGAGTCCATTTCCTAGAAGTGATTAGCTTTGACCATAGGGTAAGGTCATAGGTCATACATATACAGAGCGTGTTTTAGGAGTATACAGAGCGTGTTTTAGGAGGACCTATATGGTCCTGGAAGTTTGTTGATGCTTGAACAGCTGGTCTGAATGAGGCCTAATTAGTTGTTAGCTATGCTGTAACCTGGAGCCACAGCATCAGCCTCAGTATGAAGTGGATCAACTTAGAATCAAACAAGATCAAAGATATCATGTAAAGACACTTGATATGTCGTAGCTAATCGTAGCTTGCGCTGTAGCAAAATACTAAGATTTGTCGGGAATGTAATTTTTGGTTTGGTCTTCTCCTACAGTCTGATAGAAACATGTTGTGTGTGTGTCTGTCTGAGGAGCGAGAATGGGGTCCGTCATCTGGATTTCACTCAACACTGGAGGCTTGTGTTGTCATAACAGGCTGTATTAACCTCTGACGCCATGGGGCTGTGCTCCTCTTGTCTATGACTTCATCTCAGCTCATTCACGCGCAGTCCTCAGCAGCGGCAGGTGAGGACATTTGTTCTCCTCTGCGCACGTGCTGAGTCTCCATGACTGTTAACAGATGAAATGTTAGAGACCAGTTCGCCCAGTGAGTGAAGACACTCAAAACAAAATGGTGTCTGTTTTTTTTTTTTTTTTTACAGCAGCCTGAGGTATGTGAATGGGTCAGGTTGCTTTTTGAGTCTGGGCAAATCAATCCATTCTTCTCTTGGCGTTGCTCTCACATAATGGTGCTTTTGTACTGTACAGTAGTTGTCAACTCAATAGACCGTTCATCCACACAATACAGAGGACACAATGCTGACCTCTGTGACATTTCATTTACCGGTGTATCGCTCTGTCTCTGTGACGGAGCTCGGTGACAAATGTGAGTCATCTACAGTACAACACTTGTGACCATCTATCTAGTGACCTGACTCACCGAGTCGTTTGTTCTCTCCTCCAGACTTTCTTCCGTTGCTCCGGCACGCCACGAACTCACTCACCCTCAACAATAGAAGGTGGTTTTGATCATGTTTATTTTTAACGTTTGCCAGTGCGT
Source organism: Borostomias antarcticus (assembly GCF_949987555.1). NCBI lineage: Eukaryota > Metazoa > Chordata > Actinopteri > Stomiiformes > Stomiidae > Borostomias > Borostomias antarcticus. The sequence goes on along the minus strand of NC_140240.1, from coordinate 3,232,741 downwards.
CACTTCAAAGTCATTGTCATGGTCCTGTCCTGCAACATGTGCACCGCTTTTCCGATCCTCAAAGACGGGGGCCAGTGTCTGAAGAAGAAGAGCCCCCCAAGAAAAACCATCATGATCATAAACAAAAGTGGCGCTGCTTCCTCGCGGTTACACATCTGGACTTCCCTCCGATTAAACATCCTCCATGTGACCTGGGCTGGAAACGATTTGTTCACCGGCGTCACTCCTGCCAAAAACTGAAGGGGATTTGGGGTGGGGGGTTGGAGAGGACGCTGAGTATTGGGTTCATTTAGCCAGCAGTCCTGGTTGCATCGTCATATGATATCTGGCAACGTTTGAAGATGTAATCTCCCGTTTGATTTTCATTCACGGGGCAGAGGATGGGAGGGTGCCAGTCCCCTCTCCCCAGAGGTGTCACCTCCCAGCCATATCAGGACCACGCCGGCTCTCTCGTAAACACTGATTAGATGCTCTGGAAATGACCCCCTGGCAGAGCGCTACACTGACATAAGCCAGGGGGACAGAGTTTCACTGGAGGGGAGATAGAGACAGAGAAGTCTGTAAACAGTTTGATGATCAGTGAATGATTTGTAAATATACCCAAAGAACTACTGTATGAGACTGATCAAACCCATTCAAACTTAAATCTCCCCATTGTGATGCACTAATATGGGGAATGTCACTTTTGTAGAACAGGCTTCAGGCTTCACCTGAGTTTCCAGTTCGATTCTTACATTAACCTCCTACATTGTTTTTATAGCCATATTATAATCGCAGAAACCATTTCAAGTATTTATACAATTATTTGGAATTGCATATTATTATAATGGTATTTATACAATTATTTGAAATGGTTTCTGGGATTATAGCACAGTTACTGTATACGTTTACTAGTTGCATTTTAATTGAAGGTAACAATGTTACTCAGACAGCAGTCTTTTTTTCACAACTTTGTGTCACGCTGGCATGCTCCTCCTCACCTTTCTGATGAAAGCTGACTAGCCGAAATCATTTTCTAGCTCTGCTGACATCTTTCCTTCTGTGTTGTGTCTGTCTGTCTGTCTGTCTGTCTGTCTGTCTGTCTGTCTGTCTGTCTGTCTGTCTGTCTGTCTGTCTGTCTGTCTGTTCTATGTTATCTGTATGCAATGTATGTCTGGAATCTCTCTGTCTGTCTGTCTGTCTGTCTGTCTGTCTGTTCTATGTTGTCTGTATGCAATGTATGTCTGGAATCTCTGTCTGTCTGTACTGTCTGTCTGTTTGTCTGGAGGGTGTATTGCTCAGGACCCAAGGAAGTGCAGAGTCGAGTGTGTTTGTTTGGAAGAGCGGCAATTAATCGGTCCATTCTGAACAGGCGCGTGTCCAACCCAAAGAAGTGCAGCCAGAAGAGGTGGCACCGACACTAGCTCTATGCTTCGTCCAGGGCCGCCCTTCTTTAAGGCCCCAGGGCTGAGATGTTTTGTAGGCCCTCTCTGAGGGCTTACAACAATATTTATATGAACAGATGTGTGCACCAAATATATCGAGTGCCCGGATTGCCTTTACTGTAGTGACACAGTGCAGCGAGTGTGTTGCAAACCACAAAAAAACAAATAACCTTTTTCAAGAAGAAAAGATGAGCAGGACAAGTGTCTTTTTAAAAGTCAGCTTAAAAGTGAGTGATGTTGCATAAGTAATTAGCCAACACGTCATTTAACTGAAATGAAAAAATAATAATCATAATTATAATAACGAATGATAATGAATAACAGGCATTTTACGGTTATAGCAAACCTGTTGGGAATTTTGCCTTCCATGACAGGTGGGGCAATGAACAGGCCCTATAATGAAAAGGTCCTACCCACATTCCAATGAGTCCATCCTCACCTCCTCCATCACCGTCTGCTTCTCAGCCCCAACAGACAAAGACAAGGGCAGACTGCAGCGCATCATCCGCTCTGCTGTAAGGGTGATCGGCTATAAACTGTCATCCCTTCAGGACATGCACGCCTCCAGGACCTTTAAACTGGCCAATAAGATCGTGGCCGACCCCTCCCATCCTGGTCATGGTCTCTTTGACCGACTCCACTCTGGCAGGAGTTTGCGGGTCATCGGGACCGGATCCTCACGCCACAAAAAACAGCTTCTTTCCCACGGCCATCAGACTCATCAAGAAACCCCCCCCCCCACACTCTGCACACATACTTCTTTTTTTTTCCCACATTGCACTGTATTTTGTTTGCACTGTTTTTTAGGGGCCAAGCACTGAAGGTAATTGCTAGTATTATTATTATTATTCCACAATGGGAGTCTATGGCAGGTCCTATAGCCGATTGGTCGCTTTTTACGAAACTTGGCAGAATGGTAGAGGCTTAGGCCCTGAAGCCATGGAGCAAGTCTCACATCGAGTGGCCAAACCCCCTTTGGCCACTCGATGTGAGACTTGCTCCATGGCTATAGCAACCGTTTGAAGTGGCGAACTTTGAACAGGCATATCTCAGGCCCCATTTGACCTACAAAAAGAAAAAGTCTGCACTCTGGAGCACATATAGAACTTTTCAGGAGTTTTATTAACGTTTTGGTCCACTGACCTTCATCGGAATAAAGATGAATCATCTTCTGATGAAGGTCAGTGGACCGAAACGTTAATAAAACTTCTGAAAAGTTCTACTGTATATGTGCTCCAGAGTGCAGACTTTTGTATAACTTTGTTGGTCTTGCACCTGGTTTGCATAGTGGATGTGCAGACGTTTTCCTCTCTCCCATTTGACCTACAGACATGAAATATCGGTTTAAGAAAAATGCTTAAAATCTATCTCCTCCTAGGAAGTTTAACCAATCTGTATGAAACTCGATAGACACAATCTCAGGACCAATATCTAAAGTTCCAACTAGGCACATTTTTGAAAAGTTGAATAAAACAGCCACGATAAGCCAATGAAGTTTGCAGAGGGTGTGACTTTTCACAGAAAGGGGTATATTTTCTGAAGGGTTATATACACAGCACCACAAATCTTTGTAGGCACGTCCCCACATATAGCCTGAGGCTATCACAGCAATATTGGCCCAATCAAACGCAATAGGGGTGCTAGAGAGCTCATTTCAGGTTTATGCCTAATCGCCAAACCGATTTTTTAGAAACCTGGTAATGTGGTACCAATGCAGATCCTAATGTGACTGAAGAAAAATGAAGCAGATTGGCCACAGGGTGGCGCTATAAAAAGCCAACAAGCTTAAAAGTGGCTAAAACACAATTGATTGCTGTGGTGCCCCCCGTGGCCAGATGCTGTTGGCTACATCACACAAGCGCTTACACACAAAAAATAAATCATAGAGACCCACGCGAAAATAGCCTGGTTTCTCCAAATCCAATTCACAGAAATGCGAAGGGTCTGGAAACTCTTCGATTCCTAAGGGGCATTACCAACGGGCGTAGATTAAAATGCCTCTGGATGCAATTGGATAGACCTACCACCAATCAGCAAAAATGCCTCTATGGCGCTCCTCTGTTCCGTCATCTTATTAAACCTGCCCCATATCAGATAAACGGTTGTGATTGGCACGAACAAATTTCTGTTCGAGTGGATTCCGTTAGAACGGTTGGATATCCAGACTGATCTGCGGAGTTAAATCAAATGTGAGCTCGCGAGATCAGGCAGTGAGATCAAAGCAAAGAAGCCCCCTGAAGAAAGCTCCAGAGATAACATGCGGCACGAGTTATAGCACCAGCTTGCCGCACTGGATGGGACTCATGTTAATGTTATCATTTACTGTAGCTAACCAGCTAACTGTCATGATGCATCCCAGGAGACAGGTGGCAGCAGAGCATAGTCCATCCGATTGCCAGCGAAGATGCCTGCGCCACACCTGTGCATTGTTGTATTCTGTGCTTGATCTTGACTATGTAGGGATACTCTGTCATGCAGCCTCTCGAGCAGACTGTTTTTGTTACTTTTAATTTTCAGAGTCTTGTCTTGGTTTTTTGATCCATGTGGATGTTTCTACGGCTCCACGGTCCTCCCCTCCACAACCACCCTCTCTGCTCCCTCCGGACCTCCCGTGCCCCATGCACAGTAACGCATGCCTGCCCAGCTCTGTTCCTGCTCCTCTTCTCCGAAGACCGATCCAGAGATGTCTAGTACCTCGGCATGCACGCAGCAGTGGTGGCTAATTGGTGAATGAGATTACGGCTGGGCGCTGCACACCTGACTCCAATCATCATCTACTCATCTCCCTACAAGAACCTGGTCATGGATGACAATCATCGCCTGTGGCAAGGATAACCAAGTGTAGTCTACTCTGCCCTTTGTAGTGCTGAGCTTATACTTTGTGTTTTGTGACTCAACCCTTTTTTCCAGTTGCCCTCTAGACCTGGTATGCAGTGCCTGGCTTGCCTGCCAACCACATCTAGACTGACTCACAGACTCCCTGACCCCCCTCTTCTGAACCCTTACCATGGACCCGGATTACACATCTTCTTAATTGATGCACATCTCCTGACCCCTGCCTTGTTATCGTTTTTGATTCTTGTATTCTGGACTGAACCGTTGCCTCCATTAAAACGCCCATTGGGCTTTGCACTTTTTCCCATCGCCTCCTGTGTTGGGTGCTTACGTCCGGTTTCAACCCGATGTTAACAGATGTATTTTCATTTTTTGGCAAGTAAAGCCTCAATTGGAACTTGTTTGCCATGTCGAATGGGTCCAGCTATCTCATTGACACGTTTCAGCAAGCTCAAACCATCAATGTCCAGTCCAGATCCAATCCAGAAGAGACTGAGCAATTTCGAGCATCTGTTGCCATTTTGAGCATCTGTTGCCAATCAGGGCAATATGCTCGGTTGACACGACTAGATACTGGACCAGCTTTCACAAGCTACAGTATGCAAGAGGTGCTTACTAGCCTGAAACAGCTCCAGGCTCCCCCACAAGCTGAGTTACCTGTGAATCCCACGCCTAATCCAGAGGACCCTCTGCCTACTCCTGACCCGTCACCTCTGCCTCCAGCTCGAGAGCCTTAAATGCCAGCCCCTCTTCGGTATGACAGAGACCCAGGACACTCCAGTTTCCTCATGAAATGCACTTAAGTGTTTGAACTACATCCATTGTCCTTCAGCAGTGACAGTGCAAAGGTGGCTTACAGTATGTGATTTCTATCTGGCAGGGCACTTGCATGGGCCACTGCTTGATGGGTGCAAAAAATACTTAACTGCGCACAGTTTGCGTTGTTCAGCCAAGAGATGAGATGAGTGTTTGATTATCCAGTCAATGGTCGTTCAGCAGAAAGACAACGGTTTGATTTGCATCAGGGACTTCACCCTGTTTCTGAGTATGCCCTCAATTAACCTAACATTGGCAACAGAAAGCCAGTGGAACTCAAAGGCTCTGATTGCTGCTTTCCACCATGGGCTATCTGAGAGGGTCAAGGATGAACTGGTTTGTAGGGATTGGGGAAACAACCTAGAATCAATCATCTCTTTCCATTCAACTTGACAACCGCATCAGGGTCAAACATGGAACAAGCCATTCCATCTGCCGCCTCATGCGTCACTTCGGAGCCTTTTTTAGTGCAGACAAAAGAGCCTATGCCCCTGGGACACACAAGTCTTTCCCGGGTGGAGAGGGACTGAAGATGGGAGGTCCCTCTACTGGGAAGTCCAATCATTTCCGCTCACATTGCCTTGAACTTTTGGGGAAAAAACAAAGTTGCCAGGGGAAGGGAAGACCTTGACGACTGGAGCACTCTTCCCACCGCACTAGCATTCTCGTCTGATGCTGCCGGTAACCCTGTCCTGGAGGAAGAACTGCCATTCCCTGGATGGGCTAGTGGATTCTTGTGCAGCTGGTAATTTTGAGGATTTATTTTTAGCTTTGTTAATGATGTGCTAAGGGACATGCTTAACCAATTTGTCTTTGTGTATCTAGATGATATCCTTATCTTCTCTAAGAACCAAGAAGAACTTGTACATGTCCGAGGGTTCCTCCAGAGACTCAATGAACACCATAGGGTGGTGAAGTTGAAGAAATGTGAATTCCACGTCTTCAGCATTGCATTCCTGGGTTATGTCATCAACTCCTCAGGAGTTGAGATGGATTGGTGGAAGGTCACAGGAATGGTCACAGCCCACCACTCCAAGTACAGCATTTTTGGGGTTTTGCTGATTTCTATAAGAAATTCATTAAGAAGTTTAGCTCCATTGCAGCTCCTCTAACTGCTCTCACTTGGGGTTCGCCCAAGCACATACACTGCTGAGGCACAGCAGGCCTTTGAGGAGCTCAAAAGACTGTTCTCTTCTACTCCTACTCTGCTCCATCCAGACACAGAGCGCCCCTTTGTAGTTGAAATGGATGCTGATGTGGGAGTAAGGACCATCTTGTCACAGGTCTCTTAGAAGGATGGGTGGCTGCATCCCTGTGTTTTTTCCTCAAAGAAATTCAACCCTGCTGAATGGAATTATGATGTGATGTGGGGGAGCTTCTGGCTGTTCTGGTAACATTGAAAGAATTGAGAGACTGACTGACCACAGACCATTTATATCAGAGAGGACAAGTGATTCAACTTTTGTCAAGCCAGGTAGGCATTTTTTTCTCGCTTAAATTTTATTCTGTCATATCGACCTGGTTCAAAGAATCAGAAGGCTTGCGATCTCTCTCGCCAGTGTGATTCCTCTCTGACAGATCCCCTGAAGCCATCCTTCCCTGTCTGTGTATGGTGGCCCCGTTGCAGTGGAACATCGAGAACATTGCCCTGAAGGCACAGAGACACGAGTCAGGCCCAGGAGGGAAACCTTCACGACATCTGTTTGTGCCCAGCTCTGCACGTTCCCAAGTATTGGAGTGGGGTCACTCCTCTAGACTCTTGGGGCATCCCGGTGTGAGTCGTGCCCTAGAGTTCCTGAGTAGGACGTTTTGGTGGCCGTACATTCAAAGGATGTGCAATCCTTTGTCCTCGCCTGCCAGACACGTGCCCGGAACAAATCATCTTGTCAACGCCCCGTAGGCCTTCTTCATCCTCTTCCTATTCCTTCTTGCCAATGGTCACACATCTCTGTTGATTTCATTACTGGCCACCAAGCCTCCCAGGGTAACACCATCCATCTTGATAGTTGTTGATAGGTTTTCTAACTCAGCACATTTTGTTGCATTGCTGAAATTACCGACTGCTTGGTTGAGATTATTTTGAGGGAAGTATTTAGGATTCATGGATTCCCTTCAGACATTGTGTCAGACTGTGGGACACAATTTGTCTCACAGTTTGGGAGAGCTTTTTGTAGGTTGCTTGGCATTTCTGTCAGCCTCTCCACAATCCTTAATCGAACAACCAGATGGAGAGAGTCAACCAAGAACTGGGGAAGTACTTCCGGTGCTTCGTGTCCAATCACTCGGGAGATTGGAGTACCTCGCTCACCTGGGCTCACATTACATAACTCCTCTACTGGGATGTTGCCCTTCCAGTGCCAGCTTGAGCTCCAGCCTCCACTCTTTCCAGAGCAAGAGCCAGGTTAGGGGTTCCATCTGCACAGCATCTGGTGAGACGCTGCCGGTGGGTCTGGAAAGCAGCACCAGCCACCCTAACCCAGAGTTGCAGGCGACAACAGCAGACTGCAAATGGGCGCCGCCGGCATTTCCGGTTGTACCACCCTGGCCAGAGGGTGTTGCTCTCCACAAAGGACCTTCCACTACGGGTTGACTCACGGAAGTGGGCGCTCAGGTTTATTGGCCCTTTCAAGGGGGCTCAACGCATCAACCCGGTGAGGTACAGACTCACGTTGCCTAGGTCAATGCGAGTCTGTCCTACTTTCCATGTCTCATTGTTGAAGCCATTCTACACTTGTCTGCTGTCTCCTCACTCTCCTCTACCCAGGCTGATTGATGGACACCTTACTTACACTGTGCGTCGGCTTCTGGAGTTCCGTAGAGTGAGAGGTGGCCTCTACTATCTTGTGGACTGGAAGGGTCACAGTCCAGAGGACCGTTCCTGGGTTAGGGCGGGTGACACGAGGCTCATCACAGACTTTCGCAGGCGGCATGATGATCAGCTAACCAGGGCGCCTGGAGCCGCCCATAGGAGGGGGTACTGTCATGAGGCACCCCAGGAGACGGGTGGCAGAAGAGGACAGTCCATCCTAGGGAGTGTACCAGCAAGGAAGCCTACGCCACACCTGTGCCTTGTTCTGAAACTCATTACTCTCATTAGTGGGAGTATTTAAACCCTGCCATTGTTGTATTCTATGCTTGATCCTGACCATATAGGGATACTCTCGAGCCGTCTGGTTTTGTTACTTTCAGTTTTAAGAGCATTGTCTCTGTTTTTTGATCCTTGTGGATGTATTCAAATGGGTCCAGCTATCTCATTGACACGTTACCCTAATGTTAACTAACCTAGACTAACGTGTTATCATACAATCATGAACGTCCATGTATTTCGATTCTCTCAAACTGAGTACTGCACAAAGTTGAAATTTGGCAGGTCGCAGGTGTATTGCCAAGGAACTTGTCTTCTAAAAACCTAAAGAAGTTGCGATCCCATGCTCTGGGTTTAGTTATTGCTGTACCATAGATCTCTATGATAATATATACTCGAGACATGTTCAGTAAATCAGTTTTAGACAGATGCCAGATACTCTGGGAAGAACGGGAAGAGGCCCCAGTCAAGTGTGTTATTGATTTAATTTCAGCCATTTTTATTACAACCAGAGAGAGATGCTGATTTCAGGATGGGCATGCCTCACTGGAAAACACATCCCCTGCTCTGCTGATTGTGTTATATTTCGCAACAAAAAACATTCAATGTGTGGGTTTAGGTCACGATATCCAGTTGCCATTCTTGCTCACATATCTAGTCTGAGAATCTTGCCATCACACCCCCACTTCTATATAATACTGTATATATTGTATATACAGTATACCTATATCTCTATAGATCTATTTGAAAGGCTGCAGAACCAGACAGGCATGGTTGCCTGTGTGGGAAAACAAATCTGTAGAAAGAAGGATGTCCTGCATGATAAATTGAAAACAGCAATTAGATCATTATCTGCGGTGGAGAGAGATGTCTCAATTAGTCCATCATCTGTAGTGGAGATGTCTCAATTAGTCCATTATCTGTAGTGGAGATGTCTCAATTAGTCCATTATCTGTAGTGGAGATGTCTCAATTAGTCCATTATCTGTGGTGGAGATGTCTCAATTAGTCCATCATCTGTAGTGGAGATGTCACAATTAGTCCATTATCTGTGGTGGAGATGTCTCAATTAGTCCATCATCTGTAGTGGAGATCTCTCAATTAGTCCATTATCTGTGGTGGAGATGTCTCAATTAGTCCATTATCTGTGGTGGAGATGTCTCAATTAGTCCATTATCTGTGGTGGAGATGTCTCAATTAGTCCATTATCTGTGGTGGAGATGTCTCGTGACTCATAGCTCTCTCTTCCAAACTCAACCAGATTGTCTGGAGGAATTATAAGGGTTAATAATAATGGCTTTTTTTCTATTGCAACAAAAGGCGTAAAACGAAAACAGATCAAAACAAATCTCATCCACCAAACAAAAGGAATAAGGCCAGAGATTCTGACCATGTGTCTATGAAGAGGGAGAATGAACTTCCAAGGTTGTAGTACTGCAGCGAGGTTTGTGTTCCGTTTGAGCCAAACTAGACAAACTGCCCAGTGGTCTCTATGCCGCCCCAGTCTTCCTCAGCAGGGAACTTAGTGGATCACAGAGATGAGAGAGCGTGATTGAGGGTATCATCAGGTTAAAAGATTCTAGCTAGTTAAATGAAAAGGATAATTAGGTTGGAGTATGTCCATGTGTTGTTCATTTCTGAGCTTGTAAAATGGTAAGGTGTAGTATTGTGTCTTTACAGCACAAGAGACGCAGTATCAGGAATCCTAAACCAACCGTAGGCTACAGTATTTCTGGGGTCTTCCGTGTACAGTAAGTGGCATTTGAATGGTGCTTTATGGTCACTCTATCATTAGAAGCATCAGTAGGAGGTTGATATTGAACAGCTATGTTTTGTCCTATGCAAGACGACTCCAGGACTCCCAGACTTGGCAAGTATAACAGAGATATCAAAATATGTTTTGACTTTTTCTATATCCTTCCTGAAGAAACATAGTCAACATGTTTATGCTTCTGCTAGTTTAATTAAATATAATCATATGCTGGTTTATTGAAATGTTCTCCCTCTTTAAACAAGGGCCAAAAAGAATTTGAGGAGAGCCATAGTATTAAAATGCCTTTCGCCAACATGCCAACATGCCTGTCTTTTGTGAGCTTGAATTGTTTTCTTGCGGTTTTCAAATAATTCTCAATTTAAACCTAAGAATAACAAAATGACAGGGTGTGTAATTTTGGAACAGCAACCAGATCCCAGCTCTGTGCAAATAGTGGTTTTCAGTTCAAAGGGCAAATGGAATAATCATGATTGCTTCCTAAAATACATAAAGAGTGGTGAGAGGGCTGCCGCCATGTTGAAATTTGAACATATAGGCTAGCCAACTCAATAAACTCTCAAACTCATGTTTGCCTGCTCCTGTAGGTAGTCAGCTCACTACTGAAAGCATAAACACCATACTTGGAGGCTGCCTCCCTTATTTCGTGGTAAGAAACATACTCTGTAAAATTGAAAGCACACACATACAGTATATGGATGGAAAATAAGATATACATGAATCACTTGCAGCGACTAGACAACAGCCTAGTGTTTGATTGATGAACGTTCTCATTATCTGTCCTGCAATTTCCAACCGTTATCTCGCTAATAACTCAACCTATATCTTAATAGGGTTGCTGTGGATTATTTGCAGTATTTCAGAGAGAGTGATCATGCAAGTTTGAAATCTGATAGAAATGGCCTTGTACTGTACATTTACCAGAAACCTTGAATAAATTGTACATCGTTAATAGTGTGAGAACCATGTTTAGCATAAATTAAAATAGAATCCATCCACTCCTGTAGATCAGCAAATTAAAGTGTTAATTTCACAGGCATGCGGAGGACAGGTCTCTAAAGTTATAGTCATATATATTACAGTATAGTCAAATTAAATATAATGGGAGCTTGAGTCATAACTAAGGGAACATAGAAAGTGCGTTGTTGGCCAATATGTGCACAGTAGCTACTCTGAGAAGCTTGCCAACTGCACAGGGCAGCTGGGCTAAATTCAACTTTTTTTGTTTACAACATGTACCAACGCCAGTGGGAGAGTTCACCTCTAATGACCTGATGATGATGGTAGCATATACAGCACGAGTTTATGTGCTCCTGGCCATATCTCCCCTCTCCCCTGGTCCAGGTACACTAGGAGTCAACTGGTCATCTCCACGTGTATGCCTCCCACATCACTCCATGAGGCTTTGAGAGGTACAATACCTATACTTTTATTTGGGATTGAGGAATGTCAGCATCGGGACATGTTCCAGGGGCCAGAGCTTTCCACTGATGTTTTAAGAGTCCCTCAACAAGAGAGATCCTACATTTTTATGAGCTGAAACCATTGACATCAGGCATGTGTTTTTCATATAACCAATACGAACCGTTGCAATCCTGAACAAATCAGTTAATTTGTTGTTAGATGGACAAAAATAACTTGATTACTGTACCTGCATCTTATTGCAGGATTCATGGAATGAGAAACTTTGTGGCGCTACAAAAGAACAGCAGTTCCCCTCTTTTCCCCTCTTTCCTCCCTCCTTCCTCCCTCCTTCCCTCCCTCTCCTTTTCCCTCTCTGCAGGCAGAATCCTCCCTGTTGAGCCTCCTATCACGAGGAGAGATTAGGAACACCCTGGTTGGCTATTGTCCTGTCGCTGCTTGTCCCAGTTGGGAACCTCTGCTGAACGCTTGATAGCGGAGAAGCGTAAGACGAGACCGGACTTTTTTTCTCTCTCTGCTTTATCAGCTGCTGTGGCTTCCGTTGAGGTCACTGCCTGGTCTCATTTGGCTGACCACTGCCCCCAAACCCCTGCTCGTCTAGATAGTCAAGTCATTATGTTTAAAGGGTGAGGGGTGGCCAAGGAGAAAAGAGAAGGCAAGTAAACAGTCTGGGAAAAAAAGGTTTAAAATGCTTAAATGGACATCAAGATTGACGTAGGAAATAACTTTTTTATTGTACAACTTTCGAAGCAGGCTGCAGTTAGCGCACCCTTGTGAAGGAAGCTGAAATCAAAATGCGTGAGCCCTGAAAGACGTCCAGTACACAGCAATACAGGGAGAGTACAGAAGGTCTGCGGCAGCTATCATGGTGAAGAGAGAGAAAGAGCGAGATTCTGTTTTAGGGGAACACATTCACTGTCTACTACGTAGCAGCCTCAACCTGTTGTTCCATTCTCTGAGCTAGGCACTGAGCACTCCAGCTGTGTGGACCACTTACACGCCATTCCTCTCTGATTGGAAGCCTGACCACCATTAGTTGATTGTTGCGGTATTTTCTTCATGGTCTTATCTTTGATAATCACCTCCTCTGGTGATGTTTTCTGAGGTGAGGTATGTATGGAAAGGGTCCTATTAGAAAGTCTTACACCCAGAGCAGGATGGGCCTGTCTAGTACCTCCCACCCAGGCTATAACTGGCAGCGTTGCCTTCAACAGGCCCTAATTCACTAGAATCACCTGCCCTTTCAAATGCCATGTGTTGTTAAGTGTGTCAGAGTTGGCATTCCTGTAATATTAAAACATTCCTGTCGATCAGGACCCTGTTCCCCGCGGGTCGGAGCGGATGCGATTAACTGTGAGGTGCCATAAGAAAGACTAATGATGAATTTCTTTTCCGCCAATGGGTTCGCCAAGCGAGATGACTTTGACTCCCCTGCACCCCAGAGTGTCAGGTATTGTCTTTGGTGGTTTTTCGGGGAAAATGAGCACGAGCCCAACAGCCTGCCATAACAACGGAACACGTTGACCTGTCATGTTTTTTGTCTTGAGTTTATTTAAGAGCAAATATCGCACTAGTCAGTGTTTGGATTAACAAGCACGATGTCAAAGCGGTCTGTTACAGCTCAAAATCACTACTCGGCGTCTGTTGCGATTGGCGGTGTTATGAGAGAGTATGTCGCGTTCTCTTCCCCTCCACCTGGACTTTATTAAACACTGGACAGTAGGTTGCGTCTCCTCACCGAGCTCAAACTACAAAAACAAAAGGAGTTCCACGGTAAATGTGACCCATGTTGAATCACCCGGGTCGTAGTGTCCAGACCAGAACTGTGAAGACCTTGAATACCTGTAGAGGAGGACACGAGCGACCGAGGTAAACTGCAGGCCAGGTCAGATGAAGTGAGGACAGACTCTGAGGTGCTGGATGGTCATACGACCTCAGCGGAGGGACTTCAGTGTGAAACTGGAGCCTAGGACTGAAAGTCGTGGGAGTAAATGTGAAAACCATGACAGCCGGGGCAAAGTCGAGCAGCCCCCTACGCGCTACCCCCCCCCCCCCCCAACCCCACCGGGCAGGCTTGCGGGATAAGGTAATAAACTGCCGTGAAGTTCCACTGGTATCAGTTACTGAACCTGGACTTTCCCACTCTGGACAGTCCATAGGCCGGCTTGGCCCATCTGCCAGTGGTGTGACTGGTGAAACATTCACATGGGCACGCACTGAACCCCAGCATGACCTCAACAGCACTCAACACACTGATCCAACGTTGTCTGATCCGCAGTAAGGGCTCTCGATTACTGTCTTTACTGTAGCTGACGAATAGATTGTTTACTGTCGAAAAACTGAAGATATTCCCAAAGTTTCAGTTATTCCAGTGATTCTTAGATAAATCTTATCTCGCCTGAAACAATGTCTGTTTTAGCTGTCAGACTCAGATATCAGTGTATGAATGAAATATTCTCAGGTTTGGTTTTCTTTCTTTCTTCCTTCTATAGACAACAGAGGAACTTAATTCAACAGGTGAGAGGGGTCCCCTGGTGCGCTGCCCTCCTGACGCCTGACAACAGACTGCGTCCCGGCTGGACAATCTACAGGAATCCTAACCGTCGGACAGGGGGCATTTCCTGTACCTATGAAGCCATTCATTCCTCAACAGAAATGTACACAGAAGAAGAGCTGTGGTCAGAATGCCTACGCCTCTGGGAACGTGGGAGTCGGGAGCGGGTGGGGGTAGAGCGAGCGAGAGAGAGAGAGAGAGAGAGAGAGAGAGAGAGAGAGAGAGAGAGAGGAGCACCAGACGGACATTCTTCCTCCTCACAGTTGTGTTTTCAACATAAATCCACATGGGTGAAAAACCTCTGCAAACGTAGCTCCTCAAACTGGCTCACGGTCTACTCTTCATACATACCCACTGCACAGCACTGTACTTCTTATCGATCCAACTGACGTTTTGACTCGCGTAACTTGACACGACATTGCTTAACATCATCCCAAAATCATCATATAATGCCCAATAGAGACGAGAGCTGTTAGTTTTATATAGATCCAGATAGCAAACACTATCACAACCTTACAGCTACCAGGTGGACTGCTATCTGTGACATACATAGCATGACCAACTGAACTAAAGGTTCTTGAAGTACCCTTAACATCAAACGGTGTTTGCTAAGAAGACTATGTGACTATATTCCTGTGGCATATTTGTGTGTAAACAATGCTGAATTATGCAAGTGAGAGGGCGTACCTCAATGGCCGTCTAAACATCACCAGCCAAAACATTTATGCTCACTGTCTATTCTAAAGCCCGGTAATCACAGCGACATGTTGTACTTGTTATGGTTAGGCTATACGCCGTTTTTTGTGGTTCGTCCCCTTTGTTCGAACGAAAAAAACAGTTCAACGCTGAAATATGGTTGGAACAAATAACATACTTGAATATTGTTCAAGACTGTTTTCCAGCTGTCTCCCACTTTGCATTACTGTCAGTCCCTCAGAGGCCTGCCTCACGGCAGCTGTACCATGTCTCCGCTGCGGTTCACTCCTGGGGTAGATCCTGCTTGGCCGTGTGTGATTGGAGATTATGTCCATTCATTCCGCATTAACGGCGAACGCTCCTCCCCCCAGCACCTCGCTGGCAATGTGCTTGCCACGCTCTCGGTCACGGGCGACCCAGGTCCCAGGTACCACTCGCCCCGCTGGGATAAGACCGTAATCAGATTATTGATTCATCCAATCTGATTTAGGGGGAAAAAAGATGGCTCTCTGTGAATGGTTATTCAGCAGACCTCACAGGGAATCCCAGCGCAGTGATGTACACACACAGTCTGCCGGGCAATCCTGCCCATCCGTGGCTAACATCCAGATGACACCGTTGAAGCTTATTTGTCCAGCTTGTTATTATTTTGAAGTTCATCAACATTGCGGTTAGTGGTTTAATATCGCTCTACTGTACGACAGATCTGATTCTACTCATTGTCAGTTTGGGTTGCTTTATGCGTCACATAAAGATGACACATCCATAGGACTTTTCTCCTTCCTCTCCCTGCTTTCACAGCAAGGGGACCATCTTAGTTCGACAGAGAGCATTGGTCATTCCTCGGGGTGGGTGGGTGGGGGCGTTTCTCTGGAGCTTTTTTCCCCTCCCATCCAGTCGGGGGGCCTATGCTCACTGCTGTGCGCCTGTCATCTGCAGTGAGCCCGGCGGGCCCTCTGGGCCCCAGGCGGCCCCTCACACAGTAAGCCTGCCAGCAGGACCTGAAGCAGCCTATTCTCCAGCCTCTGACAGCCACAGAATAGAGTCTCTGACCCAGAACACTAAACTATATCTAACATGACAAAGAGGCAGAGCCCGGGCAGTTGGAGATGAAGAGAAACTAATTTAGCGGCGATTTGTGGGGTTAAAGAGAATCCTGTGCCTCAAGAACCTCCAGCCTGCTCCATACAGTGCTGCACGCCATATTTAAAAGCTCTGTTCCAACTGAAGCTGTAGGCTCCCGAAGCAGGGACTGACGTCTTGGACTTGGAGTGAGGCGGAGTTGTGTTCAGAAGCACAGATACACGACGACGGAGGTGAAATTATTCATCGCCTGTGATGAGCTCGTTATTTCGATGACCTGGCAGAACAAACTGCTCTAGGGTTTTAATTAAATTGCAAATTATCGCACATTATTTGTGGATTATGTCTGCACAGCTACAGTGTAGCCAAGAGATGTATTCGGCTGGCACCGAATCAAAGGTTCCAGGGAAAAGAAAGAGCACACCGTCTGCTCTGTCTCTTTTTCTCCTCATGACATCCAGTGTTTCGGACCCCGAGGACTCTGAAATGAAGACTGTTTTCGAGAGAAGGGAAAGTGATAACCCCCCACCCCCCTCCCCTCCCCGGTCCAGCACTCATTCTCTCACACTCTACATCTCCAGCTGCCGCATGTCCGTACAGGGGCTGAAGTCATAAATGCTGACGGGATATATTTTCAAATTCTCTCCCAGCTGAGAGCGATTAAGTCACGGTGTTGTCCTCTTGTGAAGCAGGCGGGGGGAGCAGGCCAGGACTGGGGCTCTGCTAACCAATGGCATACGGACAATCCCACAATCTACGGTATACACTATTACTACTTTCCCCTAAAATGATCTATCACTTCCATTTTGAATCGAACAGACTATCTCCCAAATATTGTGTTGGCTGCCACCCACCCCCTCCATCACTTGGCCTACTGAAGGTGTACACAGAGGATTTCGTGGAAGTGCTTAGAGCTTTCTAGAACTTGGAGACTTGCAGTCAGAGGGGTCCTTGGTGCGTGGCAGACGCTAAAACGCTAATGACTTCCTCCTGCTCTCATCTCGGCTCTGAAGAACTAGTTCGTCGGTACATTGACATGTTGCTATTGTTGCCATTCCATGGAGGATGGAATCTGGGCAGCCTATCCCCCCCCGACAGCTGCTCTACTAGCTGGGTAGTGTCCAGACCCCTATCTCAGCGCCTGTGAAAGCTCACCAAACGCCTAATTGCACCTCACCAGTGCATCCTATTTTTTGGGTCTAGTGTCCCCAATGAAAAACGTGAAAGCCCTTTAATGGACCCTGTCCCTGCTGAGGCCGTCAGCGCTCACAGAGTATGTCACCACTTTAATGAGTGGGGAATGTGACATGCGTGTCATGTTTGTGTGTGGGATAGTATGGATGTGTGTATGTGTGTACTGTACGTACGCAAGGATACCTTTATTTGTGTGTGTGTGTGTGTGTGTGTGTTTACTCAAAGTCCAAACAGTCCCATCCTGCAGGAAGTACTAGGTGTATGGGCGTTCTCAGGGTTTCATAGTTATCAAACACCACTTTCTCAACACGTCTGCTTATCGTATCTCCAGCGCTCAACCCTCCCTATCACACATCCCACTGCTTTTTCAACTGGACAGACGCACACACACACATACACACACACACACACACACACACACTCATGCACGCGCACACACACACACACATGCACACACACACACACACATGTTGACTTTGCTAACTTTTGGGGACACTGCATTGACTTACATTCATTCCATATCCCCTAACCCAACCGCAAAAGCTAGGGGGACTGTCTCCCCAGTTTGACCTGCCATCCTCAATCAACTGCTTTCAATATTTATTCTATATTACACACACACACAACAACAACAACAACAACATAAAGAATGTGCAAAGTTGTTACATACTGTACGCGACAATGTAAGCAATTACAATCATCAGAAGAAAACCTCCCTGGCCAGCCTTTCAAAATGTCCAACTGGCACTAGCACGTCACATTTAAATGACCAATGAGCAGGTTAGCACCTTGCATGGCAGCTACCGCCATTGGTGTGTGAATGTGTGTGTGAATGGGTGAATGAGAGGCCATTGTAAAGCACTTTGAGTGCCGCTTAGGTGGAAAAGCGCTATATAAGTGCAGTCCATTTACCATTTACCATTTAAAAGAGTTCTGGAGTTTGTTCCATAGTGACGGACACCATATAACTAAAAGCAGACTTTCCTATTTCAGAATTGATTGTGGGGAACTCATATCATGAATAACCAGTCTTGCGTTCTGGTGTTATGGCCGATCTGTCTGAAGTTATCAAGGAAGTTAGGTATTGGGAAGCTTCTACAATAGAGCTTTATATACACACATGCCCTCATAACGAACAGAACTATTCCCTAGGGCCAAGAAGGATCCTCATACTCTAGCTCTGCTCAGAGAAAGTCAGCAGACCCTGAAAAAGACTTTGAAAACAAAGAGCCATGGAGAACTATGGAGACTACTTTCCGAGCTTAGAGCATATTCACAAGAAGTATTGTGGGAATATTCCTCCTGATGTGCCCACTGTTGAAAAGTGGCCAGACATCAGCAGCTGTCCCAGATGGTCAGTATCATAGACCGCTGAAATGGGTTCACTTGACCATTATGGTCAGACGCCTGAATCCCAGACTTATAAAGGAATAACGCTGTGGCTTTATTACACATTAATAAAGCCTCTATAAGCACACATACAGTAAATGTGTCACAAAGCATGTATAATAACCATGTCACGTTTTTATAAAGGTTCATAAATGCGGCATAACCTTGTGACATTGTTGGCTATGTCATGTCACACATGTATACCACATTTATGAACACCTTTATAAAGCATGGCATATGGTTATGCTTTGTGACACGTTTATGTAGTGATTATGGAGCTGTAATGAAGCCTTTATATGCTGCATTTCGTGTAGGGGACGGTAAAGACAAACAAAACACTATGACCCAAAGAGAAAACATTGCTTAATGTTTGTCTTGACCATGTAATTTTCCAATTTCCATGGTCGTCAAAAGGCGTTCTGTTTTCCACTAAGGTGTATAGCTCAGAAGGTAGAGCGGGTCGTTCAGGGATCGTAGGGTCGGTGGTTCGAATCCCGGCTCCTCCTGACTACCTGTCGAAGTGTCCTTGGGCAAGACACTGAACCCCAAAATTGCTCCCAATGAGCAGGCAAGCGCCTTGCATGGCAGCTGCTGCCATTGGTGAGTGAATGGCGCTCCGGGTCAGTGTAACAACTGGATGGGGAGCGCGTTACAAATGCAGTACCTATACCTATACCTATACCTAAGGTGCCCATGGTCATCAAAAGACATTCCACTAAGTTCCACTTAATTGTCAGGTGAATGTCATGACACAGCCTCTCGACTTTGTTCCTTAAGCGTCACACAGATAAGCCGGTTTTTAAATGTCTCTAAAATGTCTCTCTGTCCTAAAACTGGAGTCTTAAAGATGTCAAATGTTTCGAACTAGATTTTTAGAGCCGACTAGGCCGTTTCAATACAAACATTATATTCTAAAACTGCTTAAAACAGTCTTGTCTGTTGTACAATATGCGAACTCCGCTTAACTCTGCATACACAGTACACAGCCTCACCCTGTAATGAAGACAAGTTCAGTGTGCCAAGGAAGCAAGTCAGGATGGAGGTAATGGGGGGAGGAGGGGGGGGGGGTTCTTAAAAGCAGGGCAATTAAATTTCTCCCTTTGATATCTTAGGCCAGGATTCAGCCTCCATTCAAGCTTTCTGGTGCTTATCAGCCATCATCTGAGCTGGAGGGGAAGTGAAGTTTACACTGTGGAGAGGCTGCCGCTGCTCTTCAGGATGCTGCTGCTGCCTCCGGGCCCTGCCTGGCCTGGCTGACCTCGCTGACCCCGCCACTGACAATACACCAGAGACGCGCCGCATCTCGGAGGACTGCTCATTGAGAATATACACAGGGGTCAGTGACTCTCTATTGAGAATATGATGCAGAGGATGGAGACGGTCACTAGTCAGATGAGTGGGGTTAGCGGTAGCCCTGTGCCGGGATCCAACAACGCTGCTCTGCCTCAATACTGTCCAGTCAGCACCAGTTCATTCAAAGCTTACGCAAAGGTGTTTTTTTTTTACTTGCCTGTGCCCCCTGTGTTGTAAAAGACTTTATGGAGACTTCTGGGAAAAGAGACTAATTGTAAATGAGGGGTTACATTTCAAGGGGTTCCTTCCAAGATGAGCAAGATGAGCTTCAGAGGAAGCACAGCTTCTGTGTGTGAAGACTGGACGTTGTTTAGTTCTAGTGCATCCATTAGATCCACCAGAAAAACAGCTATGCAGGATGTAGTGTTGACCCGAATGGTCAAACCCGAGTTCTGTTATAATCTACCACATCAGATGTTACAGTGTATACTCTTGACTTTGTGTAACGAGTATCTGGACAGATTGCTGTGTTTAAGGGGGAAATGATATATACATACAGTAATATAGTCTATTTGATTTATGTACCAGTTTGGCTAAGCAAATCATCACCTACTACTGTATATATAGTATGAAACAATAATTTGCATGGGGAATGCGATCTCCCGAGATTAAAACAAAATGCCTAACATCCATATGAAACTGAACGTGACAAATTATCACTACACTTTTGGTTCAGGCTGGTGACTTTTGTCGGTCTGTTTTACACTGGAAAGCCCCCGTAGATTTTTTTCCTGATACCACAGGCATTTCCTATGAGGCTATTGTTTTAGGTGTGCACCTGCAAACTATGATTCACTTTCTAATGGTCGTATGTGTTGATCCTACCCAACAAATTAGCTGTAACATGCCGTCTGCTAACGTTTATCGCCACACAAGGTTTGTGGGGCGGAGAACATCCACCAAGGCCTCCAGTCATGTGGTTCTATGGATCTGAAGTGACGACATGGAGATCAGACCAGCGCAATGCTTGCCAGGCTATATGATGAGAGACATTTGTGTCGCAGCCACAAAGACGATCTGTAGTCCCCGTCCTGAATGTGGTCGGTGACTGTGGCCGAGTTTCAACCCAGCGTCTGTCTGGATGTGTGCAAACTTGCCAAGCTAAAGCTTATTCAGCTTTAGATTCAGGAGCTGTAGCACGTCTTCAGGTCTCAGGCAGGGTTATAGCATGCTAACTGAACCACCACTGTTATCTGTAATATTAGACATGTTTAATATACTCTGGCCAGCTCTAGTTAAGGGGTGTGTGTGTGTGTGTGGGGGGGGGGGGGCATGTGGGAATATATTTACAGTACACTCATACACACACCATAGCAAGACACATTTTTCAGTGTTTTATCAGAGAACATGATCTACTACGTCTTTTAATCTTTCAATTTTGCCATAATTAGGGCATAACATTTTCACAACTTTTTCTTGTTTTTGAGATATTTTACCTGTGCAGCGACCTTCAACAAACACAAAACTTTATATTCGTTAGGTTTTAATGAAAGATAAGACAGTGGCTCTGGCCCCAAACTGTCCAGGACAGGGAGAGAGCTGTTCTCAGATCTTGTCCTGTTCTTAGAGAGATACATTACAGCATTTGCAGCACCAACATTAGGCTACTTATATGCAGACCATGCACTGTGGATGGTCTCTCTAGGAACAAGCTCTGAGAACAGCTCTCTCCATGTCCTGGACAGTTTGGGGTGGACAGAGCCACTGTCTTATCTTTAATTTTTTTTAAATAGTATAAAGTGTTCTCTGATAAAACACTGAAAAACTCATTTTGTCTTGCTGTTGTGTGTTTATGAGTATATGAGAGAGAGAGAGAGAGAGAGAGGGAGAGAGAGAGAGAGAGACCCAACTTAACAGCTGTGGAACAGAAACCTTTACAGTTTTCATGCTGTAATGAGGATGTATCTCCTAATAAAATCCACCAAACAATACATTTACAAGGCCCTACATCCTACCCACCACCCTAAACTAGTGCATCGCCTGCAGGAGAATGGCAGGACTGGCTCGGTGACCATGCTGGCACGATGAGCTAACTTGGCTCAGAGCTAATGCCATGTTCTGACTCCCCATGCCAGAGTGTGTTATTAGCTCTGAGCCAAGTTTTGGCTTGGAGAGTTTGTGGATGTCTCTCATGCAGTAGACCTTGGTTCAATCCCTGCTGTGGCCACATTGGTGCCGTGACTCTACGGTGTTTTCACATTTGGCGGGGAAGGACTGTAACATTAAGTATCCACACTCAAAGGACAATGCAACTGAGTTCCCCAGCACCCCAATACTACACTAGGCGAGGCATAGTTTTAGATACCCCCCCCCCCCCAAAAATAAATAAATAAATTCACCACCAGAAATTGTCATTGAATTTGGCAACGCTTATAACTCACGCACGTACACTGTTCAATTAAAAGTGAACTCTTTTTCCTGTCCTGTCACTCTACGGAACGGGAGTGGTTCTGTTCAGAGGCGTAACTTGCACTCATGTACCTTTCCCTGGGCCCGCCCCTTCGACTGCTCGGTCGAGCAGCGCCGGCCCGTAGCCCACCACAGAGTGAGTACAGACGACCCCTCTTTCTGCAGTATGCATGTTCGCCAGGGAATCCGCGAAACGCTCACGACTCAGCAGACGTTACTGGCAAGAAAGCATCCACTCAAGAGTCGAGGATAATCAAATTGGATGTGGCAGGCAGACACGCGCTTGCTTGACAGTGGGAATACGGCGCTGAGCCGGAGTGACCGGAACACGGCCAGTCCAGGAGGAACTCTGAATTCGGGGGTGCCGCTCTCCTCATAAACGTGGACAATCATGCATGTGCTGTTTTGGGGACTAGGGTTTCTATTATTCCCTGACTTGATGAATGTAGTTGCATCCACGGGGAAAGAATTATTGAATTCAAGAAAAGGTAAAGTATTCCGATTTGTCAGTCTCCACTTTTTTCCCCCCGCAGACCGTTATTTTGCAACCGGGAGACTCGAAATGAATGACTTTTTTTTCAGGATCAGCAAAGCACATGACTTGCAATGCGTTTTTAGAAATTAGAAGTTATTGAATGATTTAACCTTATTTAATCCGGGATCTAGTTAGCCTATACTCCTTGGATGAGTGCTTTTTATCCACACAGCTGATCAACAGCACAGTTGCACGTTAATATCATGATTACAAAGCATCAATTAACACAATTCTTAAACGAATTAATCAGTGTTTTTCTTCTCCAGCGAAAGTGCCGGAGCAGTTTGGCACATATGAAATTGTCACTCCAGAACGAGTGAATGAAGCCGGTGACAAGTTTCCCACGAACGTGCACTTCAGAAGGAAAAAGAGAAGTGTCGATGAAAAGCTGGGCAACTCTTCCAATCACTGGGCCTCGCCAAGGATCCACTACAGAATATCTGCATTCGGACAGAACTACCACCTCAATCTCTCACTCGAGTCTGGATTTATCGCACCTCTCTACACTGTGACCCTTCTGGGAATACCCGGGGGTAATCTAACGGATTATCCATCAAACAGGGTGGAAGAGGAAGATACAGAGTATCAGCACTGCTTCTATAAAGGACATGTGAACGCGAAATCGGAGCACACCGCGGTTATCAGTTTATGCTCGGGATTGGTGAGTTTGCACCCACATTTGAATATTCATGAGTGCTGATTTATGAGCAGACTCCTACACGGCAATCATGCATTTTACTGTTTACGCACTTAAGGAGCGCTGTTATTATCATCAATTTCAATAACGTAAACAGTCCAAACTGTACGAATTTGTATGCGGCGGATGTTTGTGAAACAACTGTGTGTAGCCCAGTGCTGTAGGCTACAGTAACAAGCTACTTTTCATAGCCTACACCTGAGAGATAGTAGTCGTTGACGTTCAAACGAGGGTAGATTACTGGCATGGCCACTCAACACGCTCGCATGCTGCCTGACTGCTCTCTGACCATCGGTGACGTCTTACGCACATCAGCGAGGTGGGAGTGCCAGGCGCGCTGACGTCAACATGATTTGGTTCCAGCATATGAGAACTTAGTTCTTAGTACTGAGAGTAGTTAGTGCACTTGGGTTACTAATAGATAATACCAGCTGTGGTCCACGAATATTTGAGAGGTCAAGATCTTCCCAAAACGCTTTTCTCAAGTAATTTTGCAGCACTGAGCTCATTTGACATTTCAAACCCCCATGTCCCGTTTAGCAGCCAAGACACTCCAAATAAACTACAGCTTGCCACCTTGTTGATGTTCATTGCGGAGAACTTTCCTAATACAAAACATTATATTTGTTTAGCATTTCGCCAGGTCATCCAATGCAGTTCTGTGGTATCTTTGACCTCCAATTTAACGTGTGGGACTGACTGGCTGTGCTACGTGAAATGCAACAAGGCTTCTACCACGTCTGCCAAGAAAGAAACATTGTTGTCTGACAGGCATCCCTAGGCCTCATTATTTTCCCTTTTCCTCTTTTAATTCATGCAAGTACATGTATTCCACCACATAATCATGCAATGAATGGCTGTGTAAGAAAGCATAGCCATTGGGGGTATTGACAAGGGCAATTTGCGCTAATCCAGCAGAGCGTATCCACCCAGTGCTAGGCCATGCTCCAGTGTTACTGCGGTTATTTAAAAAGAAATATACTAATTCCTCTTTTTTTTTCCCCTCTTCTCCTCAGCTTGGCACTTTCAGGTCACCAGAGGGGGATTTTTTCGTGGAGCCCCTTCACAGCTACAAAGGAGAGCAGTATGACGAAGAACACACCAAACCTCATATTGTGTACAGGAAGGAAGCCTCAAAGAAAGAGGGCGATGAGGAGGGCGCTGCTTGTGACACTTCAGGTACATGTTACATTGGAATCGGAATCATGTGTTTTATTTACACCTGAGGAGA
>NC_140240.1:3148248-3203248 GCF_949987555.1 Borostomias antarcticus | reverse complement strand
ATACCGGGCCTCAGTCGCAGAATGTCAGTTCCCCTTCAGACGGTGACGGCGCGGTCGGACTCGCGGCGGCGCGGATCTGTTTTCACTCGTGTTCTGTCTGCGTGTGGCTCGGCCCTCTGCCAGGTTCAACATGCCCCACGATGACAGCAACAAGTGTAAGGAGGAGGGCGTGAAGCTCACGCAGCACGTCATGGCTCCTACCCTCAACTACAACACCAACCCCTGGATGTGGTCCAAGTGCAGCAGGAAATACATCACAGAGTTCCTCGAGTATGTACCGTGCCAGGTTTTTTTTTCAACTTTCAACGGGATTAGGACGTGTTTGCCTAATTTAGCCCCACACTTCTATCCAGAAATAGTAACTAAGACTTGGTGGATACCGGAATTTGATCAGATTTGATATCTGGATATTGTTTTATTTGAGAGTCAAAAATAGCTTTCCCTTAGCCCTTCTTCCGGAAACTTCTGGACATTAAAGTCAGCTTTCCTTTCTAGCATGAAAACAAGCTTGTCTGTGCAGCAGGAGCTCTGTTGTACAGAATACTACCTCTCCATCTGTACTGAGTGTGTTCTCTGTCTGTTTGTGTCTTTGTTTTTTTGTTTTTTCTTTAAGTCATTTTATTTTTATTTCTTAATAGCACAGGATATGGCGAGTGTTTACTCGACGAGCCCATTTCTAGGCCATACAGTCTGTCCCAGCAGCTTCCCGGACGGATATACAACGTCAATAAACAATGTGAATTGATATTTGGACCAGGGACACAGGTGTGCCCATATATGGTAAGGGAGCCATTCAGAATCACACTGTCATGTTGAACGCAAAGATGCCTCGTACATTGTCACCGAGTAGAACTGCGAAGGGTTGGGTCCCCAGAGAATGTGTCCGAAGTTATCTCATAGTTTACTGTAAAGCTACTAGCTTGGTATATGTCTCACATACAGTATATGCTTTTTCATGAGGTAGTGTGAATGGAGTTTGTTCATAGGCTACCGAGGTGCTACTCCTGGCAGTTTCTTATGCAGCGACTTGTTTGATATTTCTCAATACTCGACCCCAAAGGTTTTGTTTAAAGGGCACATGCCTGTGCTAGTACCTCATCTAAGATGTATGAGTGTTACAGAAGTGCTGGTGTTGTAGACGGAGGCTGACTCTCACTCTCTTTCTCTCCCCCCTTTTCTCTTTGTGTGTGTGTGTGTGTGTGTGTGTGTGTGTGTGTGTGTCCTCCAGACCCAGTGTCGTCGGCTGTGGTGCACCAGCCCAGAAGGGGCCCAGAGGGGCTGTAGAACCCAGCATATGCCCTGGGCAGATGGAACCGAATGTACTCCTGGGAAGGCAAGTGCCTAAATAATTTACTGGTGAACCCACACACACACACACACACACACACACACAAGCACACTAAATCAGATGTTCACTTAACAGACAGTTTTTACTATGCCCCAGCACTTGAAACGTGCTATGCGGAGTATTAACAGTTTTTCAGCCCCTAGAAAAATCCCTCTAGGTTGTCTTTGATGCACTCACAGCTAGGGCTGGGTATCGAGTCGAATTTCAAGAATCTATTCGATTCCGATTCACAAGGTTCAGAATCGATTATCACGATTCAATTCGATTCGATTCAGTATCGATTCGGTTAGTGTTACTAAAACCTGTTTTTTTTTAGCTGTTACCTTAATTACATGACTGCCAAGTTATGCAACACATCAATACTAGGGCTGCGTATCGATACTGATTTCCAAAAATGAATGAAGGAATGAATCATTGAATGAATGAATGAACTATTCATACCTTCATTTACATTATTCATTAATTCATTAAATAAAAGATCGATTTTGGCATTCATGAATCGATTCTGAATCATTTGATTCAGAATCGATGAATCTATTTTTTAAACCCAGCCCTACTCACAGCCCAAACACTCCTCGAGGTGTTATCAATACCTCATAATGCCGAAAAACAACAGCTTTGGAGATGCTTGCCAAAAATTTGATAATTGACTCTATAAACAAATAATCGTACATGCGTCTCACATGTGGCCGTTGATTCCAGAGGTCCCGGCATTTGGTTGAATGCTTTTTGGACCCTGAGCAGAGCGTGGATTTGTCCTGCGCAGCGCCAGTACTATTATGGGTCTGTAATAGACTTACTGGGTCTGTGAATGGAGACTCGTGGAGATTTCCCTCTCTGCGACTGCTTTAGTGTAGCTTTTAATTAGGGCCCTCTCCCTAACCCTCCACTTCCTGCCGCAGCAGAGGGACATGAAAGGGCTGAGGTCCCCAGGCACACATGTTCACATCCCCCTGTTTACACTCCGCAGTCCTCCGCGCCGGTCCTCCCCTCCCCGGCCCACGCTGCCCTGCGTCCCAGCGCTTAACGCTCAGGCTCGGGCGACCCGTTGGTAGAACTCGGTCGGAGCGCGCCTCGCCGGCCGCGTGTGTCACGCTCTTTACGTTCGCCCGGCGAAACGTCTTTCCTCGGTTCCTCGTTTCCCATATGCTGTGTAATCTCTCCCAGATTAGCATCAAAGCAGGATGGGGGGCGCTTGGAGATAGATGTGCTGCCAGGATGCAGGCTTCAATTTCATACATTTACCCCGGTTTCTCTCTCTCTCCTTCTCTCTCTCTCTCTCTCTCTCTCTCTCTCTCTCTCTCTCTCTCTCTCCCTCTCTCTCTCTCTCTCTCTCTCTCTCTCCTTCTCTCTCTCTCTCCCTCTCTTTCTCTCTGTCTCCCTCTCCTCTCTCCCTCTCTCTCTCCCTCTCTCTCCCTCTCTCTCTCTCTCTCTCTCCCTCTCTCTCTCTCTCCCCCTCTCTCTCTCTCTCTCTCTCTCTCTCCCCCCCCCCCCCCCCCTCTCTCTCCCTCTCTCTCTCTCTCCCCCTCTCTCTCTCTCTGCAGCACTGTAAGCACGGCCACTGCATCCAGCGGGAACAGGACGCCACGCCGGTGGAGGGGGCGTGGGGCCTGTGGAACCCGTTCGGCGCGTGCTCGCGGACGTGCGGCGGGGGCATCAAGATCGCCACGCGCGAGTGCAACCGACCCGCGTAAGCATCTCTCTCTCTCTCTCTCTCTCTCTCTCTCTTGGCTTTGTAGTCACGCACCTCCGCCGGAGCGTGTCTCCCGCTGAGCCGGCCCCCAGCCAATGGACCGTGACGGCGGGGCCGGCGGATTCTTTCCGTGACTCATCTTCAGCTACGCCAGACTCTTCGCCTCCGAGTCGGATTGCCTTGAAAGGCCACTTCCTGCCATGCGTAAACGCGGGCGAATCACGAAACCGTAGGGCCGCGCCGATCTGTCAACGTCTCCGTCGCCGCTCATCAAAGACCGGTCAGCGGGCTCGGAGCGACGTCCATTATGAACGGGCGGAGGGAGATCAGACGGAGAGTCACTGATGATGAAAAAGCGCAGGGATTAGCTGTCTGAAATATTGGTTAATGGATGGCTTCCTGTGTTCCTCCTCCCCCCTCCAGGCCCAAGAACGGGGGGAAGTACTGCGTCGGTCGCAGGATGAAGTTCCGTTCGTGTAACTCGGAGCCCTGCGCCAAGCAGAAGAGGGACTTCAGGGAGGAGCAGTGCGCGACCTTCGACGGGAAGCACTTCAACATCAACGGCCTGCCCTCCAACGTGCGCTGGGTGCCCAAGTACAGCGGCAGTAAGCTCCCCCCCCCCCCTCTCGCTCTGGACCGCCGCCGCGCTCTGCGCCCATCGTGTCCGGTCTCTCATAACGGTCTCTCTCTCTCTCCCCCTCTCTCTCTCTCCCTCTCTCTCTCTCTCTCTCCCTCTCTCTCTCTCTCTCTCTCTCTCTCTCTCCCCCCCCCCCCTCTCTCTCTCTCTCTCTCTCCCTCTCTCTCTCTCTCTCTCCCTCTCCTTCTCTCTCTCTCTTGTCTTCGTTCTGTCCAGTTCTCATGAAGGATCGTTGTAAGCTGTTCTGCAGCGTGGCGGGCAGCACGGCCTACTACCAGCTCAGGGACCGGGTCATCGACGGCACGCCGTGCGGCCCCGACACCAACGACATCTGTGTCCAGGGCCTGTGCAGGGTGAGGCGGCGGCCGGATGAGCGGAGAACCAGCACTCACGGAATAGACGGCGCGGTCTTGAAACCGATTTGACGAACGGACGCGTTTCGGCCTTAAGCCGCCGTCGGCGTAGGATACAGCATGTCAAACTGCAGCAGCCGTCGTCAAATAGTGACCGGATGCGGAAAAAAAGTGACCGGGTGTTGGACGCCCCATGCCAACACTAACACTACCTAATGTTGACACAGCCTCTCCAAACTCACTCCACTGACACTAAAACAGCCAAGCAGCCAGGATATTATGGCTGTTAAGATAAGATAATGAGGCTATTATGTGCGCTAATACAAATGTAGATATGCGCCAGTGAGTAATTGCAGACATAACTGCTTAACTGGTTTAATATGATGTCTTATGCAAGTCTTTTATTGTTGGCTCATTTAGATTCAATCCCTTCTTGCCAGAACAGTATTTCACAAGACAAGAAACACCCTCTTAACTCCACTGAAGCTGAACTCAGATCCCAGCTGTATCAATGTTTACAGTACAAGGCAGCCGAGCAGTGCGAGGTTTCGAATGTAGAGCGGATCCGTGTGTGACTTCTCGCTGTCTTTCCCCAATCTGTTTCCCCGCCTTCACTTCCTCTCCTTGTTCTTCACCTCCTCTCCTGGTTCTTCACCTCCTCTCCTGGTTCTTCACCTCCTCTCCTGGTTCCTCACCTCCTCTCCTGGCTCTTCACCTCCTCTCCTGGTTCCTCACCTCCTCTCCTGGTTCTTCACCTCATCTCCTGGCTCTTCACCTCTCCTGGTTCTGGTTCTTCACCTCCTCTCCTGGTTCTTCACCTCCTCTCCTGGCTCCTCACCTCTCCTGGTTCTTCACCTCCTCTCCTGGTTCTTCACCTCCTCTCCTGGCTCTTCACCTCCTCTCCTGGTTCCTCACCTCCTCTCCTGGTTCCTCACCTCCTCTCCTCCGGTCTGTCTGCGCCGTGCAGCAAGCGGGCTGCGACCACGTGCTGAACTCCAAGGCGCGGCGGGACAAGTGCGGCGTGTGCGGAGGGGACAACTCCTCCTGCAAGACCGTGGCGGGAACCTTCAACATCGTGCGATACGGTACGACGCGGGGCCTTGGGGAGGGGGGAGGGGAGGGGGGGAGGGGAAGGGCGCCGGGGGGGGGGGGCGGCGTCTCGCTGACCCGGGGAGCGAGTCCATGATTTCGACGACGCCCCCGTGCAGGAATAACTTTGGGGTTGGTGTTCTTGTGTTCCCCTCGGCGCGCCGCAGGATACAACGAGGTGGTCCGGATCCCCGGCGGAGCGACCAACATAGACGTGCGTCAGCACAGCTACTCAGGGAAACCGGAGGACGACAACTACCTCGGTGAGATTCCAACTCCGCCCCAAACGCACGGTTCAACGGTCGTTATCGCCGCCTCGCGATTCACTTCCTGTCTATGTCCCGCCCACTGGATCTGTCCAGGTTTGCTGTTTTGGGTAGGCAGGGTCGTGGTGAGAGAGGACAGTTGGGATGGTGGTGCTGGCGTCTTATTAGGGCTGCACAATTAATCGTGAATTAATCGAAATCGCGATTATGACCTCCGCGATTAATTAATCGCAAAAGGCCGCAATTAATGTGATAATAATTTTTCTTTGAATCGAGTCTGCTAGGACTACACGGTCGAATCACAGGCGCTTATGCTGTCTGACCAATCACATGCGTTCCCGCTGAGTGCGCTGTGCGCAGCAATTTCACTGAGAAGACAGATAGCAGTAGGTCAAGACAAGTGTCACAAGAGTACCTGCAGCCGAGCAAAAACGAGGTCAGTGAGTTAGTAGCAATAAAGGGATCAACGTCTGTGATTTGGGAGCATTTTGGTTATTATATATTAATATTATATTAATCACAATTATTAATCGCAATTACCATTTTGAAGCAAATAATCGCAATTATTATTTTTTGTCATAATCGTGCAGCCCTACGTCTTATGCAACTTTAATATTGGCCTTAATTGTTTTTTTATTGGCTCTGATCTGGGGTGTTGGCGCATGCATCCCAACGTGTCAATACTCCTGAACACAGATCACCCTCTGGCTGCCATTCCTTTCAGGTCACTAGGTGCGTGTGTGAGTGTGTGTACATAAACTTGAGTGTGTGCATGTGTGTGTGCACATGTTTGTGTATATGTGTGTGAGTAAGTGTGTGTATTGTGCGTGTGTGTACATGAGCTTGACTGTGTGCATGTGTGTGTGTGTTTGTGTATATGTGTGTGAATGTGTGTTTGTGTGTGTGTGCCTATGTTTGTGTATATGTGTCAGTGTGTGTTTGTGTGTGTCCGTTTGAGTGTATGTGTCTGTGTGTGTGTGTGTGTGTGTGTGCATGGATATGTTTGTGTACATGTGTGTGTGTGTGTGTGTGTGTGTGTGTGTGTGTAAGCAGTCAGGGGGCCCCTAAGGGGAATCGGGGGGGGGGGGGGGGGGGGGCATTACAGGAAGGGGGCTTTGTGGCCACATTACGCTGATGTGTGAAATGGCGAGGAAAGTAACTGAGGAAATTAGCTCCATAATCGCATTAGTGTGAATGTGTGCAGCAGACTGATTGACGAACAGGAGGTCTTGGACTCCCCCAGAAAAGCAGGATTATTTTACCCCAATTAGCTTGATCTGCTCTCAATGGCAGGCCTTACCGTAAACGAAAACACCAACCTCTCCGTTTCACCACTAAGCACAGAGTTTGTTTACACTTGGCTAACTCCTCCCATAGCATCCAACTCATGGTTCCATGCACCTGAAGACAACACGCGTGGAGGGATGATAAAAGAGTTTGATTTAACAATCCAACAGTGAGCCCATCCCAGATCATTTTTGTTTTGAGGGTTATCTGACCTGAGTTATTGCACCTGGAGCCTTCAAAAAAAAAAAAGTTGAACCCTGCAATTCTCACTGTGAGTGAACTTGATCTCCCCTTCTCCTCCTCCTCCTCCTCCCCCTCCCCCTCCTCCTCCTCCTCCTCCCCCCCCCCCTCATCCAGCTGTCTCAAACAGTCGTGGGGAGTTCCTGCTCAATGGAGAGTTCGTGGTCAGCATGTTCAAAAGGGAAATCAAAGTGGGCAACGCCGTGGTGGAGTACAGCGGGTCCGACCACGTGGTCGAGAGGATCAACTGCACCGACCGCATCGAGGAGGAGATCGTCGTCCTGGTAAAGTCTCCTCCCCTTCCGACCCGGAGAGGCGCGGGACTGTGTGCCGTCTGAGCCGGTGCTGACCCAGACCGCGGTCTTGATGTGTGTGTGTGTGTGTGTGTGTGTGTGTGTGTGTGTGTGTGTGTGTGTGCAGGTGCTGTCTGTGGGGAACTTGTACAACCCAGACGTCAGGTTCTCGTACAACGTCCCTATCGAGGACAAGCCTCAGCAGTTCCTCTGGGACGCGTACGGACCCTGGCAGGAGTGCAGCCGCCTGTGCCAAGGTGAGGGTGTGTGTGTGTGTGTGTGTGTGTGTGTGGGGAGGGGGCGAAGGAGGTGTTGCGCCAGGAAAGGGGGGACCGCGGTAGCGGCGGTTTGCGGCGGCGCTTGTCCAAATCGTCCGTCGCTCAACATCTCTCGCAGTCGTTCCCAAACACCGGCGGTTGACTTGCGGTCAAAACATTCGAAACGTTGTTTACCGATCCTCCGGGAGGTTTATGTGGGTTTACTCTGAGAACCGCTAGTCTGTGGACGCCCTCGACCCAGAGTTCACTCCGCCTCCTCCGGGGGCCTGCGGGCGGGCGGGCGGGCGGCCGAGGAGAGGGTCCCGAAATAAACTCTTCCTCGGCGCCTCCTCTTCTTCCCTGATTTACGCCGAGGCCTTCGCCAAGCGCCGAGACGAGCAGAGCTCCTTTGATGCCCTCCGGGGCTGTAAAACTTCAGAACGATCGGCCCAGACACTGCGCAGGGAATGTTCGTCTTCTGGACGACGGCCTCGTAGCGAACCCGAAATCACTCTTCCTCAGAGCAACCTTTTCCGAAGCGCGATACGGTGAAGCCCGTCGTGATTTAAGAGGGGAGCGTTCCGACCCGAGCCCCGAACCCGAGGGAGGCAGACTCCTGCCAAACGTCATCCGACCCGTAACGCAACCGAAGGAGTGCACGGTTCAGTCCCCCCCCCCCCCCCCCGAAACCAGGTGTGTGGACTCAGATGTGAGGCGGTGCGCCTGTGAAACCCCTCCCCCCTCTCTCCCCCTGTTCCGGTAGCTATTCCGTTCCCGCTTTGTAGCGTAATAAATCCA
This sequence comes from Borostomias antarcticus, assembly GCF_949987555.1. Classification (NCBI taxonomy): domain Eukaryota; kingdom Metazoa; phylum Chordata; class Actinopteri; order Stomiiformes; family Stomiidae; genus Borostomias; species Borostomias antarcticus. The sequence goes on along the minus strand of NC_140240.1, from coordinate 3,194,987 downwards.
AAATAAAACATGCATATTTGACATCATCTAGGCCCGCACGATGTGCGCACCGTGCGCAATGTAGCACTTAGCTGTGGCCGCGGCTCGAAACCGACAACCCCGAGATCGGTCTTCCTGCCGAGCGAGCCCGGTGGCTGGCTGTAACGTCCCCGTGTGTGTGTGGTGGGTCCCCAGGCGAGCGGAAGAGGAAGATTCTGTGCAGCAGAGAGTCCGATAGGGTGGTGGTCTCCGACCAGAGGTGTCACGGGATGCCGAAGCCCGCCATGATCACCGAGCACTGCAACACGGACTGTGAACTCAGGTAAAAACGCCAGCGACACGCGCCGCACCGCCGTATGCTCGGCGACCACTTCAGCCACGCCTCCTCCCTTCCCCCCTCTCACCTTTGTGCCCGGGGTCCAGGTGGCACGTGGCCCGCAAAAGTGAGTGCACGGCCCAGTGCGGTCTGGGATACCTGACCCTGGAGATATACTGCGCCAAGCTCAGCCGCTCCGACGGAAAGGCCCAGAAGGTGGACGACCGTTACTGCAGCAACCAACGCAAGCCTGACGACAGAGAGAGTTGTCATGGAGACTGTAACCCCGGCGTTTGGGAGTATTCCATCTGGTCTGAGGTGAGACTCTGTCTTTCTAATATAGACTTGTCTTTCTATTTTTTGATGTTCAGACAATTTAGTAATTTGAAGAGTAAAAAAAAGGAGAAAATAAATAATTTGCATGTGTGTGTGTGTGTGTGTGTTTATCCATCCCAGTGCTCCAAGAGCTGTGGCGTGGGTACCCGCCGTCGAGGAGCAGTGTGTGAGGGGGACGATAACGACAGCATGTGCGGCCAGAGGGACAAGCTGATCAGCCAACCCTGCAACGAGTTCCCCTGCCCCCACTGGAAGACCGGGGACTGGTCTGATGTGTGTGCCGCATGCAACCGCTCGCATACATTTGAACTTCATCGTTTACAAAGTTTTCCATTGCAAACGGATTAGAATTGATTCATTCTCCTGTTTGTAATCGATCTGGATATGACAACAGCGCAAGGAGAGGCCTCGCGGTTATGCAACTGGGCATATTTCTGCGAGCGAGGTGGTTATACACACGGCCCTGGTACTCCAGAGGAAACATCTCAAATGTAAACATTTGTGAGCAGCGGGGAACTGGGTCGAATGTGAAGCCTTGTGTTGTCGAGCGCATACACACAGCCCATTTATGGCCAGATTATTTTCCGCGCTGCTGTACTTGTGAATGTTTTACAGTGCAACTGTCACCAGGTAGATATCTGGCCTTGCAGGATACTGTACACATTCTGCCCAAGCGCCTCAGGAAGCCGGGGGTTACATTCCACAGATATTTCTGTTATCCCATATGGTGTCATACACTACAAACACACTGTACTGTACATATCTACGTTACATGCACGCATGCGGGCCTCGTTTTAAGAACGGTGTATATCTGACCTCCCGTGGTCCGGTCTGATCGATGTGTTTCCTCGGCGCAGTGTCTGGTGACGTGCGGGAAGGGCTACAAGCACCGGCAGACGTGGTGCCTGTTCGGAGAGGACCGATTGGACGACCGCTTCTGTGACTCGTCCAAGCCGGATTCGGTCCAGACGTGCCAGCAGCAGGAGTGCGCCTCCTGGCAGGTCGGGCCCTGGGGACAGGTGAGGCACCCGCCGGAGTGGCCTGGGTGACGTATAGCGCAGAGGGGGGGCGGGTAGCGTACCTGTGTTGCACCAGCCAGGCAACATACTGGACCTGTTGGCGAGTGATGGGAAGATGGAAAACGTGATGCCCGTCCACAGCTGGCGGAGAGAGCGGTCACGCGCCGCACGCGTGCGCTCCGAGGGTTAGCTGTGCTCCGGTCTGTTCAATATTAGTCACAGTTGAAATAAATATCTGTTAAAGCAGACCCACGCCGCCCTGCGTTAGAGCTAGCTAGCATCAGAAAATGAGATTAAATTAGTCATTTAAGAGGCTATTTATACTATCTATCATTATGAATCAACTGGACAGATGTCAGAACTGAACCCAGATCAGCTGGATAGGAGGTAAATCAGAGTTCTACGTTCTACGTCAATGTTCTAAATGTGTCTGGTCAGATTAACTCTCCAGATGTTACAGGACATAGATAACCTAAGGTCATCTAGCATAGCGCACGTTTACTGCTGTAGAGCCGGACCGATACTGTAAATCTGCCAAAGTAAGCATACACAATCTATACACAATCTGTAGCCATATTCTCCGCCGTGTTTAGCTTCACTAATGCTTCAACAGTTTATAACTTTCGAGAGGAATTGCGATCGCCAGGCCGCAACCTAAAAAGGTAATATTTCCATTTTGTGCGACGTGTCCGAAATCAAAACGGACATCTCGCAACGCCGCCCCTTATGTAAACCTAAGCCCAAAAGTGTGACGGAGATTTTGTTTTCCATATGCCAGCAGGCTAAACGTATATTTGAAGCCGTTAAATGAAGCATGGGGGAATCCTAGCTGAAGTTTGACCTTGTTTCACTGGAGTCAGCGAGGTAGAAGAGAGCGGTGTACCCACTGACTTGGCTACAGTAGAAAGTGGGGGAGTTACTCAAGCGTTACGAGCATGAAGACTTATTTACTGGCAGCGAGCCGTCGGCGCAGCTCGCCAGGGGACTTGACTGCTTTCCTTTGCTTTTTTCTTCCTTTGATTTACTTTTTTTTGTTTTGTTGGAAATTTGCTATGTTGGCTTAAATTACCGACCCCCCTCTCTCTCTTTGTCTCTCTCTCTCTCTCTGGTGAACTCAGTGCACTACTTCTTGTGGGCCGGGATATCAGCGGCGAGCGGTGAAGTGTGTGGTCGGGTCGTACGGGTCCGTCATGGACGACACGGAATGTAATGCCGCCACACGACCCACTGATACTCAGGTGAGACCGCGTTCCGCTGACTGCCCTGTTCTGTCCACCGCTGTTCTCTCTCTGTCTCCCGCTCTCTCTCTCCCTCCCCATCTTTCTCTGTGCAATTTGTAGAATAGTGTACATTCAAGAGAGAGAGAGAGAGAGGGAGAGAGAGAGAGAGAACCAGAGATGGTGAGTGTTGAGGATTTGTCTGTTATGATCTGAGGCCCGAGTACAGTATAGGTCAACGCCCAGGTACAGTCAACACCAGGTCTGAGACCCAGGTACAGTCAACACCCAGGTACAGTCAACACCAGGTCAACGCCCAGGTACAGTCAACACCAGGTCAACGCCCAGGTACAGTCAACACCAGGTCTGAGACCCAGGTACAGTCAACACCAGGTCTGAGACCCAGGTACAGTCAACACCAGGTCAATTCCCAGGTACAGTCAACACCAGGTCAACACCCAGGTACAGTCAACACCAGGTCAATGCCCAGGTACAGTCAACACCAGGTCAACGCCCAGGTACAGTCAACACCAGGTCAACGCCCAGGTACAGTCAACACCAGGTCTGAGACCCAGGTACAGTCAACACCAGGTCTGAGACCCAGGTACAGTCAACACCAGGTCAACGCCCAGGTACAGTCAACACCAGGTCTGAGACCCAGGTACAGTCAACACCAGGTCTGAGACCCAGGTACAGTCAACACCAGGTCAACGCCCAGGTACAGTCAACACCAGGTCAACGCCCAGGTACAGTCAACACCAGGTCAACGCCCAGGTACAGTCAACACCAGGTCTGAGACCCAGGTACAGTCAACACCAGGTACAGTCAACACCAGGTCTGAGACCCAGATACAGTCAACACCAGGTCAACGCCCAGGTACAGTCAACACGTCATTGTTTGGATAGGAAGGAAGCCCTCCATCACAGCCAGTCCCAGCCAGCCAGCCCCGTTACCAGCAGCTGGTCTCAATAAGGCCTTGTTGTCTGCTCTGCTCTGCTCTGGCCTGGGGTGGAGGAGAGAGGGGGGCCGCACCGGGACAATCGACCCCCCCGACAGACTCACATAGCTGGGATGGTCTCCCTCAGGCAGACTGCCCCCTCATGGAGCATGGGATGAGTGGGGAAGTGGGAGAGAGGGCCAGTCTATGGTGTGTGTGTGTGTGGGGGGGGAGGGGGGGGGTGGGTGATGTACAGAGTCTCCTCTGGGAGCGTGAGGGGGCCCCGCTGGGGTGTGGTTTGAGTTCTGGCTCTACAGCCAGAAAGACAAAGCTCTAAATAGTGGGACAAAGGATGATGCATTCCAGGATTATTCTTTGAGAAATGGCTTCACCTTGGTTATGTAAGCCACGGCCCGAGTCTGCCAATCACGGCGCCCGTGGGCGGGAGTAGACTGGTTTTCTCTGGTGCCCTCACCTTACATGAACCTCACACAAAGAGCTCTATGCTAAGACAGCATCTACTCTCGACAAGTGTCACAGACTCTAGATAACCATAATGCATCTGACCCAAACGCCCTCTCTCCTAAGAAATAGTGCACACCGGCGTCGTCGGATCAACCCTGAAGTGGTTCTCTCACCCAGATGGCGCGTGGGCTGAATGGACCATGTTCTCATGAAGGAGGCCCTCATTTGCCAGGGACGAAGGGTGTGTGTGTGTGTGTGTGTGAGGGGGCCCGTCGTCGCCGGAGAGCCCCCGCCCCCTGGTGCCGGCCTTAACTCCAGAGCCAGCTGTCGGGCCCACTGACCCTGAACCAGTCACTTCACCTCCCTGTGATTCTAGCCAGCCATCCGTGAAGTGGGATACCAGTCCGCCCAGCCGACCACTGCACTGGCGCTGGGGGGGGCGGGTGTGGAGGGGGGGGGGGGGGGCGGCGCGGGGGTGGGCTCAGGAAGAATAGAGCTTATGTTGTGTCTACCTGTGTCGACCGGAGTGATGGGCGGAGGGAAACCAAAAAAAAAGATCTGCTAAAAAACCCGTTCTCAATACTTAGACAGGCCCACGTCAGAAAGCATGGACACACACACACACACACACACACACACACATTTCTGCCCTGAACCACTTGAGCCCTTTTCTTCTTCTTCATTCTCTTATTTTTCAACCCACCTCCGTGATTTTACGATGTAGAGTTTTACTGTGTTATTGTGTGTGTGTGTGTGTGTGTGTTAGTGTGGTGTGTGTGTGTGCGTGTGTTAGTGTGTGTGTGTGTGTGTGTTAGTGTGGTGTGTGTGTTAGTGTGGTGTGTGTGTGTGTGTGTTAGTGTGGTGTGTATGTGTGTGTGTGCGTGTGTGTTAGTGTGTGTGTTAGTGTGGTGTGTGTGTGTTAGTGCGTGTGTGTGTGTTAGTTTGGTGCGTGTGTGTGTGTGTGTGTTAGTGTGTGTGTGTGTGTGTGTTAGTGTGTGTGTGTGTTAGTGTGGTGTGTGTGTGTGTGTGTGTGTGTGTGTTAGTGTGGTGTGTGTGTTAGTGTGTGTTAGTGTGTGTGTGTTAGTGTGTGTGTGTGTGTGTGTGTGTGCGTGTGGGGCGCTGCAGCCCTGTGTTCTCTCTGCCGGCGGCCTGTTTGTTTCCACTGGGCGGAGGATGAGTGTGGAATGTGGAGCCGCCAAGGCCCAGCCAGACGTGATTTAGGGTTAGGGTTTTGGGTTAGCCGGGGTCAGGGGTCAGGCGGGGCGCAGGGCGGAAGGTGAGGGAGGGCCCCAGGCTCAGGCCAGTGTTGGTATTGGAGGCCTGGACGCCACCCCACTGTGACCTCCCCTGACTGGGAGCGGCTTAGAGGGGGCAGTGACCTGTCGCCTTCGCAGATAAGAGGCTTGGTGCTCAACGAAGGGGTCCTAACGAACGTGGGCCCGATCGACAGCCAGGCCGCCGCGTTGTATGTTTTGCGCGGCGGTTGGGGCTGATGTTCACGGTGCCGTCTCTTCCTCCTCCTCTTCCTCCTCCTCCCCTGTAGGACTGTGAACTGACCCAGTGTCCCGTCAACCACCCGGACCACCCGGGGACCAAAGGGCCCTCTCAGCCTGTACACAAAACCCAGTGGAGGTTCGGCTCTTGGACGCAGGTTGGTCTCCGCTCTCACCCTGAGTGAACATCGTGGTTTTTCAGTTGTGTGATTGGATGAATGTTCTGTCATCAATCAATCAATCAATCAAAGCTTTATTTGTATAGCGCATTTCATAGCATGATCCATGACAGGAGAAAACAGTGTACAACCGTATAGGATGCTGACATTCATAAGCATGTTTATACCTGTGTGTGTGTGTGTGTGTGTGTGCGCGTGCGTGTCTTCACTGCGCTAAACCGCCTTGATCTTCCGTCACAGTGCAGCGCCACCTGCGGCAAAGGGACCCGGATGCGCTACGTGAGCTGCCGCGACAACCAGGGCGGCGTGGCGGAGGAGGCGGCGTGCTCCCACCTGGTCAAGCCCCCCGCCAGGGAAGTGTGCTCTGTGGTGGCCTGCGGACAGTGGAAAGTTCTGGAGTGGACATCGGTGAGAGAATCAACCCCCCGTTTGAACCCCTGTACAGTTTAAACACAGAGGCTGCAGTAATGATGTAAAGTTGTCTACGTTTTATCTTCAATCACAGTTCAGACTAGTTGTGTGTGGATGTGACCGGAGCTAGATTGGTGGTAGCGCTACACTAGAGCCCTGTAAATTAAATGGTAAATGGGCTGCACTTATATAGCGCTTTTCCACCTTAGCGGCACTCAAAGCGCTTTACAATGGCCTCTCATTCACCCATTCACACACACATTCACACACCAATGGCGGTAGCTGCCATGCAAGGTGCTAACCTGCTCATTGGGAGCAATTTGGGGTTAGGTGTCTTGCTCAAGGATACTTCGACATGTGGACAGTCGGAGCTGGGATTCGAACCACTGACCCTTCGATCACTGAACGACCCGCTCTACCAACTGAGCTACAGCCGCCCCTGTAGATGTTTTCTGCTTAGGAACGGGGTTGGAAGGATCAGTTAGTGGAGCTTTCTCCGTCTCCAGGCCCCAACTCCCCCTCACGACTCGAACCGTTCCTCCAGAATCTGCATGGCAGCCTTGTTCAGGGCAGATGCAATAATATTTTGGAATGTTTATTTAGCTCTGGTTTGTGTGTGTTGATATATGCCAAGAAATATGAGTTGGTGTGGGTGTGTGCGTGCGTGTGTGTATGTGTGTTTGTCTGTGTGTACTGTATGTATGTGTGTGTGCGTGTGCGTGAGTGTGTGTATGTGTGTTTTGTGTGTGTGTGTGTTGTGTGTGTGTGTGTGTTTGGAGAGTTGACAGGAGGCTGGAATGAGACCTAGAGGGTTGTGTGTGGCAGCAGTGTAGCAGCGGTGTGGAGCTGGGGGGGGGGGCTGACGTGAGGGGGCCCCCGCCTTGTTTACAGATGGTTCTCATCAAACAGAGAGAGCTAGTGATACAGCACTGCCAAGACTGTGGCTCTGGACACCCTGCACGCACACACACACACACACACACACACAAACATGTCCTGCTTATTATTTCTACCAAAGAGACTCAATTGTCACTTTCTCACCGCGGTACTTCCCCACCCCAAACTACGGACCTTTGGGGTAACTTGCCATGTTCACACCAAAGGGGCCGGGGTCTACAGGCGGGTTTGCGGGGGACTTTATACCCCCCAAAAAGCCCTCACTTGCGAGGTAGTACTCTTGCTGGGGGGAGGTACTTTGTGGGTGGGGTGGCAACACTGAACATTTCTGATTGGCTGAGTAGGGAGCCTACTGGGAAAGTTTTATTTCAACGGCTCCATGTTTAAATTCACTGTGCAAAAAAGCTTCCGTGTTTATCAATCACTGAGATTTTCCAGTTTTTCCAAAACGGAATAAATCCCACACATAAACACAAAACTGCTTTGCTAGTTCAATATTGTTGTAACCAATATATCTGATGGAAAAAATACTTTTTCCCACAGACAGATGAGGTTTATAAGTCTTATCAGAACCAAAACACCATGTTTACTGCGGCGCATCGCGGGGATTTAAACTAAACTGAATACCATACGTGTAAACACGAAACTGCTTTCATAGTTCAACCTTGTTGTAACTAAGACATCTACTTATTTCTGTATTTTTCCCATTGACAGAAGTCCGAGAATTATTCTCTCTCGTGCTGCCTAGCAGCTATCGGCAGGCGAGTCTGTACCCCCCCTGTGCTTGCGGGGGGAGAGAGCTTCTACCCCGCTGTCTGAACGGGATCTACACAGGGAGATAGGGGGGTTCTAGGGACATAGGGGGTTCTAGGGAGATAGGGGGTTCTAGTGAGATAGGGGGTTCTAGGGAGATAGGGGGTTCTAGTGAGATAGGGGGTTCTAGGGACATAGGGAGTTCTAGGGAGATAGGGGGGTTCTAGGGAGATAGGGGGTTCTAGTGAGATAGGGGGTTCTAGGGACATAGGGAGTTCTAGGGAGATAGGGGGTTCTAGGGACATAGGGAGTTCTAGGGGAAAGTACAGGGGGCTTTCTGGTCTGAAAGTGCCTAATGACTTTTAAGACAGGAACCAAGAAGTATGGTAGGGTAGAACTCCAGTACCTCTCGAACACCCCATTTGCAATGGAGCCAGGAAGCAGAACTGATGGGGAAGCCGATACCTACTGCAGTCATCAGATGGTGGATGCACTACACGTTTGAAGGAGATACCAGCCAGGTTCTACGTTCTCATATTGAGTTCCTCGCTACCCTTAATGACAGCATACTGTGCAGTACACTTTCAGAATAAAAGGGTTCTAAACAGGCTCTTCAGTTGTCCCTGTAGGGGAACCCTCTGAAAAACCCTTTAAGAATGTATTTTAATTCCTAGCAGAACGGTTCATTTGTGAAATGGTTGTAGGACCTAAAGGGTTCTAGCTAGCACTTTTGTTTTGGTGTTGTTGAGTGTAGTATAACAGAATATTTTGAGTTATGTACTGCAGTATCCACACTTTTTTCAAAATCCCCAGCAACTCCTAGACAGTGTACTGTAAATGCTTAGACAGTGTGATCATTGGCAAGGTTGTACAGTGTACATCTGTTGCATAATGTATCTTATTATGCGTAATGTAGCTTATTATGCAATAAATCGACTGTACTAAGTGTTTTTGGCTGAAGACCTGCTTTGTTTCAGTTTTTCTTGAGTAAGATTCGTTTGGGTCAAAAACAGAGACAAGACTGCGTCAGGGGTTCTGGTGAGAGGAGCTTTCAGCTGTGTTTGGATTTCCAAGAGATTAGCTTTCCAAGAAGTAAAAGCCTTGTGATGAGAATGAAGCAGGCCGTCCTTAGCGATATGTGTTGTTTTGTCTCGGGGGCTAAGGTAACGTTTGAGGTCGTGCGAGGAGGTGCCTGGAGAATGGTACCAGGAACAGACTGGGAGTTCAACTGTACACTGACCTAACCTGGTGTGGCTTGAACATTCGTAACACGTGTGTGTGTGTGTGTGTGTGTGTGTGTGTGTGTGTGTGTGTGTGTGTGTGTGTGTGTTCTCAGTGCTCCGTATCCTGCGGCCAGGGGAAGACCACACGGCAGGTGGTGTGTATGAACTTCAGCGAACAGATCGTGGACGTTAGCGAGTGTGACCCGGAGGACCGTCCGTCCGCGGAGCAGGAGTGCGCCATGTCCCAGTGCCCGTCCCGCCCGAGTGACCCCCGGGCCTTCCCCTCGCCCGGCGGGGGCAACAGGAACCACCTGCCCACGGTCAGGACCCAGGCCCACCAGTGGAGGACGGGCCCCTGGGGAGCGGTGAGCGCTCCACCTGTAGTTAATAGAGGCCTATAGATGAATAACAGCACTGTATGTGTGCTTTCTGATTTATCGGGGAGAGCTTGATCGGTCACAGATGTACAGACCATCTTAATCATATTTTTTGTGGATATACATCACCTGCAAGTACACAATGTCTTCTATGTAGTGCTGTGCATTTAACCGTCTTCTGATGTAAAAGTCATAAGACACGGAGATTACAAAGCAGTAACGACATGCCTGTAAATGTAAATGGCACATATATGGTTATTCGTCTTCAGGAACTGTCGAGGGTTATGGTTTCGCTGCCTGCTCTTCCATTTGTGTTATATGTGAGCGGTGTCCAAGCGTGTTAAAGTGTCTCGTTGTCAGCTGTGGTGGAGTTATGAGTATCAGGGTAATCTGTCACTGTCGGCTCTCTCTCTCTCTCTCTCAGGGTGACAGTATGTCTAAAGCCGTGATTAAAATTACAGAACGCGGAGGGGGGTGGGGGTGGGGGGGGTCTTTATTCGGTCACACAGTGACACACAGCGAGCTGGCAACACGGCACACACACCTGAAATTTTCGGGGGGGGGGCTGGTAGAAATTGTTCCTTGCATTTCTCCCATCCAAGCTGTCCTCCTCCAGGGGCAGTGGGCGGCCATCTTTCATGGTGCCCGGGGACCAAGTGCTCAGTAGAGGTCCTTGTCAGGGACCAGACTGAAGAACATCTGTTCTTCTGCTTGTTTTTCGTATGGGGTTCCCATACAAAGGGTTGGGTTCCCTTATGAACACAGGGAGAACATGCAAACTCCGCACAGAAAGGCCCGGAGACCTTCTTGCTGTGAGTCGACAGTACTAGGTACTGCACCACCGTGCTGCACGTGAGCGATTTTGGGGTTCAACGTTGCTTCCGGGAGCTGGGATCGAACCGGGGACCTTGGGATCCCCAGCCGGTCGCTCTTCCTCCCGAGCTATGCGATAATGGTGGATTATCATGAACTCTGGAGGATAGCCATATCTGCTTACTTTGAAAGTATTATCCGGAACTGGGGTCTTACACTGACCTAAAAAAAAAACTTTGTTCTAAAATAACTTGTGGCTATTTAAATGGCCATGGAAAATAGCACAGCTATTATGGGCCTCGTCTTTTCCCTCCCCTTTCCTGAGGAAATGTTTAATATAGCACTGAGAGACGAAAAGTAATCTATTTGGTTGAATGGCCGCCAGAATGTAGTGCTTTTTTTTGTGTGATTTTCTGTCCCGTGCATCAGTTTGTGGGAGACTTCTTTTGTGTGCTTTATCTCATTGTTTGTTCAGATGTTTTTCATTGCAACGGTATGTGTTGAGGGCCAAGTACAAGGCTGTGTGAATGCTTTTACTTTCTGTTTTTAATTTGTTCAAACGTATTACTGTGTGTGTGTGTGTGTGTGTGTTTATGAATGTGTCTGACACTGTGCTCTCCTTGATGGGACCTCAGTGCTCCAGCACGTGTGCCGGTGGGTTCCAGAGGCGTGTGGTGGTGTGCCAAGATGAGAACGGCTACCCCGCTCACAGCTGTGAGGAGCGCTCCAAACCCATCGAGCAGCGCTCCTGTGAGTCCGGGCCCTGCCCACAGTGGGTCTATGGACACTGGGGAGAGGTGAGGGAATAACCACCAATACGCCACCTACTGTATATCTACACATACACACTGACTAGCCTACACATGCTTCTTCCATACCTTTAAAGCCCTGAGCTGCAATGTCTCAAACAGCGCCACTCAGCCAAGGCTAGCTAGCTCGGCGCTAGCTCTGTTTACTTCCTTTCATTTCATTTCAAACCTTTATTTATACTCGTAGAGCAATTGAGGTTTCCCTCATTTTCAATGCTGACGAGTTCACAAGCAAACACAAATAATAACAGGGCAGAACAAAACAATAATCTATAAACAATAAAATAAGACAAAGCAATAAATAGACAGGATCAAAAACAGTTACAGACCGATAAACAATTGTCAGAGGCCATAGCTTTGAATGCTACAACTGAAGGAAGCACTTAAAAGTCTGTTGGAGGGCGTTCCAGGTATGGGGAGCGTCATAAGAAAAAGCAGCCTTTCCAAGCTCTGTGTTTACCCGAGGGATTGTAAAAACAAGATAATCATTTGATCGGGTCTGAATAGTGCCCACGTTCCAGTCCAACAAGGACGACATGTATAGTAGAAGTTCACCAACAGAAACCAATGATAATTTCGCATTGAAGAGAGAGATGGCCAGCCTACTTTATCATAAAGAATGCAGTGGTGGGTGTCATATCGATCCCCAGTAATGAATCTCAGGGCAGAATGGTAAACAGAGTCAAGGGGTTTCAATGTTGTCATGGAGGCATGTCTATTAGATTGTATCACCATAATCTAATACTGATAAAAAGACTGCTTGGACAATTCTTTTCCTGCTGAACATAGGAAAACAAGAATGGTTTCTGTACAGGAAGCCAATTTTCTGCCGCAACTTGGAGGCTTGAGTATCAACATGAAACTTATAAGAGAGTTTGTCATCCAGCCACAGACCAAGCTATTTGTATTCAGCGACTCTCTCTATATTTGACCCATCAGCAGATGTCAAATGAAGCCTGTCGTAGTCAATAACCCTAGATTTAGAGAAGAGCATAAATTTAGTTTTGCTGGGATTGAGGACCAGTTTGAGTTTGGTGAGAGCGGTTTGTAGCACATTAAATGAAAGCTGCAGATTCTCAATAGCTTCATGTACAGTATCCGCGATACAGTAGACAATAGTATCGTCAGCATATAAATGGGTACGGCAACCAGTCAATGAAGAGACAATATCATTAATATATATCGTGAAAAGGACAGGACCCAAAACGGAGCCTTGGGGCACACCTTTAGCTAGAGGCATGAAATCTGATTGGATGTTACCCAATTTCACACATTGACGTCGCTGTGACAGATAGTCCTGAAACCAATCACATGCAACCATATCCAACCCAATATTAGCTAATCTATTCAAGAGTAGATGATGGTCAACCGTATCAAACACTTTTGAAAGATCTACAAAGAGGACAGGACAATGTTTCCTATTATCTAATGCTGATATTATATCGTTAGTGACAAGAGTGACGGCTGAGATAGTGCTGTGCTTGGCTCTAAATCCGGATTGGTGAGGACTTAGAACTCTTTAACTTGAGAGGAAATGTTTTAATTGGTTATTCACTAAAGTCTCTAGGACTTTAGCCAGACATGGTACCCTGGAGATAGGACGATAGTTATCCAGGTTATCCCCATCACCTCCTTTGTGCAAGGGAGTCACCCTTGCTGATTTCCAAAGTAAGGGAAACTTACTAGATGTAATCGATAAATTAAAAATATTTGATAATGACAGGCTGATTACAGGGGCCGCCACATTGATAAAAAAATGAGTCTAAGTTATCCTCACCGGTAGCGGTCTTGGGATCAATGGACTTTAAAATTTGCAAGACTTCAGTGGATGTGAAAGGCCGAAAGGAGAAATTAGAACTTAACACAGCGTCTGCATGAAAATATACGCGCGGAGTCACTGGCAACAATAATCTGTGTAATAAGTCAACGACGGCGCAGAGTGGTGTTAGTAAACAGAGCTAACGCAGAGCTAGCTAGCCGGAGCTGCCGACATTGTTTCGCACATGAGGATCAGGGGCTCTACGGACACCTCACACCTCTGTCATGCCTGTGCAGTGTCAACACACACCTCTCTCCCCCCCCCCCCCCTGTCCATAGTGCACCAAGCCATGCGGCGGAGGGATCAAGACGCGGCTGGTGGTGTGTCAGCGGCCCAACGGCGAGCGCTTTAACGACCTGAGCTGTGAGATTCTTGACAAGCCGCCGGACCGCGAGCAGTGCAATACTCAGTTGTGCCCGTCTAACCCTCACTGGAGCACAGACCCATGGAGCTCGGTACGCTCGTAAATATATGCCTCTCTCCCTCCTTTCTCGCCCGCTTTTAATTATTTTATTTTTTTACAGTCTTCTCATTTCATCACACATGGAGTTTCACCACTAAACTTTTGTAGCATGACACTGCCAAACAAACAAAGCAACACATACTGTACTTAAGGACCAGATGGCTCTGTTTAGTGCTTCATGCTGGAAAAACTGTTCTTGCTTCCACCTCTAACAATCTTTCTTTGCCTGTGACTGGTCATTGTTCTAATGACAGTTGCGCAATGTGTTTGTGTTGCACTTATGACAAAGATACACTCCCGCGAGATATGCCAAAAGAATACAACGTGTTCTCTGAAAGTGTACCTGTCGCTCCTGGTTACAAGTTTCAGAAGCAGTTTGTATGAGAATCAAAGTTAGTTTGTAAAATATTGTTTTAAAAATAATTTATTCAGAGATTTTCTTCATTTTCTCTTTGTATATAGCATTAACCCATCAAAGTGAGTTGTTTTGTTTTAAAGCTTGTTGTATTCGCGCTCTTAGCCAATCATTGTTCATATGCAAATATTTGATGAATGTTTCTGTATATCAGGAATTCAAGATGTCTTGCTTTTTTATTATCCAAAGAATACAGTCTCTAAAGTGTCGGTGCTGTCCATAATTTTGGGATTTTCCCTGAAATGTAGGCTATGACTCATGGGAAATGATATGCAACTGTATACATGGCTTTGTACTTTGGAGACACAGTACTGTATATTCATTATTCTAGTACCTAAGCTTTTTTGGCTCGTATATAAAAATTAAATTTGTCTTAAAGCACATCAGATTTTTAGAGATATTACTAATATGATGGCCACACTTTATTTTACAGTTCTTTATTCACATATTCAATTTCAGCATCAGACATGTAATATCATGTAATCTCAGTAAACACCACGTAAGTGAAAGCTCAAATAAGACTGTAAAACGTGACAGTATGTTACACTTATCTTGTTTCACTAGTTGTGTTCTATTTAGAGGTAATAGTCTTTTGAACACAGTTTGTAGCGAGACTTGACCCAGATATTTCATAGCAGACATAAGAAAGTTGCCAGACCAGAAGTCTGAGGCTCACAGCTCAAACGGTGCTTGATATGAGTATACAGTATTTATATTGTGTTAGATTTGTTCGCTTTGTAAATACTTAGTCTTTTGGTGTGATCGTTGACCAGAGCTCAATTCACATGTGAAAATATGCTATGCTCAGTAATACCTCACTTGGAAAACACAACTCAACTAGCCATTAAGTTCAGTACATTGGTGCTTTGACAAAACAAGGGAGACATGATATATATATATATATATACATATATATATATATATATATATATATATATATATATATATATATAAATACACACACACTTTGTTTCAAGCTTTCAAGGTCTAGAGTGGCTGTTTATTGTGACACTTTGCTTTTTTGATATCATGTTTTGTGTTTCATTTCTTTCGATTGGGAGCTGTTGACTGACCAGAAATTCTGGGATCAAACATTTTAGCTACATACAGTATAATAGAAAATGTTGCAATTGGAAAAAAAGAAAATCATTAAGTTGTTCATGTCCTCATCGCCAAACGTATTTTATATACGTTGCTCAAACAGTATGGCCCTGTCATGCTGTTTTAACACACAGCACCTGCTGGTGTTAAAAAACATGGCCGAACCCGGAGGTGATGCAGGGGAAATTGACTGTAGTGTTTCTGGAGCTCAATGCCTTGAGCCAATCATATGTGTCTACCTCAGTCTCCTTCAAGATCACTCTGCTCTTTCCTCTGAAAGGCTTTTTGCTGGCTAAGATTAACCATGTCATACTGTCTTTCTGATGGCGATCCATTGGTGTTGATGACCCTAAGCACAGATCCAGGATCTGTGTTTTGTTCTACCTCATAATTGTTATGATCCAGACTGGGGTAGTAAAAGATGATCTGGAATCTGTGATTAGGGACATGCTTTGCCTGAAGTCCACCCCTTCTCTATCATTAATGTACGTTATAGACATAAGTCGCCTTATTTGAAGGGCCTGTTAAAAGACCTGCAAGGTTGCCAGTGAGTGCATTTCTTACCACACACATTGTTCACTAAATTATATTTTTGTATGTCTTCCATTAATAATGATAAGTTTGCTTAAATTCAGATTTAGACTGACAATGCCAAATCTAATAAGAATGTGTATAGATTTTTACACTAGGCCTACTTGAAACTCCGCAGTGAATAATAGAATTGAAATGTCAATGCATTGTGGAGCTGTAACATCTATTGCAGACCTTGTGTAATTCAGCATAATTTGCAAAAAGCATTTAGCTATGATAGTATCTGGATCTGGTGCTACAGTAGCAATCCCTTCATTGTACTCCCTGTTTGAGTTTGTGGTGCACATACAGTAGCAGTAGGGATACATTAACATTGTGTTTAGTGATCGTGTACCAACGGGCTCTTGAAATAAAAAGTACTTTATATGCCTCTCATTCCAAATGGCAGTATTAGCCTGTGTTTCAAAGACATATGTGTATATTTATGTAATTATCTGTATTTATTTCTACTTCATTATAATGCCATGTCAATATTTAATTTTATATGGATTTGCCGAATTTGTGTTAACTTTCAGAAAGGTTACGATTAAAGTGAAATAGTGGTACTATTAAAACCGTTTCTTTGATTTTGATTATTTGAGGTAAAGGGTAATTAACTAATTAAGTGGATGTAATACACCCCCGTACGTTTAGGCCTGCACTCGATCATATCACAATTCAAGCAGTAGCTCTTGAGAAGAAAGCTGATAAAAACACTCACACTCCGGAACATTTGTCTAAAAATAGTTTATTGAAATTAGATAATGACCTTGAAGAACCACTAACATTGATGTGAACATGTTAATTACTAGCCGACTGGACCTACAACATGCAACCATGTAGCGCTGCAAAAATCACATGTGTACACCTCAATTAAGGAAATGATGTAGATTACTAGCTTTGTGATTATAGTAATTACAGTATGAACAGGGAAGTGGGAGTAACCTATCATTTTGTGAATCACCTGTTGATTAGAAAGGAAATTCTCAGCAAGACAGACATTCTCAGAAGTCGCTTATAACGCAGTTCTCTAACTGGTGGTTTTAAAAGGGCGTTTTCACTGAACGGAAATTTCACAAATCACTGAGCAATATCTTTGTTGTCTTATGAGGCCAAGGCTTCCAGTGACCTCTCTGAACAATTATGCTCTTTCTGTGTCCGTGCCCCAGAGTTCAAAGCTCTCTGCATCAAGGTAAATCTTTATTCTCCGTGACATCGCTTGCACGGATCCCCGATTTCATTTAACGTGCTCATTCACTCCTAATGGCCGCCGTAGTATTTTTGTGCGCTTGGCGACGCGTGCTCTTCACCGACGCAGGCCCCCTCTATCTGTCCCTTTCCTCCAGCCTAACGCAGGCTGATGACATTGTCCCAGTGGTGGGGGGCCAGTAACAGTGACTCGAATTCAGGCCCGTCAGGGGGACAATGCAGGGGTGCATGGAGGGTCGAGGGTCATGTTTGATCTGGAAAGGGGCCCTTCCCTGTGCATCTCATCAGTGTGGATGGGCTTCTGGGAAATCATTGGTATCCCAGGGAAAAATGCCGGGAAAGCCCCTGTTGTCTATGGGGGGCCCCGGAAGGCCCTGAACGCCTCACTTCTGCTGGATTCCAGGGGAGCGCGCTGTCTGTGGAATGTGGTGTATTTAGCACGGTGCTGACGAAGGCACTGCTTTTATTCATTTGACTCCGACTGTAAATAAAGGCATATGATTTTAATAATTCACGTTGTGTCTAATGGCGCTCGTAGAGCCTGTTTTGAATGTAACCGGCACAAAAATGCAGTTAGGGTCTGAATATTGTCCCCTGTATTGTCAGTCTTATTTAATAGATGGCTCAGCTGGTTGGTATCCAATACTGATTTGATTCGTCTATTGTAGAGTAATATAGTTCTGGGAAGTATGTAAACCTATTTAGGTGAAAGTTGTGTGAAGGTGGGTTGTTTACGCTGGCACATCACAGGCTATTCTAGTATCCTATAACATTAAAGCAGGTTAATGTGCCCTGATAAAGTTCATGAGCTGGAGGGTGGATTACTTTGACCCAGATGTAGCGATTCCAAGTGTAATAGCAGGTTATCTACGCAGAGCACAACTGCTGGAGAGCTCACTTAAAGTAGTATTAAGCTTTGAGGAATGGTCTGACATTTGAAAAGCAGCGTAGTCTGGCAGCCTGCCTCTTGTTGTAAAATGTCTGCTTTTAATGATTTAAACCTTTACTAAACGCCATTTCTTTTTTTACGTCCACACCGTGGCCATAGACCCTCTGTGTGGTGTGTTCTGTCTAGCACCAGATTCTCAACTCTGCTCCCATGTCTCTTATGTCTAATGGTAGTAGCAGCATCTCTATCCATACATTCAGTGAGGAAGCCATTGTGAATCAGTCTCCTCCCATCAGACCACCATTGCTGAGTTAACAACAGCGTCAAGTAGCACCTCACTAGTTAACTGGTGTCTGACAGCAATGTGTTCTGGGTATAAATCATGTTTCTTTATTTCCTGGAGACTACCAGATTCACTGGGAGCATCTGGGGACTACCCACCCCCCCCACACACACACGCACACACACGAGGACACTTTCAAAAGCAGTCAATATGGTTTTCCTGTTTATTGACTGACATAAAAAGCCAAATGTCATGGGTAATATATATCACACATTGAGTCACACACTATTGTCTGGCTTTGTTGTATTTTCTTTATTTTGATGGATCAAACCAACACTTGATGGAAGCAGTCACTGTTCATTAGCGCGCTGCTGTCAGTGTAAGCTACAGTACTAAGCTACCAAATTACTTAATTGTGTTGCTAGTCCCCGAATGAATTTAAGACTGATCATTGCAGTGTAAAGTTCATGAATTAAATCATCTTCATTACTTAATATTTGTTTCATTTTTTCTTTTGTGTGTTGGTTTAATTCATTTTATTAAGACAATAAACATTTCCAATAATACAGTTGACTATCTAAACCCAGTTCACTCACAACATTTCAACATCTTCATACCCTTACCCAGGGGACAGTGACCCACCCCTAAATGGAGCCGGTAGTCCTCCACTGTGGGGCCCCTCCCTCCCCAGGCTGAATGAGGTGAGAGGTCGTAGCGTGTTCCCGTCCGGGGCGGTCCCTCGCTGGGCAGCGCAGCGCGCCACGCTGGGCCAAGTACCCGTTCAACCCTGGGCCTGTCACATCCCATCCATCCCCATGCGCAGGGCCCCTCTGATTACTCAGCACGAACTGACCCACCCCTCCCCGCCCCCATTGAACGAGCCCTCTCCGCCCAAGTCCTGCTGACCCACCTCTCTCTACCCCGCCCCTGTTGAACAGCCCCTCCCCACCCCTGTTGAACAACCCCACCCCTGTCGAACCACCCTCTCCACCCCTGTTGAACCACCCTCTCCTCCTCTGTTGAACCACCCTCTCCACCCCTGTTGAACCACCCTCCCCACCCCTGCTGAACCACCCTCTCCACCCCTGTTGAACCACCCTCCCCACCCCTGCTGAACCACCCTCTCCACCCCTGTCTAACCACCCTCTCCACCCCTGTCGAACCACCCTCTCCACCCCTGTTGAACCACCCTCTCCACCCCTGTCGAACCACCCTCTCCACCCCTGTTGAACATCCCCTATCTACCCCACCGTTGCTGAACCACCACAACCCACCCCACCCACCTCAAGTCCACCGCTGCTAAACTCACATTACCATGTGTGCCGGGGGCAGGTGTGTGTGTGTGCCGGGTGTGTGTGTGTGTGTGCCAGGGCTGGGTGTGTGTGCCAGTGAGGGCTGCTGGGCTGTCACACTGTGTTAGACCTGAGTGGGCTGGAGGAACCAGAGTTGCGCCGGTTAGCTCGGAGCACGGCGAAGCCCTCGATAACTCTCCCCTACTGTAGAGGAAGTCGTCTGACAGTCTAACGAGGGACGTCTTTGCGGTTTTAACATCTGTATAGTAGATGTGGTTGAACATTTTGCAGTGAGCACATGTTACGAGGCTTCTCAAAACGCTGAATGTGTGTAATGGGTGTCGTGTTGGATCCATTTTATTTCGCGTGGTTGTCGATGCGTGTCTGTCCTCGACAGTGCCGTGTGTTGTTGTACTGTATACTACTGTACAACTGTCAATATTCTCCCCCAACACTCGACAGTCACTCTGTATTTGATAATGCCCCATGTGTCAATCGCATCTACCTCTTCTGACCTTTGACCTGTTCTTGCAGTGCTCTGCCTCTTGCGGCAAAGGCTTCAAGAACCGCAGGGTGACCTGCGTGACCCGGTCGCGTCGACCCGTCTCGGAGGAGAACTGCCAGCGCCTGCCCTCCAAGCCCAGGAAGCAGAAGAGCTGCAGGGGAACCAGGTGTCCACACTGGAAGACAGGAAACTGGGAAGAGGTACCGTACGCGCCCGTTCAACCTGCAAGAAAACATTCTCACACCGAACCACCGCCATTTTCATGCCGACGGCCGCGGGCGCGCAGCTTGCCGGTTCGTGTGTTGGGCGCAGCTTGGTGTTGCAGTGTTTTATTGTCTGAACGGGATTTATTTTGTATTTTTTTTACCACGTTTGACCGCCAGCTAAGACGGCAGTTCTGTTGCACATCACACGGTGGTCTGGGTGGTTGTGGCTCTTTCCCCTGGCGGGTTTGACACAGCGGAGCCCACGGCTGCTAGGGAATCTGGGACATGGGGAGGGAGGGGTCGGGGAGGACTGATGTCTTTGATCTGGGCCTCGTTGAGGTTAACTCTTAACCAGCATGAAGCTTTCCTCTCTCCTCTTCTTCCCGCTCTTTATCCAGTCCCTCTCCCCCTTTCACTGTGCCCCCCCCCCCCCCCCCCCGTCCCGCCCCCCCCCCCCCCCCCCCCCGATGGGAACCATGTGTTTGAGTCTCCTCCTCGCGCACCCTGCCAGAGGGACAAACTGACTGTACAACTCACGCCAGCAGCACTCGTCCCTACATGCACCTTCACACTTATCCCTCCCTCGAGATTGTTTTCTCCATGTCTTGCCTTTCTCTCGTTCGAAGCTCTCTCTCTTCTCTCTCTCTCTGTCCCTCCTCTCACACTCATTCCATCGAGGGGCCCTGAGGAGACACATCTGTCCTCCAGAGGTTGTTCTCTAAGTGAGGAGAACAGACGTAGAACGGCACAAGATAGCAGTCCGTGCGGAGAGTGGCCTGTGGCCAAGATGATGTTTAGAGAAGCGTGCTTGTGAGGAGGGGAGATGGTGTTCACATGCACACTCAGCACTGGTTCCCATGTACTCATTTAATGAGCCAGTTTCTCACCTCTGCGGAGCCATCTGGATGCGTTTACTTTCCCCCACATACCCTCATCCGCTCTCTCACGCTCTCACACACATGCACACACACACACACACACAATGGATTAATTCCAACAATCATCCAATGAATTAAGGTGGGTTATGCTGCATGTGATTATCGACAGACTGGCATATTGCTTGTTAAAATGCACAATTAGAAAATCATAATATTAACATAATTTCAGTTTTATAGATATCATGAGACATCTTGAGAGATTTGGCCTGTCGTTTATAAAGATCTTCACGACACCTGTCCCAAATAGTGGTTAATCAGAAGAAAGAAAATTACTTACACTGTTTTTCCCAAGTCTTCTGCTTCATGCTGTAGTAGATGAAGACCAGGTTAAATCAAAGTTCTACAAAATATAGATATTGTGCGTTCTCCACAGATTTAAACTTGACCCGATCTAGAGGTGAAACTCTCTCTCTGAGGTACAACTGAGTACATCTCCATAAAGAGGCATGTGCCTCTCAGAGTCACTGTGCTTAAACACAGTTTAGAATAAGACCCATATAGCCAAGCATTCTGGGTTCACTTTGATCTCTCTTTAATTATTCCTTATTCTGACTTTTACATTTTACATTATATTTAACGTTACATTTTATATATATAAGCAATCTCAAAGTTATAGAGTTGGAAGGGATAGATAAAATATAGCTCATAGATACTCAACACAAGGATTGTTGTGTTGGTTCTAACCCTGAGCTATGCAGATTTCAATTGTAAATCCCAGGGAAACTATATATTGATGTTGTAATCTGATTATAAAACATTCTAGTAGGGCAATTAATGGAACAAAAAAATAGCCAATGATTTTGGCTATCACATAGCCTAATGAAAAGACACTTCAAGCAGGCTTCATTAGGCTTTTCAATTAATAAAACGAATAACTAATATAAACTAACTAAGAAAATAATTAGGTTCCCTCAAGTTTTTTCCCCTCATAAGTGAATCTGCCAAGAAATTCCACTTCCTGACTTAACAAATTCCAATTCATCCTATCTAAATGGCACACTTTAGTTGATCTCTCTACGATTAGGCTACAACCCGTCTAAATTGTATGAGTGGATCATTTGATTGTGATCTTTCTTACCTTCGACCCTGCTCTGTTCCAGTGTTCCGCGTCATGCGGGGACGGGACGCAGCAGCGCGCAGTCTTCTGTCTGGCTGGAGAGAGACGCAGAGTGGCGGATCCCGAGTGCCCCCGATCCTCCCGACCCACATCCAGCCAGAACTGCCGTGTATCTGACTGCCCTGCTCGGTGGAGAGAGGGGGAGTGGCAAATGGTAAGTTTGCGCGGTTCGCCTGTTCTTCAAAAAGAAACAAACAGTTCGCCCGCCAGTTGAAGTGATGCGTAAAGATGATGCGCTTTTGTTTCCACTGAGAGACCCGAGCAGACCTCGCTGCTGTCAGGAGGCCAGGGGAACCCGAGAGCGCGTAGGGGTGCGTGAGGAATGGAGAACCCGAGGCTCGAGTGCCTCTCTGAATGTGAATCTGATGAGCTCATTTTCTGGTGTTTCGGTTCAGAAACACATGTCAGTATTCCAACAAACGCTCCAATGCAGCTAGTCCTGATTATATAGATGGATTGAAATTATATGGATACATCAATCTCAGCATTTAACCAAATGTAGGCTATAAACACTAAACATGTTGTCCCCCACCCATGATGCATGATTTGTGGTAACCTAATGAAGGAGTGGAAACGTGATATTTTCTTCAGGAATATGAGTATATTAAATAATTGAATGTGCATAGGGGTAACCGGTGTTACAAACTAAAGGGTCTAAACTTTATCTAAACTAATATTAAAGGGGAACGCCGCTGTCATAGCAAGTTTAGCGCTTTGTCCTCAATGAAACCGATGCGTACACACCAACATTTAACCGATCCGTGCAGTAGTAAGCTAGCTTCTTTTTCCTCTGTGCGCTCACCCCCTTTATAATGGAGGTCTAAAACTATGATAAACATGCATTTTCAAGGCAGGAAGCGCAGGGTGTGATCTTACCGGTGTCATTATGCTGTCATGTGAAATATATCGCATTCTCAAACCGAATATTGAAACAAAAGCTCCATTTGAGCCAGAACTATTTCGCCGAACGCACTACACCATACCTTTCACACTGTAAACGTCCGCCGCATGTTGTAGAGAGCGTGTGCGGTAAAGCTAGACGATTGTTTACATCCTCCTAGCCATGCCTTACACGTCAACACATGGGGATGACGATTCATTTCACAAGTCAACATTCTACTGAGACCGGTAAGGGGCTTCCTGGCGCTTCCTGCCTTGAAAATGCATGTTTATCATAGTTTTTAGCAGAGGCCCATAGACCTCCATTATAAAGGGGGTGTGTGAACAGAGGAAAAAGGAGCTAGCTCACTACTGCACGGATCAGTTAAATGTTGGTGTGTACGGATCGGTTTCATTGAGGACAAAGCGACATTTGAGCTCAACTTGCTATGACAGCGGCGTTCACCTTTAAATATCTAAATAACCATCACCTGGCGGCCCTTTTATGGCAGGCAATAACTACTGGGCAGGGCAGAGCCGGCCCACCCTATAAGCAAAGTAAGCGGCCGCTTAGAGCCCCGCCCCCTCCTCGTGGCCCCAGCTCACTTCCTTTCACTTTCAGTCATTACTCCTGGAACTCACCAGTCCCAGAAGCGCAACGCGCACTGCTGCGCTTCACTTCAGCTCCTATGTTAACAAATGCTGCTGTTCTCACCGGCCGCGGGCGTGAATCGATTTTTTGCTCGGGGCGGAATTTTCCGCACGTCCGTATGCGCAATCTTATAGAAATACATTGGGGATTTTTACAATATATTCATCATATCACTACATATACATGTTTTTTAACCTACTATTATTATATAATCAAAGCACCAATATCATCTCCACATACTTGCATCCTACCATCCAATCAGACGTCACCACACGCTGTTAACAAATCCTCTCTCACCTCCCAGACGTCAGTAGCTAATTACTCTCACCCAGAAGACATGAATGACATCAGACTGATAATTGAAGTTGAAAAACAAAGAGTTTTACAGAAACAACACACGGCGATAAAGTGCGCTATCGGCTGTGCGCTCTGAAGCATCTGGTGGGTTCGGTTCCGCTCAAATCCGCCCGCGCAAACAGCGTCTGTTATGTTTGTGCGACTGGTGAGTTTGAGGCGTTAGAGACCGCACTGTGAGCCAGCATGGATTTATCTGAGCGGCGCCGAAAAAAAGAAAATCAAGGACAGCAAGATGCCAGCACTAAGTAATGTTCAGTGGTCTGTATTTCTACCAGATGATGGACATTTAGGATTTAGCGACACAAGTGTGTCTTTTAGAGATACATTTGTTAACAGTTGTGGTTGCTCCTAATAGCGTTAGCTAAGCTAGCTAGCTTGCTGCTAGCTAATTGTTTTCTTGTTCATTGTGTTTACATTTGAATGACTGAATGGTCTAGGATTTGAAGTACATCAGGCTGGTTTGTTTTTGCTCTACTGTTCATTGGACAGTTGCACATTGTTGTTGCACAGTTCATTGCATGGCCGTTGGCCAATTATGTTTGTTTACTTGCTTTAGTTCATTGCATGGCCATTGGCCAATCTAAGTGGTTTTGCACTTGATTTGTGCTGTATGTTGTTTTGCAGTTCATCCATACTTTATCTTGATAGATAATGTGGAAAAATAAATATAAACATCAAAGTACAATCTTTTGTAGAAGCTTTATCTTTATTACATCAAAAGTAGATGTTTTGATACTGCAGGTTTGGAGCCCCCTAGTGGACAAACAGTTAATGTCAGTTTAAAAGTGCTCAGTGACTGAATGTTACTGTCTGTTGGAAGTGAAAAACGACTTAAAGGGAGAGCGGGTGGTGAGAAAAGGATAAAATACTGAATGACATCACAACAGTGTAATTCTAATGTTAATTTAAAATGAGATATTCCTCTAAATCTGGCTAAAAAACATCCAAATATTTATTTATTTTTTCCGGCGGCATCCAAGGGGCCCCAAACCAATATCCTGCTTAGGGCCTCCAGATGGACAGCGCCGGCCCTGGGGCAGGGGAACAATAATAAACAGCTTTAATAATAAACAACAAATAAACAGTAACATAATAAATCCTACACTAAAAACCTATGTCTAAAACCTAACTAAATGCCTATGCTAAATCATAATCTAAATATCCTATACTATGTCCTAAGCTATGGTACCAGGTTCTTTGGTCGACTTTAGTGTGGCGAGAGTCCAAAAATGCAGGCGTGATGACAGGTTGATGCAGGGTGATGACAGGTTGATGATGATTGATGTGCTGCGAGTGTTGCACGCTCCGTCTCAATGAGCTTACAAAATCAGACCTCACCACATAAACGATCCAATGTTTCCAATGTATAAGCGCCTTGTGTCTGGCTTGGCTATAGGCTATTCAAATGAAAAATATAGCTACCTTTCCCAACCAGCTCGGCTCAAACGAAAACATAGCTACCTTTTGGGAGAGAGCAAGTAGACAAAGCTACTCTTCTGTTTACTTTTCACCCATTGCATGATTTGACCGGCGTGTTGGACGCGGAGGGAGGATACTGGGAGAATTACGAACCTGCTTTTGATTTCGAAGTTGAACACTCATTTCGATCGATTTTCAATTTCGAATGGAAATCGTGACACCCCTAGTGCACAGTATTTAAAGGAGTAGTAAAGGGAAAATGCATGTTTAGCCCTGTTTTAAGGTTACTTATGATCATATACAATGGTTCAGATCAAAATGTTGACAAAACTAGCACTTTTGAGAAAGTCTGACAATTGCTCTACCACCGTTTTGTTCATACAATGGATGTGGGTGGGCACCTTGAAAAATCATTCAAAAAACATGTTAAACTCTCGATTTCAAAGACAAGAAACTCGCAATTGTATATGATCATATATAACCTTAAAACAGGGCTAAACATGCATTTTCCCTTTACTACTCCTTTAAAGGTTCAGTGTGTGATTTTTGGTGGCATCTAGTGGTGAGGTTGCAGATTGCAACCAGCTGAATACAATTACATGGAAAGGAAGGAAGTCCACCTTAATATCATACAGAAATTGACACATCCACATGAGTGCAGGAAGCAGGTGAGCAGAAACACACAGCACACACACACGCACACACACACACACAGACACTATGCGGTCAGCTGATGAAATTTTATCTCTTTGATCTCTGCCTTTGACCCATCCAAGATTTAAGATCTGTTTTATTGGCCATGTACTGTATACGGTACACACATACTAGGAATTTGACTAGGGTAATAGCATACACTGTTGCAGACGACATAGGATAGGGTGCAAGATAGGACAGTGCAAAGACATAAAAAAAATAAAAATAAAAACATGATTGCAAATGCAATACAAAAAAACGTGCAAATACAAAATACAGTGCAAACAAAATACAGTGCAATATATAAAATATGATATACTGTTAAAAAGGGAGGTACAAATGCAATTTACGTAATATATACAGTATACAGAAGGGAGTGTGGTGAGTGTATGTACAGTGTGTGTGCAGAGTGTAATGTGATAGAAGGGTGATGTTTTTATGTAGAAAGTGTGTGCAATGCATGTGCTGTTGAGGTATGTGGAACAATCACAGGTTGTGTGCAAGTGGTGCACGGGTAGAGTCAGTGGGGGGGGGGGGGGGCGGGGCAGTCGTGGGGGGGGCACAAGCATTGTTAAAGCGTCTGATGGCCGTGGGAAAGAAGCTGTTTTTGTGGCGTGTGGACCCGGCCCCCATGGGCCGCCGTGTTCCGCCGGAGGGGCGTGGGTCAAAGAGACTGTGACCCGGGATGGGAGAAGTCAGCCATAATCTTTCTGGCCCGTTTCCGGGTCCTGGAGGCGGCGTGCAGGTCCTGTAGCATGCCATGCTGCCCTTCCACCAAGGGCAGCCAGGATGGGTCAAAGGCAGAGATCAAATTTAATCGGCTGACCGCATTGTCTGCGTGTGTGTGTGTGCGCGTGTGTGTGTGCGTGTGTGTGTGTGTGTGTGTGTGTGGATGTGTCAATAGCTTTATAATAAAGCGGGTTTCCTTCCTTGCTTGCTTGCATCCATGCTGTCCTTCCTCCCAGTGGGCAGTGGGCAGTGTTCAGCGCCTGGGACCGTGTCCAAGTGCTCGGTTCAAGTCCTGGTCAGCGTCAGGACTGAAGAGCATCTGTTCTCCTGCACGTTTGTCATATTGGGGTTCTATGTGGAGGGAACCTGAGGGAGCAGCGAATGCCCTGAACTTGACCTTCTTTCAATACAACATAAAGACTGTAACAGTTGGTTGTTTCAACTGTAGGCCTATTTGATGTGGGATCTACTATAGACTAGGTCTACAATGTTGATATGTATTTAAAAAAAATGTTTTTAGATTGCCTTGAATCTAGGTCAGTAAACAGTATAAACCTCCTTTAGAATAAACTCTAATTAGTCAAGAGAACTTATAACATGTATGCCTAGGTACCCCCTTGACAACAGCTGGAGGCAATTACGATAGTTGCACTTTTGAAAGAGGCTCGCCGGGTTCACTTGCCTCACCACAGGCCTACGTATGCCCTGGAGTGAGCTTCTTTAGAATCAGACAGACTGCTGTACCCCCCCTTAGCCACTCTCTCAGCTTGAGAGATGAAATGTGGCATAGTCATATCTACTGTATAGCTTAGTTCCAGCCTACCTGGGTGAGTGGGCTATAAGCCTACCACACGGGCCTGGAATCATTTTAACAAAAATGTTCGACATTCCTCCCCGCCAACACTGCAGGCCTCACACAGAATAACCCACTGCAGCCCAAGATCTAACAGCATCTGGCATGAATAGATATCCACTGTAGTTTTTCACTGTGCCGTTAATAATAATATCAATAATAATAGTGCAATTGTGTCTCAATAATACATTTATAACACGAGTATAAGACTGTTTTCTCAAGATGAAATGCATGTCTGGTAATAAAGGCTACATTCCAACTACAGCGGGACTACTCAGCTCAACAATTCCTGGCATTTCAGATGTTTGACAGCGCTGTAGAAGAGGGATGAAGACCAGCTGGAATCGCCTGTGTTCGTAATAGCTAAAGTGTTTCTGACGCAAAGCAAGGCCTCACTAAGCCCTTCCTATAAAGTCTTGAGCTTAGCACAACTCACCCATGTCATGAATTTGAGGTACTTCTTGGATCTGGTTGTTTACCTTGGCAACGTAATGGAGAGTCAAGTGCCGCCAAGAGCTATTACGTCACCAAGACCCTTATTGCAAGAGGTTTATGTCAATAGATCACTTACTGTACATGGTGTCCTGACATCATGAAGCACGTGAGTGTCCAGCAGGACTGTTAAACGTTTCACATAACCAGTTCTACCCAAACAGAGTTCGAGGATGTTTCCCTGTAGATAAACATTACGGTAACTCTCTTTGGTAAGGTACTCAACAACAAAATGTCTGCCAACCTCCCTTAATACTACAGTAGGCCTACTGTTTTGACACTCTCTTTCCCATTCGTTGAATCTCAGATGGACAACTGTCACAACTGTGATCAATCAATCAATCAATCAATCAAAGCTTTATTTGTATAGCGCATTTCATACCCAGAGGCAACACAATGCGCTTTACAGAGAACAAGGGAGGAGGGCATACAACCCACTCTCTACATATTCCAGAGGGAAGCAAAAAAACAGTAATCACCCAGGGGCCAGATAAGTGAGCTGTAAAAATTCTTCCCTGACCCCTCTCAACAAGGCGATCGAGCAAGCTCCAGGAGTATGTTTGTCTACCGGCTAAGAACATTTATAAAGCAATACATTACATTAAATTATATTTCAGAGTAAGAGAGGCTAAAAAAAGCATCATAGGAGAGAGGACATCCTACGGACATGCTACGACATCCACAGCAGACACGGGGGTATCTATCGGACTCAGGGTGGTCTGCTGGTGACAGTGGGGCAGTGATGGGATGAAAAGCTATGCAGTAGATGGTAGTCTCACTTTGATATTTGGAGGTACAGTAGGCATTTACCAGTTCAAAACAACGTTGCAGCCCCTTTAAGCCCCATATAATACACAGTATGTGTGATGAACTACAACATCAGGTATCAGAGGGGATTTTCGCTTCAACCTAAATTAAATTCCTTCTTCCTTCTCTCTCCTCTGCCACTACAGTGTAGTAAGTCGTGCGGCTCTGGCCACAGGCGTCGAGCAGTGCTGTGTGTGGACCAGAACCAGGACGAAATCCACGAGATGTTCTGCATGGACCAGAGGAGGCCGGCAGACACCGAGAGCTGCAACACCCAGGCCTGCGACTTCATCTGGATCACAGGAGAGTGGACCGAGGTGAGGCGCTCTCGTTTCGAGACTCCCACTCGTGTTCTTATCTACACCACAGCAAGAACGGGCGATTCTTTTTGAGTTAGCCGAATGCAGTTTTGAAGCACGCTGAATGTGGCTGTAGCTCAGTTGATAGAGCGGGTCGAAGGGTCAGTGGTTCGAATCCCAGCTCCGACTGTCCACATGTCGAAGTGTCCTTGAGCAAGACACCTAACCCCAAAATTGCTCCCAATGAGCAGGTTAGCATCTTGCATGGCAGCTACCGCCATTGGTGTGTGAATGGGTGAACGAGAGGCCATTGTAAAGCGCTAAGGTGGAAAAGCGCTATATAAGTGCAGTCCATTTACCATTTACCATTTATCCCCCCTTGTGTGTCTCTCATCAGTGTTCGGCCAGCTGTGGACCGGGCTACCATAAACGCCTGGTCTCCTGCAGCGAGGTGCACGCCACTGAGAACGACAACTACGAGTACGGCCGCCAGTCGGTGTCGGACTGCCCGGGGACGCCTCCGGAGAGCTACATGGCGTGTAACCAGGGCCCGTGCCCTCAAACTCAGGACTGGAGGGTCGGACTCTGGGGGCCGGTGAGCGGAGGCTGCTGACAGGGCCCCCGTGGCCCACAATGCACTACTTTGGCGTCCACACAGTCTTCTATGTCTATAGCTGTGTTCGGAATCGCTCCCTATTCACTATATAGTGCACTATATAGGGCGTCAGCCATTTTGTTTGTAGTGTCCGAATTCTCCAAGGAATTTTCGTTCCCTATATAGTCCACTATGTATTACCCACAATTCACCTTGATTTGCAGGGAACAGTGCATGTACCCTACATTTTCTCCATTCCCTATTTCACTACATGGTGAACCCTATATAGGGAATAGGGAGTGAGGGAACGAGGGAGCGATTCCAAACACAGCTTATGTCTTACTCCGGTGCTGTTCAGGGACGTCTCGTGTCTTTTCTTTACTCCCTCAGTGTTCAGTGAGCTGTGGGGACGGACTGATGGAGAGAAGCGTTCAGTGCGCGTCCGCCGGGGCCCATGGCGGCCGCGGGTGTCCGTCCAACACCAGACCGGAGTCTAGGAGAGCCTGCCGCAACCCTGCCTGTGAGCGAGTTCAATCGCAAAGTCTGTTTTCCGCACTTTGATAAACTCTTTTCTCGCCTCCTCCGTAACACACCGGGTTCTCTCTCTCTCTCTCTCTCTCTCTCTCTCTCTCTCTCTCTCTCTTTCTCTCTCTCTCTCTCTCTCTCTCTCAGGCCGTTTGCCTTCTAGCTGTAGAGATGCACGGGTCATGACCGGTCAGCAGGCTGATGGTGAACACTTCATCAGTATCCAAGGAAAAGCCCTCAAAGTAAGATTAGCACTTAGCTGTCTTGGAGAATACTGAAGCACTCACTATTTTACTAAGTGAAAAGAGGCTTGAAAGTATCAGCTAATCAACATCTCATGTTCTACTATGATCGTCATCCATGAGCGCAGCGCTCCAGTGTTCAGGGTCCAGATCCATCACTGCGGCCCAGTGTTTGTTTTTGGCGTCAGAACCCGGCGCTGTGTCTCACAGGCTGGCGCAGCGTGTTCCTGGTGTCTGTCTGAGTAGAGGTTCTTTAGACTGTCTGTCTGTCTGTCTGTCTGTCTGTCTGTCTGTCTGTCTGTCTGTCTGTCTGTCTGTCGCTCTCTCTGTCTGTCTGTCTGTCTGTCTGTCTGTCTGTCTCTCTCTCTGTCTGTCTGTCTGTCTGTCTGTCTGTCTGTCTGTCTGTCTGTCTCTCTCTCTGTCTGTCTGTCTGTCTGCCTGCCTGCCTGCCTGCCTGCCTGTCTGTCTGTCTGAAAGGGTCAAGCCAGGTCAGAGTTAGGGACGGAGCGTGTGCTGTGCTTTGACGGTTTAGATTTAAGAGCGCTTTTCTTCCTCCTTTGGCTCTTCCTTTTCACCCCTTTTCTTCTCTTCCTCTTCTTACCCCTCTCCTCCTCTCCTCCTCCTCCCCGTCTCCACCTCTCCTCCTCCTCCTCCTCCTCCTTCTCCACCTCTCCTCCCCTCCTCCTCCTCCTCCACCTCTCCTCTTCAGATCTACTGTGCAGGAATGCAGACAGACATGCCACAGGAGTACATCACCTTGACAACCGAAGAGGGAGAGAATTTCTCAGAGGTTTTTGGCTTCAGGTAAAGCAACTAATTGGATGTGGGGATGAGCTGATCCATCATAGGATTATCCTGACTGCTAAAACTCTGGCATGAAATTGGCCAGAACCATGTTTCTTCTGCCAATGTGTGGGTGGGTACTCATGGTAACAATGTTTGTTCAAGATTTAAGGTTTATTTCTATAATACACATACCATGTTCAGTACAATGAAATGCGTGTGTGTGTGTGTGTGTGTGTGTGTGTGTGTGTGTGTGTGTTTGTATGCATCCTCCAGACTTCTTGACCCTACACAGTGCCCAGCTAACGGCACTAGGAGAGAGGACTGCCAGTGTAGGAGAGACTACACAGCGGCTGGTCTCTCCACCTTCGCCAGAGTCCGACTGGACATCAGCAAGCTGCTCATCGTTAGTAAGACAACCACCACTTCAAATATCTCATAAAGAAGAGGTGCACTCACTATGGTGTAACACACACACACACACACACACTGAATACGATGTGTTAATTACAGCAGCGCTTAAGTCAACACTTTATGCTAAATGGTGTCAGACAGTTTAGCCTACTGACTGCGCCAAAGAAACGTTGAAATAAGAGCCTCCATCACCATTTAATTAAGTCCAAGCTCAGTGGAGCTAATGGGCTCAAGATGTCTTTTAGGGTCATTTAGGAACACACAATTCAAAGGCCCTGAGTGGATTAACTGAAATTGCACTAAGTAGATGGAATTATACTTATATTATATTGCCATAAGGGTGACTCTAAAAGCATGGCTAGATTTAGGTTGTGTGAAAGTGAGCTCATTACAGGGAGATGTACTGAAAGCTATTATTCTGTCTGCGTTATACGAGCTGCCACGGCATCGCAGGCCGTTCAAACTTTCCACGTTCATATTGGTAAAAATGGCGGCCGTACAAACACGCTACAGTACTGCTGTCTCTTTCTTCTCTCCTTGAGTCACAGACTGGCAGTTTGCTGTCACCCGCGAGGGACACCGAGTCCCTTTCGCCACGGCTGGAGACTGCTACAGCGCTGCCCGGTGCCCGCAGGTAGGAACGACGTGTGTGAGCATATACAGTATGTACGTACAGTACGGTATGCTTCATAGGGACGGGGCAGAGCAGACACACACACAGCCTGGGGACAGGGCGGCCCGTCTGTCTCAGAGCATGTTTGGACACACTCCACAGCCCCAGTCTTCAGATCCTGTTAGTCCTTTAGAGGAGACAGCTGGCAATACAGCCGCGCACACACACACACACACACACACACACACACACACACACACACACACACACACCATGAAACGTATCTTGTTATTGCGAACACTGACTCACAGATACTCAGTAACCCCCCTGTCTACAGCTGGTAAACATACAGAATCATGTGTTGTTGCTCTTTTCGGACCCAGATGCTGTGTTTGAGGCCGCATCGGCCTCACGTCTCTCTCCAGTGTCTCCAGAGTCTCTCTCCCGTCTCACCCGGGG
Organism: Borostomias antarcticus; assembly: GCF_949987555.1. Lineage (NCBI taxonomy): Eukaryota > Metazoa > Chordata > Actinopteri > Stomiiformes > Stomiidae > Borostomias > Borostomias antarcticus. The sequence goes on along the minus strand of NC_140240.1, from coordinate 3,162,145 downwards.
TCAGGCCTCATACCGTAGACTGCTGTACAAGGTTGCGGATGTCTCGCGTATCTCTGCGCGTGCAGGCGTGTGTTTGAGCGCGTGCACGCATGCATGTATGCGCATCTGTGTGCCTGTGCATCTGTGCATAGCCATATTGGGGTTATGTTATACAGGGGCTCAGTTCCCACGGGTCTAGCCGACTTGCCAATCTGCTGCACATATGACCTGAGTCTGCTGGGTGACGAGGCGCAGACTGCTGACGACCGCAAGGGAAAGCTTCTCGTTCCTACCGGCAGGCTTTCACACGATCCCAACAAGGTTCTCAGCTCAGAGAGTCGTTTCAGGAGAGGTGGCCGGGGGTTCGAGCCAAGCCATGTGTGCCGTTACACGAAACACCTTGTCATCAAAACTTGCAAAACATGTCGTCTTGTATACAAACCCTGCTACATTTTTTGCTTTCCTATGCATGGATATTAGAGTGGGGATGGTCAAGAAACTCCCACGCAAATGTGCAAGGACCAGCTGGTCAGTCCCTTAGAAATCAAGCTGTTTTTCTAACCTGTTTTAACACGGGACATTTTAATAGGGTTACTATTAATGTGTTTTACAATTTCCCCAAATCCTCGTTAACGTTCATGGTAGAATGTTGATTTACCTCAACATGCTAAACCTCCACATTTGTGTGGAGTCAGTTGGCATCTCTTGGAACCTTCAAACCTTCTCCACGGAAACATTTTGCCCAACCAAACAGGGTGCTACAAGCTTCCAACAAGAAAAGACAGAATGGCCCTTTAGCAATTTTTTTTTCAGCACTGAAAATTATGTAGGTATGCAATTTGTTGTGTCTCTACTTGAAAGTGAACAATTCTGAGCTTATAAAGACTTACTCAAAGTACATTTGAGTATGTTCCCAGAAGTGTTGAGTTTCAGAATCTCACCTCAGATGGATCCACGGGTTTAATCTACCCCATATTGTTTGGTTTGCTTTTACTGCTGGTTTTTGGCCTGCATGCACCAGTACTTTGATAGACATGCAGCTGCTGTATGCCCAAGAGGCTTAAGCTGCTCTCTGCTGCCCCCACCTGGAGGCAAGGTGCAGGTTCATGCAGAGAGCTACAGATCTTTCTCCCTGCCCTCTGAAATCAAAGGGCTTTACTGACATGAGAAACCTATGTTTACAGGGTAAAAGTACAAAGGGCAAGGGTAAAAAAAAAAAAAGGACAACAAAACTATAGTAGAGGTACTTTAAAAAGTACATTATTAGCGATGTAGGGCTCAACAAAGTGCACATACGTAGTTTACATAAAGATAACTAATCGATAAAGATGACTAACGTAGTTTACATAAAGATTAGTTGCATTTACAGTGTTTGTGCTCTCTCTCTCTCTCTCTATCTGTCTCTCTCCCTCTCTCTGTCTCTCGCTCTCCCTCTCTCTCTCTATCTCTCTCTCTCTCTATCTGTCTCTCTCTCCCCCTCTCTCTCTGTCTCTCTCTGTCTGTCTCTCTCTCCCTCTCTCTCTCTCTCTCTCTCTCTGTCTCTCTGTCTCTCTCTCTCTTTGTCTGTCTCTCTCTCTCTCTCCCTCTCTCTCTCTCTCTCTCTCTCTCTCTCCCTCCAGGGTCGTTTCAGCATCAACCTGTCAGGTACAGGGTTCCAGGTGGCTGAGGACACCAAGTGGATCTCCCAAGGAAACTATGCGGTGGCCGATGTACATAGATCCCAGGTAAATACAGACTGTATATCTGTACTGTACACAATATAATACCTGGATTGCCAACATGCATTTGAGCTCATTAAGTTAGGGTTTGGTTTGCACATCCATTAAAAATCCCCAAATCCAGACGCCTATATCACCACTGTTTTAACAACGATCTCAATGTCCTTTGGCACATTCACACTCACACTCACAGCGTCAATACTTTACCACGTGCAAAATTTTATAGAAATCTCTCAGCTAGTATTCATGTTACACTATGGTGACCAGATTGCTGAAATGAAAACATGGACTCGGCGATACATATTTAAACAAAATGTCGAATATTATTATTTCTGAAATAATTTGGACATGTTTACCATGAAATGTTAGCCTGATATCAGACAGAATTACACTCCGTTGAGAACTTCAACTCAGTCAACTTTGGAGTGGCTAATTAAATGTAGTACTGTAGTAATGATGTTCAGGTTCACTTGTATAATATGATACTAGTAATAACATGGCAAATAGTATTTTTGTGTTTTTTATGATGCTATGGTAAATATTGTACATGCTTACAGTAAAGGAAATGGTCAAACAATAGTTCAGTGGATAAAAAAAAAGGAAAGGAAAGAGAATAGAAGAGAGAGGAGAGAGAAGAGTGAGGAGAGAGAAGAGAGAGGAGAGAGAAGAGTGAGGAGAGAGAAGAGAGAGGAGAGAGAAGAGTGAGGAGAGAGAAGAGAGAGGAGAGAGAAGAGAGAGGAGAGAGAAGAGTGAGGAGAGAGAAGAGAGAGGAGAGAGAAGAGTGAAGAGAGAGAAGAGTGAGGAGAGAGAAGAGTGAGGAGAGAGGAGAGAGGAGAGAGAAGAGTGAGGAGAGAGGAGAGAGAAGAGAGGAGAGAGTAGAGTGAGGAGAGAGAAGAGAGAGGAGAGAGTAGAGTGAGGAGAGAGAAGAGAGAGGAGAGAGTAGAGTGAGGAGAGAGAAGAGTGAGGAGAGAGGAGAGAGAAGAGAGAGGAGAGAGAAGAGTGAGGAGAGAGGAGAGAGAAGAGAGAGGAGAGAGAAGAGTGAGGACAGAGGTCTCATACTAATCTCCACATTTCTCAGCAGAATGTACAGTAGTGTATTTTCTTAAGGCGTGTTGTATTTTGGCCATTGGAGGTTCAAGTTAGTTTTTTACGATAAGCATAGCTTTGACAGTTGATTCCCTACTACTGCCCATATACAGTACCAGTATCATTCCTGTAGACTCTCTGACTGGGGCATTGCTCCCTGGTAAACAAATGACAGTGGACTCTAATCTGGCCAGGTTGACATTTTGAATGTCATTGTCCCTAAAATGTATAACCACTGTGCACCATCTTTCAAATGACCATCTGACCCTAACTCTACCAGTGCACTAACAAGGTTTTTCATATCGCATATCGTCCGCATAAAGCAAGACACTTTATGCTCCAACCCTGCACATGTCTTGTGCCGTGTTGAAGCCCAAAGTGTTGCTTTATGCGGACGACATGCTTTTATTCATATCACAGCCCCTCTTGAGTCTCCCTAAATGAATGCCGTCCCACCTCTCTGTTAGACACCGTTTTTATCAGTAAATCAGCCAGAAAACACATTACAAGTATAGTTTACGAATTACTTAACACACATGATTTGACACCTTTAGACCTTTAGAGGACAGATTATTGTTAATGCATACAGCAGCCATCGGAGATGTATATACAATTTTGATCCATTATATGAACCTCGGACCAAATCCAAACCTCTCCAGCGCGCCAAAAAGATGGCCCCACTCCACCCAGCCTGCCTTTTAGCATCGAGTGAAAGCGCCATCTCTGGTGTGCCGGGTGGAGAGGGGCGATAAAGAATATTCAAAAGGCGTTTAATGTAAAAAAAGAAGAAAAAAAAAGAAAGAAGAATAGCGATTCTTAATAAAACGTGTTTGATCAGGTGATATGATGGATGGAAGAACCCCCTCCAAGCGGCACGCCAGAACTTTAGCGAGGACATAAACATCAGTTCTTTATAGTTTATTCTTCTTCCGTACGTTTTTTGGGCTCTCTGTAACTTCTTCATACTTTGAGCTACTTCAACCATTCAAGTATCGAAATGTTCAGATCTTCACATGGGTGGACTTTCCAGATTTTTTCTTCTTTCAGATTTTTAAGTCTACTTATTATACTAACTTCAGAGCCTTCATAACATAAAACCCATGCAGTAGGCTACATCATAGATACATGATGATAAAACACCTACTCTAGATTATGACTGAGGCTGTTGAAGACGTTTGAATCCTAAGCAACCTACCCAGTGGTGAGTAGGCCTACATGTTGTTTGACGTACAGTAGACCAACATACAGTAGCTACAGTACTGCAACATGTGTCAAAGCTGTGTGCTGAAAAAAACCTTGTTAGTGCATTAATGAATAGTAAATTAACTATACTGTAGGTATTTAAGTTCCTCAGACAGCCCCCCTACAGAAGCTACTTATTATAAACCTACCGTACACCTCTCTATGAATCTTTATTCACTTTTAACTCGGTTTCTCCTTTCCTCGATAAAAAAAACAACCACCCTTCTCCCTCGCTCTCTGCCTCCTGGCTTCAGAGGGGTCTCTGGGCGGAGGCCCAAGCGAGTAATAACCCAGTCCCAGACTCCTCAAGTACCTGGTGAGAGAGGGGCCTTATTATGCAGCTGCTCAGTGAAGGGGGCTCTCTTGGTTTTGAAATGGAGATCAGGCCTGAGTTTTTATTGGCAGGAGCAGAAAGGGTGAAAGGGAGATGCCAGAGAGTTTTCACAGACTGACGTTCATAGTGAGCCAGCGGTACTCCGGGCTCATGAGCCTGAACTCTAGTTGACGTAAACCGAGTGTGAAGGAGAGTGCCCAGGTTGAGATAACACAACCTGCAGTAGATATGCCACTTCTTCGATTTCCATGGGAAAGGATTTTGTTTTATATTGTGGTCCAAAAAGAACAAACCAGGGTTACACCATCGCTTATGCATCGATGCAAATTGCATCTCTTTCTGCCTGGCAGACTGTAGTCTGCCCGGATACCAATGCTACTGTATGAGGGATAAGTCATCTGACCTGAGCTGTGTGATTCCTCTGGTGTCCACAGGATGGCAGCAGAGTGACAGGAATGTGTGGAGGCTACTGTGGCAAATGTACCCCATCCACTACCTCTGGCCTGCTCATCAAAGTCACATAAACCTACAGCCATCAACCAGGTGTGTATACAGTAGGTAGCATATTTAAACATATCAACATACAAATATGAACTATGAACTAACATAAATGATTATGTATTGACACTCAATATGAGGTTTAAGATGTTCTGGTACCCACATATACCAGTAGTAGTATAGTACAGTATATAATAGCCTATCCTCAAAAAATAACTCCTAAAGTCTCTTCATCTACCTTACAGTTGTCTTCAGGTTCTCCAGAAATCAAGACGTCAAATGTCTGTGGTGCTATATTGCAGATAACCAGGACTCCGTCCTTCAAACCATCTCTAACTCCTTCCCATGTGTACATATGTAAATGTGACAGCTGTACGTACTGTACATAGCATGGCAAATTAATTATTTATTATACTCAACATTTATTTTTGTATTGTAAGATAATTTATGGTGTTTCCCAAGCAAGTGCCGCATGGTATGTGTGTACTGTACTGTATGTAGCTATATCTAATCACATCTATTTTACTAATGGCTTTGTTAGGTATGACTCTAAGCCTCACACTGCACTTATAGACTTAAGAAGCCACATGTCTATATTTTCACTTACACTATGAAGTGCTGTCCGCTCTCATGAAGTGAGCAGTATAGCCTAGCTTCATGAAGTGAGCAGTATAGCCTAGCTTCTAAGCAGAAGCTAGGCTACTGTACACTACCTAAGTTGGTCCTGTTTGTCCTCTCTGTCTGGTCCAGTAAGAGTCACAGTGTATTACTGCTCAGGCCTTGTCAGGTTCTGTGTCCAGGGCTGTGTCCAGTAGTTGATGGGGAGGCCCTCTCATGCCAAGTATTGTCCAGCTGCCAAATAGTGCCCAGCTGCCAAGTAGTGCCCACTGCCAAATAGTTTCCAGCTGCCAAATAGTGTCCGGGTAAAAAGTCAGATTGTCTACTTGTTGTTGTTGCCTGCTCGCTAGCTAACTTGTCACTGATAGCGACAAAAAAGTGGTCACTAAATGTTATTAGACAATCACACGTTTTAACCGGACACTATTTGGCAACCTGGACACTATTTGACATGACAGCCCCACAACGGAATCCATTAAACAGTGGCTAGAAAGATATATTATTCTGTGAGAAAAACCCAGCTCTTCCTTGGTGCTAAAGTCCTCTTGGTTTAGTTTAACCAGGCTTTACTCAGCCAGGGGGCAGAGGAGCAGGACAGGTCAGGTGTTCTTCCTCTCCGGGGCAGATGGGAGACCGTCATGCCCGGCCTAGTCGGAGGGCCGTCTCGTGGAGCGTAACGAGTGCACTGCTGCTGTAGGGATCCATATGGGACAGCCAGTAGAGGGCGATAGAGGGCCTTCGGCTGCGCAGGCTACCTAAGCACCTGCTGCTGATGCAGGACCAGCCAGTGGCTCTCACTGATGGAGACGTAGTGTAGAGGCATAGATAGAGAGGACACAGCACATGTGGAAAACGTTGGATCCAAAAATATGTCAATGCCCAATTCATCCACCACGGAACATGTCTGTTTCACCTATTTCTAGCTGTATGATCACATCCACACACAAAAAACAGCTTTGAGACTGGCCATCGAATTTGCAGTGGTTTTAAATACACGCTTTTTAGAGTGGAGGAGACGGGGACGGAAGGTGACAAGTGATATGAAGGAAGCTATGAAATGAAGCAAGTAAACGATCATTTAAGAGACTAAGACAACATTCAAGTAAGTGAGAGAGAGAGAGAGAGAGAGAGAGAGAGAGAGAGAGAGAGAGAAAAGGTCATACGTCAATCTCTATTTGACGTCTATTTGGAGAGTAGCACAGTATGTGTCAGAGAGGTTCAGATGCCCCTTTGGGGTTTTGGAGGCTAACGGTTGATGGTAAAGAGAGGACAGGTTTGCAGTCTGGAGGAAGAGGGGGTGTGCTTCGAAGCTTCAGAGAGACTCCGTTTTGACTCGATTTCCTAGATAGTGTGAAATGACAGAGTAGCCATCACCTCTGTTTTTAGAGAGCCACCATGTTCCTGTGGCGTGGGGGAACGTGTGAGGGGTTCTCCTCAGTTCCCCTCAGGCCCCTAGAGCCCCTGTGCTCCACAGAGACTCACCCCAACTCTGAAACCAGCCTGGCCGGTCAAGCCTGGCCGTAGTGTCCAGATGCTGCCTAACAAGGACTTATCATACCAGTTTGAATGCAGTTCAATTGTTTGTTTATTTTTCATACTTTTTTCATACTATTTTGTTTTATTATGTGGATAATTATGATGTTGTTTCAGTGTATGGATACCATACGGTTGTCTTCACACTATCAGGGTACTTAATTTTTATGTACTTTTTTTTTTTTATCGATGCAACTGATAAATTATGCATTCTGTGAAGTTAGAGCCAATTTTGAAATTAAGCAAAAATCTATTGATATTACACATATATCCAAGCCATAATTGTCTGTCTTGTGAGTGTTGTTAGTGAGTTAGTATTACTAAGTATGTGTACTGTACCTTTTGTTTGTGTTAGCGTTTGCCATGTTCACCATCAGTGCTTTTTTCTACAGACCTGGGTTGAATACGGCTTGAAATGATTTGAATTACTTGTGTGGGATAGATTGTTCTTGTGTAGCACAACAGAACCAATGGCCTGTTCCCAAAAATGCAAACTCAAGCAAATGTGGAAGTAATTAAAAGCATTTCAAATGGTATTTGGACCCATGTCTGAGGTGGTGCTAAGCCTTATTCTCAGTTAGACCTCAGACCGTCCACCTCCGTCACTGGGTCTTTCCAGCTCTGATAAAAAAGGAATTTACTCTGCCATGGAATCTGTAAGAAGACAATTGACCGTTTGTGTTAGTTGTATACAATAAGATATTGGATTACTTTCACAATCCAACGGTCAGAGGTGATAAATATATTCTCAGCTGATCATGAATGTTGTATTTCTCAGGTGCTAAAAATGAAGGGATTAGTAGATAACCTAAACATATTTATTTAACCAGTTATATCTTAGTTTCTACACCAGCCATATACAGTTTATCAGGTCAAAGAATGTTTCTTTGCTTTTTTCATGGCTGTTATCTAGTTTAACTCATCTTAAAAAGTATAATTATGAGAGATTATGTATATGATTTTGTTTGCAGGTATTTATTATATGTTTTAATGTACATACCTTTTTATTCTGAATTATAATGATTATACAGTACAGTATATGTATGTAATCATGACCCAAAATGTGTCTCCAGACACACCATTTGACACGGGGGAGCTAAACATTTTATTTATATGTATGTCATCTCAGCATTATGTTAAATAATGTGATTTAAATTGTATGAGATTCAATAAGGGACCGATCAGAGAAAAATAAAATGACCAATTCATCATGCCTATGCTCTCTGTAATAAAACATTCTCATGCTCAAGCTCGGCCTTGATGTATCGCCTCACTATAAAATTATTACAGCTATGAATAGATAATGGACAGGGTGGACCTGTGCCATGAAAAAAAACAATTACTTTCATCATCGTCTCTTAATCATCTTTTACACACATTCCCCCCAGCATCAAAAACAGTGTCACGCCCTGCAGGTGTTCCGTGATGGTTTAACTGCCTGTGTGTGTCTTGGTGGGTGTTTCACCTGCCTCTCCGGATCTAGACGCTGGTTGGAAAGGTGTGGTCAACAATGCACTGAGCGGCTTTGACTGACTCCGTTAGGATCCACAGCCCAGTCACACCACTGCTTCCTGAGCCCATACAGAACAGAGGGAATAACAAGGTAATGTTTTGACTGTGGGGCTCGAATATGCATTCAAATAGGCCTGAGCTTGGCAGCACAGGCTACTGTATACAATACAAGCCTTGTAATCTTTATTTCCTGTGGTTTTTACATGGTAGGTGTGCTGTAGAGAAGACAAGTGGGAGATTGTTTTGGGTATGACTGTTCTAGTGGTTGTCGACAGTTTCAGGGGGATTATTTGGACGTGGGATGTTAAAGCGAAAGAGTGAGAGATTGCAAAATCAGGGATTCTTTACACTGTACCATTGCGTAGAAGTGTAAACGTAGAAATAGAGAGGTCAGAGAGGGAGAGTATTCTCCCAAGTATATGTGTCAGACATACCACAATGCTTCATGTTACAGATCAGATCTGTAAAAATCGGTCGCATTTTTCTCCAGACAATTGATGATGAACTCTGACGGTGGAGGATAGAAGAGCGGCTCGTTTCTTAGGCTGTTTTATCTTATTTTCTTTCTTTTTTTTGCTTGACCGCAGATGTTTGGCAGAGTATATGTCCCATCTGCCAGATAAGATCAGACAGAGCTTGTATTCACCATATGTATGGAAATTCCCCTGGCTCACAGGTTAGATTGCGCATCCCACTGAATCTCTCTCTGATGTAGAGGAGCAGAGATAGGGGCCCTGGAACACCATAGCCATGGCCATTGATTCAGAATTGATCTGATTATACAGGACATGAGGCGTACAGACTGTATGTAAGAGTTACTGTAAACACCCTCAGTACCCTATAGGGTTCACAGCTCATATGAGGGCAGACTACATGTAATATTTGTTTTGTCTATCAGTGTTAAGTGGTGTTTGTTGCTTCTTTAATGTGGTATTTTAGATATCTCTGCGGCGTCAGGGTGTGTGTGTGTGTACTGTAGGTGTGTGTGTGTGTGTACAGTATGTGAGAAAGTGTGTGTGTGTGTGTGTGTACAGTATGTGAGAGAAAAAGTGTGTGTGTGTGTGTGAGTGCTTGCGCGTATGACTGAATATGCGTGTGTGTGTGTTTGTAGGTATGTGTCACCTGTTTTAGTTACTGTTTACTATCTCCATGAATCCTCTTACGTAAGCGTGTTCTGTTTTAACACGACCTGTAGTGACTTAACACTGTCAAGGTTATAATAGTGTACAGTAGCTCCGGCTGTCCTAGCACGTCTCAGCAGGACAAGCCAAACGACTTCCAGCACACACACACACACACACACACACACACACACACACACACACACACACACACACACACACACACACACACACACAGTATCGGTCCGAGGGCAGCATGTTCCTACACTTTCAACACCTTCTCTGTTTGCACATGGCGCACATGTATATCTTGGCACAAGCTCAGTAACCTTATAAACTACGCATGATCCCACCGGTCTTCCCTCACTCTGCATAGCGCGGTCTCCATGACAGCGCTCAGTCTGGGCCAAGCTGCTGAGTGAGCGGCGGCTTCCTGTAGCTTTTATGGGCGCTATCCAGGTGAAGTGCGGAGCCGTGAGGGCTACGCCGACGCCCGCCAGGGATTCTGGGTGCTCCCGCAGTCCCCATGGCCATAATATCAACCACCTGAGGCCGGTGTCAAGTACCGGAATGGTACCAGTCTCAGAACGTATACTGGATCCCTCCCTCCGGCTCATACTAAAAGCACCTTTGTATGCAATGTGCCAGCTAGCTGCGATTACCCCCCCCCCCCCCGCCCCCTGCTATTGGCAGGACTGGGAGAGGAATCTTTGAATTATGCATGAGGGAGAAGTGGGTTCCCTTCGTCCAACGAAGTGAGTAGAGCAGACCAACTCCTCCTGGTTGCCAGGGCATGGCTACCCAGATAGCAAGCGGATCTGGGCCATATACAGGCCAGATCTGGCCCTTGTGGCTTAGTTCTGGCCCATATATGGCCCAGATCCACTTGCTATCTGGGTAATGCTGTGGAGGAGTAGATGGCGTCTTCTGATACGGTCCGACAAACAGCAAACAAACCAACAAAACGTGGCAGACGCATGTTAGTGAGGCATAAGAGCGGGGTAGGCCTACAGTATAGGCCTCCCTGTATGAGGTTGCCTTTGAGCGTACCTTGGTATATGTTATTGTAATAAGGTCCCGATGACTGTTTCTCAGAGTCAGACTCCAGACCAGACGCTGCGGAAAACAGGCCCGGTCTCTCTCCCGGTCTCACGCCCACCTGCGAGCACGCCGGCCCGTTCTCACACGCTCGCAGACCTTCCCACCCAGATTAGAGCAGTGACCTCATCGGTTCATACAACTGCCGAGACAGCAGGTTTTAGAATGTTTGTGGTTCTAGAAGGTGCTCTAAAACTGTCCTGACGAGTCATCCTGTCAAACAGTTTTAAAACTAAGAAAGCAGTTCCAAAACCAATACTCCATTTTAAAACTCTTTGAAACTGTATTGGCTGGTGTACAGTATGGACCTGCCAGATTGTGCTGGACATTCCTCCAACATTTCTCTACGTCAAAACCATTGTAGTGAAATGTGTGATCTACGTGAGCCACAAAATATTAGGAGCGGTGTAACTCTGGGTGGCATGGACAAATGTAACTGGCAGCCAATCAGTACTAATCGAAATCCAGTGGAACGTTCTTGGAAAACAAATAGGCCTTAATGGAGTTGAGTGGGGTCACATCTTCAGGATGTGTGACGATGTTATCTATTACACTATCCTATGAATGTTGGTGGTGGTCGGAGGGGCCGTAGGCGCTGATTGGCAGCCACGCTTCTGTCAGTCTGCCCCAGGGCAGCTGTGGCTACAGATGTAGCTTACCACCACCGGGATGACTGTGTCTGAATGAATACTGGACTCTGTAAAGCGCTCTGGGTATCATGAAGGGCGCTATATAAATCCAACTTGATATAAATCCAACTTGATTGATTGATATCCTGCTTTCTGTGCTCCACATCCCTGTGTTAAGATGAGATAACCATCAGATTAAAGCTAGGAGTTGATAACAGACCCCAGACAGTCCCCACTGCCATCACCTTTATACTCCAGGGTAATCCAGGATTGCTTTGAACATATAGGTTTGATGATTAGTGTGTGTCTGTGTCTCCCTGCCGTTCTCTCTCTCCATCTCTCTCTCTCTTTCTCTCTATCCATTTTCAATCTGTTTCTCTGTGACAGTCCATGCCTGGTGAGAAACAGCTTCAGCAAGGATGTGTTTACCCACGGGTCTGTAGTCTCTGAAGGTCACAGCTCTCCCCAAGACAAAGCAAAGATAAGCACACTTAGGGCTGTTCTGTCTCATCCCCCCCCCAGCACCAGTTCAAATACCTCGACACATCTGCAAAAAACACGTCGAAAATATGTCCTAACGAAATAAGGCAGTTCGTTTCACAACTCAGATGACACGGACATGTCCAAGACAGAGGAAAAAAGAGTGAGTTCAAGGAATTGTATAGTGCATGAGGCAATAATACCAGCCTGCCGTTTGAGAGAGAGGAGGCGAATAGTATAGTAAACTGAACAGCCTTGAGCACGCTGATTCTTAACACGGCTCATCCAAGAAGAGTAGTATAGTATAGTGCTCCTTTGAGAGTAAAGCCCGGGGACTCAAAGCACTCTCTGGAGCATTCAGTCTACTGACGCAAAGCCTTTTCTATGGCCATAAATAGTGGGCACTTGTTGGAGAGCCAACCCAGCGTCAGGATACTGGAATGAGAAATCCCTGTGTGAGGGGCACAAGTCAGACGCGTCCGTGAATCAAAGGGGGGTAGAATTAATCATCGCTCCTCGAATGAAGGGAGAGTTTCCTTGAGAGGGACAATACAGTTTGTGTTTGAGGAGGAGGGGGCGGGTCTGGTATCCGTAGAGTTGTCTTGGGTACCGCCCGGTGTTGAATGCTGAAATTATCTGAGTAAAATAGACACACCAGGAATCTAATAGGCGATGGAAACATTTCCACCCTTGTAATTCTATACTCATTAAAAACCTAGGAAATTGTCTGCCCTTTAAATGCCAGACAGATGATCCCTTGTCAATCAATTTTCAAAATGTGTCTGGTCATTAAAGATGCATATCATGTATTATAATGGGTCTATAATTATTACATGACAACATATTGTCTATAATACTGTATGTGTAACTGATACCGTTGGCGTAGAGCTGGGTGGAGCTGGCTAGCAAACTCTGTTCCTTCATTCATTAATGAGAATGGGGTAGGACCGTGCTGTTTGCTTGAGGAAAGTCGGACTGCGCTCTTGGGGATCTACGGATGTGCGTGGAGAGCCTGTCCTCTCCAAGTGTTCCCTTCGCGCTGTGGGTTTCAGTTGTCGCTTCACTGTCCTGGGAACTCTGACATGTTCACTCGCAGCTCCAAGAAGAGGGACTCCAGAAGATCGGTGAGTGGCGCGAGTTACAAATATCAATTTGTTGTCATGTCATGACATCACAGGGAAGCATCATTGCGCATGTTTATCGTAATATTTTAATATTTTTTAGCAGTCTTGTGGAATTCGTTTTTCATCGGTGCACCGTTGCCTTAGGCACAATATCTGGTCTGTAAAGATAATGTAAACACCTGTACAAAAGCTCATTATAAACAGCCTGCGCCGGGTTATTTAAAATAGTTCTTTGCTGTGTGCCTTTATCATTCGCTGAACCTCATGAATATTGCATTTGATTAGCCTTTTAGGTCATGTATTTGCCGGAGGTATATTAACCTGAGTTACGTATATGTTCAACAACTCCTTGAAAGAGACAATTAGGCTGGTAGGCTATGTCCCCTAGTTGTATTTGACTCACATTGATTGTGGGATACTTAAGAGATTGGAACAATAGTCCCATTTTTGTGTATTTGATTTGGTGAAGTAGCAACCGTCACTTCCTAAGAACAACTTGTAAAGTTTCACCCCAAAGTTTTTCAGTCAACGCCAAATCTACAGTAAAAGCAGGACGACACCGTTTGTATGTCTCCGTCCCCAGTTGAACGCCCTGGAGGAGCCAGAGAGAGGACAGCCCTGCAACGCTTGTGGAGACCAGTGTCCAGGCTTCACTCTGCATAAATGGAGGTACTGTGCTGTAGTCTTTCTCTCCCCAGTCCTATGATGCACACCCTCCCCTCCATGGGTATGTTTATCAGAGTGGACTGCCTGGTCCTCATACTGACCTGGGAGTCCTGCTGAGGCCACCCTGTGTGTGTGTGTGTGTGTGTGTGTGTATGTGTGTGTGTGTGTGTGTGTGTGTGTGTGTGTGTGTGTGTGTCTGCTTGTGTGCGCGTGTGTGTGTGTCAGATAGGACTTGAAAAGATTCAGCCATGCGGTCTGG
>NC_140240.1:3133248-3143248 GCF_949987555.1 Borostomias antarcticus | reverse complement strand
GGTCGTGGTGGTGGAGGGAGGGGGTGGTGGGGTTGTAGGTCGGAGCTGGGTCCGAGCCCTGGCTCTGGGAGGAGTGAGCTGAAAGCGCTCTGACGTCTGTCCTCACCCTAACCCGCTGTGATCTGCATGACAGAGGGCCCTCCCTGCAATTCAGCATGTTAACAAGCCGCCCAGTCAAATAAAACTGCCAGGATGGCTGGGCACATGAATACCCCCCTCTCCTCTAGAAAGGCTCCCCATGGGCTGAGCTATGAGGAGTCCTCGGCGGTCGGCGGGGGGGATGGCGGCCTGGGAGAGAGACAAGGAGTCCCCCGGTGGCCCCACGGCACACAATAGACCTTGTGGATTTACGGACGTGCCTCTGTCTGTACTGGCATGGAGATGCCAACCTCCAGTGCGAGCAGCGGAGAGGTTTTCTGGTAATGGGACTTAATCACCATCCTCTCCGCTCTCCGCCCTGTACCCCCTTTGAAGTGGAAAGCGGGAACATCTGCGCTGCATGGCAACACTTATTTAGGTCAGCAGGCAAATGAAATGTCGGCAGGCATTTTTTACAGTGTTAATGGAACGCTTCGTTTCTGTCGTGTGGAGTGGGGGGGGGGGGTTGCTGGTCTTAAAGGCAGCGTTTTGGCGGGACAGAGAGGCGTGCTGATAAATGACGGATGCTCAGTAATAATACAACGCCGAGGAGCTATCTACCCTGGTATAAATCATACTCTGACCCCTAAGACCATCTGACATGTTTTGGGAGCCTGTCCTCCTTTATCCTCCGTTATCCTCCCTCTCTCTGTTTCTCTCTCTCTCTCCTTCTCTCTCATGCTCTCGCTGTCTCTCTCTCTTTCTCTCTCTCTCTCTCTCTGTCTCTCTCTCTCTCTCTCTTTCTCTCTCTCTCTGTCCCTCTCTCTTTCTCTCTCTGTCTCTCTCTCTCTTTCTCTCTCTGTCTCTCTCTCTCTCCTCTCATGCTCTCGCTGTCTCTCTCTTTCTCTCACTTTCTCTCATGCTCTCGCTGTCTCTCTCTCTGTCTCTCTCATGCTCTCTCTCTATCTCTTTATCTCTCACTCCGTCCTCCTGATCTCTCTCTCTCTCTCTCCTTCTCTCTCATGCTCTCTCTCTCTCCTTCTCTCTCATGCTCTCTCTCTGTCTCTCTCATGCTCTCTCTCTCTCTTTATCTCTTACTCCGTCCTCCTGATCTCTCTCTCTCTCTCTCCTTCTCTCTCATGCTCTCTCTCTCTCTCTCCTTCTCTCTCATGCTCTCTCTGTCTCTCTCATGCTCTCTCTCTCTCTTTATCTCTCATTCCGTCCTCCTGATCTCTCTGTACTGGTTAGAAACCCGTCATCCCCCTGGGGCTCGTCCTCTGTGGACAGTAGGGTGAAGCAGGCTCTCATTGGCTGTAATGAGTTTTCTTTTTCATACTGTAGATTGGGGATGGTGGTCATGGAAACGGCGAAGCGGGGCTTATGAAGCCTGACGGGACCCCAAGGGATTGTGGGACGCCTGGTGAATTCCAATGCGGCAGAAACATTAAAAGTCAGCGTGAGTCAGAGCCAATGTCAGCTGACTTTCACTGACCTTTGTGAGGCAGACAGTCACGGTGGAATGACAATGACCGAATCCTTAGAGTTTGGTCAGTCTTGCCTCGTCAAACATTCAGTCTTCTGGCATTCAAAAATAGCCAGGAAACCAGGTCATGTACGGTCGGATCTTATATTCAGATAAATGTGCAATCTCTTTTATTAGATTATGCCTTTCCAGGGCGGCGCTTCGGTTTGATCCTCCGTGATAGTGACATGTTGTGTCTGGCTGGAGGTGTTTATGATCTGTGTGTGTTTGTAGACTGGATGAGGAGAAGGGGAAATTGTCTCCAGCACCTGGATCACACCTAGGTTGTAATTATCCTGGTATGATACCAATGCAGCAGATGTTTAACGCTGTTCCAGGATATTAAATTTCAGTGTGTGTGTGTGTGTGTGTGTGTGTATACACATGCAAGTGTGCTGGTAGTTAAGCTAATGATTAAACGAGTGGTAGAGGTAAGCTAGTGGCCGACTGTCACATGATCCAGGAAGGGTTGTCTGGCTCCGTAGCCCCGTCATATCAAAGGAGGGGGTAACAGGAGAAGCAGTCGCTGGTGTGGCGTTGCTCTCCTCGCTACAGTGGTTCCGTCGTTTCTCTGTCTCCTGTCAGTGTAACGTTACAGACTGAACTGTACTGTCGGCGTACATTTTGCTTTCGCATCGGAGGCTCGGACATGTCCGTCTTCTTCAACTCTCGCACCTGGCCTCGATCGGTGTCCTGTGTAAATGGTAAATGGACTGCACTTATAGAGCGCTTTCATCCAAAGCGCTTTACAATGAAGGCCCCCCGTTCACCCATTCACCCATTCACACATACATTCGCACACCAATGGCGGCAGCTGCCATGCAAGGTGCTAGCCTGCTTATTGGGAGCAATTTGGGGTTCGGTGTCTTGCCCGAAGACACTTCGACACCTCCGGGCACGTCCTGCCTGAAAACTTGATTGGCGAGGAAGGGAAGGAGGAGAGGAAGAGAAGGAGAAGGAGAGGAAGAGAAGGAGAGGAAGAGAAGGAGAAGGAGAAGGAGAAGGAGAAGGAGAGGAAGAGAAGGAGAAGGAGAAGGAGAGGAAGAGAAGGAGAAGGAGAGGAAGAGAAGGAAGGGAATGAGAGGAAGGGAAGGAGAAGGAGAGGAAGAGAAGGAGAAGGAGAGGAAGAGAAGGAGAAGGAGAGGAAGAGAAGGAGAGGAAGAGAAGGAGAAGGAGAGGAAGAGGAAGAGGAAGAGAAGGAGAGGAAGAGAAGGAGAGGAAGAGAAGAAGAAGGAGAGGAAGAGAAGGAGAGGAAGAGAAGGAGAGGAAGAGAAGGAGAAGGAGAAGGAGAAGGAGAAGGAGAGGAAGAGAAGGAGAGGAAGAGAAGGAGAAGGAGAGAAGGAGAAGGAGAGGAAGAGAAGGAGAGGAAGAGAAGAAGAAGGAGAGGAAGAGAAGGAGAAGGAGAGGAAGAGAAGGAGAGGAAGAGAAGGAGAGGAAGAGAAGGAGAAGGAGAGGAAGAGAAGGAGAGGAAGAGAAGGAGAAGGAGAGGAAGAGAAGGAGAAGGAGAAGGAGAGGAATAGAAGGACAGGAAGAAAAGGAGAGGAAGAGAAGGAGAAGGAGAGGCAGAGAAGGAGCAGGAGAGGAAGAGAAGAAGAAGGAGAGGAAGAGAAGGAGAAGGAGAGGCAGAGAAGGAGAAGGAGAGGAAGAGAAGGAGAAGGAGAGGCAGAGAAGGAGAGCAACAGCTCAGTCACCAGCCAGGTGGGAGGCCCTCTCTGTCCCCAGTAGGCTAAGACGTTGACTGCACACTGAGTGATCCGGGGTTAGAGAAGGTGTTTTACTGTGCCGGGCCGTCCAGAGGGTGTTCAGTTCATTTGTCATCCAAGAACCCAAACCCTTTCCTGGGCTCTCTGTTGTGAAGGTGAAATGCACCGGGCTGACCACAAGGAGGCAAACACGCCTCACACAGCGGAGTAGAGATGACACATACAGGCTGCTACATAACAAGAATCTACCCAGCATCCACTGTGGGTCAGCTGTCCAGAAGCACTCCAGCACAAAGCACGATCTGCCCAAATCATTATATTCCAACACAATCACATATTAAAACTCTTCGGTGAAATGTTTTTTGTTTTTATTTGATTTTCTGTGTCCAAACCAAACCACAACGTAACCAGCTCAAAGTCTCTTTGACAGAAAACCCAGAAAACCACGGAGATTTGGACAGCTGACACTTGGATGGCGGCGTAGTAATCTTGAGCCGGTCTGTGGCTGTGTCTGCCGCCTCTGAGCTGTTCTCAAAGCCAATGGCTTTAGACCGATACACATCTATTTCTCTGGACCGTTATCAAGGTCATCGTGAACAGGTGCATAAGCACCGCAGCCATAGGAGACAGTGGGCAGCAGAAAAGCCATCTGTCCATCCCCGGGGGAGAGCAGGGAGGTAGGCCGAGGTAGACAGGGCATATACTGACCATATGAGGGAAGAATAATACCAGTAATCTCTTTATAATCCATCACTGACTGCACTATTCAGCACACATTCCTTCACATTTTAGGGGCCGCGTTCATTTAACCGTGGGTGGTTCAAAATGCAGGCTGGTCATTTATGACTAACCGTCGTTGTGTTTCTCTGTGTGCTGTTTCACTCGCTGCGTCATGGCCGAGCGCTCGCTTTGACTTGACTGGTCAGCTGTGGCTGGGGTTGTGCAGAAGAAGCCTTTACGTCTACCTGAGGGGACAGAGTTCAACCAGAGTTGAAGGAAAGGGGCCGATATGAGGGCAAGTGAATCCCGTGGCTGGAGAGGTACAGTAGGCTGCATGTGCTTTTCTGGAAGGGGAGATACAGTATCCCTTGTATCGTCTTGTAGAGTCTGTTCTATGTAACTAGTTCCCCCCCACGCACACACACACACACACTCACACACACACACACACACTCACACACACACATACCGCCGCCCTAATGACGACTTAGCAGCCGGCGCCTTTTGAACTGTCATCAGGAACAAAGTGGAGGAGTGTCCCCCCCCCCCCCCCCCCCCCCCCCGGCCGTGACTTAGTGCTCACCGCCCCCTACAGCCCGACAATCCCCCGCCCACTCACCACCAGTGCTAATATGACCCTTTTAATTCACCTCGCTTTTAATTCACTGCTCCCTCTTTTCTGCTCCAACATGCAGGTTGACAAATGGAATGTTCCGTTGTCACAGTAGCTACGCTAGGCTCATATTATGGTCTGGTCTCTCTTTGAGATTCGATGGGGATTTTTAGTGGGAAACATTAGCGTGTAACACCGGGTGGATGGTAGATTTGTAGCCTATGTTAGCCATGCTCATTCCTGCATGGTCGCTCTACAGGAGTGATGGTGTGGGTGTTTTGCGAGGTTGTGCCAGGGCACCCTGGGAGTTTTTCTGGCCAATCCTGGATTAGCAGTACCTGACAGACTGGTGGTGAGCTGTGTTTTCCCTAAAGCCAGGGTCAGACGGGCATGATGGCACACACACATGCTCGCGCGAGCACACACACACACACACACACACACACACACACACACACACACACACACACACACACACACACTATCCATCCTTTCCTTCTCTATACACAAAGGCACACAGCTTTCAAGCCGCCCTTCATCCATCTTCTCCTCTCCCCCTCTCTCCCTCATCCACAGCTTTCTCTCAGCCGTCATCAATCCCCCCATACCGCGCCTCCTCAGTCTCCTACCTCTACTCTCATCCATCCATCCTCTCCCCTCCCCTGTCCTCCCTCCCTCCCTCCCTCCATCTCTCCATCCTCTCAGGTTCAGAACGGCAGCGTATTCCACTGTGACCTGGAGACGGAGCTGTGCGCTGCTTCAAAGGCCCCTTTGATTCATCCCTCCTCCTCTCCCTTCTCTCTCCATTCCTCTCTCCGTTCCTCTCTCCATTCCTCTCTCCGTTCCTCTCTCCATTCCTCTCTCCATTCCTCTCTCCGTTCCTCTCTCCATTCCTCTCTCCGTTCCTCTCTCCATTCCTCTCTCCATTCCTCTCTCCATTCCTCTCTCCCTTCTCTCTCCATTCCTCTCTCCATTCCTCTCTCCGTTTCTCTCTCCATTCCTCTCTCCGTTTCTCTCTCCATTCCTCTCTCCTTTCCTCTCTCCATTCCTCTCTCCGTTCCTCTCTCCATTCCTCTCTCCGTTCCTCTCTCCGTTCCTCTCTCCGTTCCTCTCTCCATTCCTCTCTCCATTCCTCTCTCCTCTCCTCTCCATTCCTCTCTCCGTTCCTCTCTCCATCCCTCTCTCCATTCCTCTCTCCGGCCACCTGTTCCTGTGTGGGGAAGCAGATGAAAGCGCACGTTATCCAGGCGTCGGCCTCAGAACGCTGCGTCCACGCAGTCCCAGGCGGATGGGACCACAGAGGCTTTGAAGAAGTTTTAGCGGTGTACGAAATCAGCCCTGTTATTTTTCATGATGGAATCACACCCCTCGTGAGACTAGATCACTCATTCCAGTCGCTCTGGTGTTCAGGAGGGGTTTTAGCTGTGCGTCCCATAACCGCCAGCAGGGGGCGGTGTTATAAAACTAGCCCACCACTAAATGGTTCACCATTTTTAAGTTCTACAATGTATATTTTATCCCTTGCTAAAACCCTTGCTCCTGGTCAATTGGCCCATTTTTGTTAAGGTTTGAGAGTAAAACCAGTAAAGCAGGGTCACTATTCCCCTGAAGAGTGGGCCTGGTCTAGTTGGCCTATATTTTACTTCTTAAACTTAGATATTCGCATCATCTGGGAGGACAATGAAGATCTTTCCTTTATGACCCACAACCCATCGTTTGTTGAACCACTTCTGATTGTGATTCCCTAGAGACTAGCTTGATTATACTGCAATGCATTTGATTGGTCATTGATTTAGCGAACTGACTGATTATCGGCTGCGCTAAGTAGCATATTGAGCCGGGAGAATTGACTCCTGCCAAGCTGTGATAAAAAACCATGACTGAATGAACAGAACTAGTATTCAGTCAAACCTGTGCTACAGAAAGGTCACATTGATCTTCTAGTATTGAGATTTGTAAGTCCGGATTGATAAGACTTACTTACAAGAGTTACTGGCTGACAAGTAAACAGATGAATCCATAGTGCTTGATTGGATCGGTGTACCTGGTGTTTGACTGCTGATGTAGCAGGCTGGGTTGCTCTCTCTCTCTCTCTCTCTCTCTCTCTCCCTCTCTCTCTCCCTCCCTCCCCCCCCCCCCCTCTCTCTCTCTCTCTTCCACTCAGGCTCAGCGTTTTGCCGTCATCCGAGGAGTGGGCGAAGTGTTATTTTGGTCTCGCTCATCCATTCCTCTTTCTAGACGAGTGAAAAGCACGCAGCTGAAGCCATTAGACTGGGCTTGCCGTGACGCTGTTGTATCCTTGCTACAGTATGTCTGAGCATCACAGCAGAACAGGGCTCGCCTCAGAGGCAAGACTCCAAATCTCATGTAGATGGATGATGAAGATGAAACAGGATACTGTAGGAGCCAGGCCTCCTGTCCTGTCCTGAACCCAATGTATGGGGCTGACACATGGATGAGTGTGCGTGTGTTGTCTCTATGTGTTTAGAGTATGTGAAGTGTGTGTGTGTGTGTATTAATAGCCAGGAGGCTGTTAATAGA
The DNA here is from genome assembly GCF_949987555.1 of Borostomias antarcticus. Classification (NCBI taxonomy): domain Eukaryota; kingdom Metazoa; phylum Chordata; class Actinopteri; order Stomiiformes; family Stomiidae; genus Borostomias; species Borostomias antarcticus. The sequence goes on along the minus strand of NC_140240.1, from coordinate 3,136,071 downwards.
GAGATCTGTATTTCATGATGAAAGAGTGGGCTGCCTGCCCTGTAGACCTATCAATCCATCTGAGAGCAGAGAGCAGGAAGTGGCTTTAATAGGAACGCCGACACACTGCCAACTTCCTGTGATCAGAGATCAGAACACTGCATGGCATACAAGGAACCCAAACACCTCCACTGACACGCCAACGCACACACCACACACACACACACACGCACACACACACACTCACACACACACACACACACACACACACACACATACACACACACACACACACACACACACACACACACACATATGCACACACACACACACACACACACACACACACACACACACACACACACACACACACATGGACATCAGCTGAGATTATTTTTTTAAAGGAGCCTCCAATATCTGATTCAATCCATTTTCACCCTATTAAACCTTCCAGCCCTCAAGGAGACTTATTGCCCAAGATAGTGTAGCAGTCCTCACGGTCCAGCTCTTCATAGCGCTGTCTTTTTGAATGCTATGCTCACACTAAGCTCTCTCTCTCTCGCTCTCTTTCCCTCTCTCTCACAAATACATGCACACACACACATCATCTCTCTCTCTGTCTCTCTCTCTCTCTCTCTCGTGCGCACACACACACACAACACACACACACACACACACACACACACACACACACACACACTCTGTCACTCTCTCTGTCTCTGTCTCTCTCTCTCTCTCTCTCTCTCTCTCTCTCTCTCTCTCTCTCATCTATCCAAGTCTATTTGTGTAATTTGACTGGTTGCCAAGGTGATGGTTTGACCAGTCTGCTGGTGCCTTGACAACAGTCCAGCCTAACAGAACAATTAGCTGGGTTACAATGATCAGAGAGCAAACAGGACTCTACCAGACAAAGAGAGAGAAGGACAACTGGCTAAGAGGGGTGGGGGTGGAGAGACAGCATGAGAGAGTGAGAGAGGGAGAGGGAGAGGGAGAGGGAGAGGGAGAGGGAGAGGGAGAGGGAGAGGGAGAGGGAGAGGGAGAGGAGAGGGAGGGAGAGATAGGGAGAGAGAGAGAGAGAGGGAGGGAGAGAGAGAGAGAGAGAGAGGGAGAGAGAGAGAGAGAGAGAGGGAGAGAGAGAGAGAGAGAGAGAGAGAGAGGGAGAGAGAGAGAGAGAGAGAGAGAGGGAGAGAGAGAGGGAGAGACAGACAGCAGCACTGTGGTTCATTGACTTGGCTCCAGGCTCCAGGGCCTGTTTTGTCCTCTGGTGTGGTTATCCAGAGAACATGTCCTGTCCTCTGCTGCTGCACTCAGAACAGCGCAGAACACCAAACCATTGTTCCACAGTCACTCCTATATCGATTTGAATCCCGACAGCAGTACAGTATAATCAACCTTTTTGTTGTGCCTGGCCATTTGAGCAATTCGTAGACTATTGACTTGTTTTCATTAGAAGCGGCTGACATTACGTGCCCCCCCCTCATAAACATGAAAGAGATGCTGAACACTAGGGAGCGCCAACCAGACCCTAGCTTGCGCCTATCACTGTGCGATACCCTGGTATTTATGTAAATGCTTACCTTGCATTTTGCCTGCGGTTTGCTTTCTTTGTGCAGCGGGAGGGTCAGCCAGATTGCTTCAGCTCACAAGGTACGTCTCCTGTTTGAAATATTTGAGGAACTCACGCTTCTCGTGAAATCAGAGAGCAGAGTAACTCGGCCAGTAGGCCCCACTTTCATTTTAAGGCCATCTAGTGATTTATCCTTCCACCGATACCCTTGTAGTTTGAGTACGCAGACAAAGTACTGCTGTCGTTGAATTAGAAGTTGAAAGTTGCTTTTGATTGTCTCAGACGTATCCAGTACGGAGAGTCTATCGAAATGCCCACGGGCCTCACGGGTCAGCGCGAGGTCAGCCACGGCCCCGGAGGAGAGACGCGGTGACTATGGATGTCGTCAAGTGTTGTGACAGATGACCATCAACTACGATCTCCTCACTTTTGGGATCGAGACCGAGGAGAGACACCCTTCTACTGTAAACTGACGGGGCGAGATTATCGCTCCTGTTCTCACTTTCGCCACTCTGACGTACACTTCACTGATGTGTGACCATACTTTAGGCGGCTTCGCCACAGACCCCAACTGTCGGCTTGGCTCAGTGTCCGGAGCGAGAGGAGAATCCCACTGGGCCCAGATCTGTCCAGCCTTGTCCGGTTGACATGCGATCGTGGCAAGAAGAATGACGTTATTGTCACTGACAGCTTGCACAAAGCCTGGGGCCGGAGAACAGAACAACACTGATCTGGCGAGATCAGACGACTGCTATATCAGTGTCAGAGGTCAGCTTTTAACTGACAAATCCCCCTTTTTCTCCGTGTAATCCCCTGGCTTCGGGGGTTTTCCCACAAGAGAGAAGCCGTCTCTGATCAAGCTGTGCTCCGACTCCAGTGACTGGCCATAAACATTGGCTTGGTGTGCTGCAGCTGTACTGTGAACCGTATATACGTAGTTTTAGGGTTAATCCCTATTATGGGATGTTTCATGGCCCTCTATGATTCCCAGCAGCCGGCAGCTGCTCCATCTGTGTACCAACAGGCTAGGTATCTGAATCTCTGACTGGATTGTGCTCTTAGTGTGATTCTGAATGGGAACTTGAGTGGAGTGTGCTGCAGTGTGTTGACTAGGTACCTCTCCCCACCTGCATTAGGACACGAGCACTTTATTATCCAGATAATCTGTTCTTCCTACAGCTGTCAGCCCTGTTAGTCCCCCCCCCCCCCCTCTCTCTCTTTCTCTCTCTCTCTCTTTCTCTCTCTCTCTCACCACTCAGCGGTGCTGCATCCTGGAC
>NC_140240.1:3116225-3133048 GCF_949987555.1 Borostomias antarcticus | reverse complement strand
CTCTCTCTCTCTCTCTCTCTCTCTCTCTCTCTCTCTCTCTCTCTCTTTCTCTCTCTCTCTCTCTCTCTCTCTCTCTCTCTCTCTCTCTCTCTCTCTCTCTCTCTCGGCATGCGGCAGTGATGAGGTACTGTATACCCATCCTGTAAATCTACTGCAGATGGACTGTCTGTAATCATAGGGAATGCAATTACTCAAACCTCTGTGTGTGTGTGTGTGTGTGTGTGTGTGTGTGTGTGTGTGTGTGTGTGTGTGTGTGTGTGTGTGTGTGTGTGTGTGTGTGTGTGTGTGATACAACTGTGATGGAGTTTGTCGTGTCCTGTTCTCTGGTGTAGTCAGACTCCCGCTGAGGAAGATTCCCAGATGGACTCTGATGCAACTCGTCTGCCGGGAACCTGACTCACCATCGCAGACAGACTCACCCTCTCACCTTTTTACTAATAAAGTCTTACTTACTTACTTACTTACTTACTTACTTACTTACTCAGCTTCTCACTATATCACTATCTGACCCTCTCACTCTCTCACTCCCTCTCTCACCCTCTCACTATCTCACTCTCTCACATCTCACTCTCACACTCTCTCACTCTCTCACTCTCTTACCACTCATTATATCACCCTTTCACCCTCTCACCCTCTCACTCTCTCACTCTCTCACTCTCTCACTCTCTCATTCTCTCACTCTGTTACTATCTTACTCTCTTACCTCTCATTCTCTCACCCTCTCACTCTCTCATTTTCTCACTCTCTTACCTCTCATTCTATCACCCTCTCACCCTCTCACCCTCTCACTCTCTCACTCTCTCACTCTCTCACCCTGTCACTATCTCACTCTCTTACCTCTCATTCTCTCACCCTTTCACCCTCTCACTCTCTCACCCTCCCACTCTCTCATTCTATCACCCTCTCACTCTCTCACCCTCTCACTCTTACCCTCCCACCCTCTCACTGTCTCACTATCTCACTCTCACCCTCTTACATCCTCACTCTCTCACCCTCTCATTCTCCAGGGTGGGCTCTCATCAACATAACGCAAAGTGACACTGAGCCTCGGAAAAACAGTGGTTCTTTAAACCTAGTTTATACTGTATAAGACAAGCTATGAATTTGGCTTACACACATAAGTAGGCTTAATTTATACTGTGTTATGTTGTGTCTATGATTAGCCATTTCTTGTCGTATACAGTATAAACTAGGCTTGAGTGTCTCCTCTCCTCTCCTCTCCTCTCCTCTCCTCTCCTCTCCTCTCCTCTCCTCTCCTCTCCTCTCCTCTCCTCTCCTCTCCTCTCCTCTCCTCTCCTCTCCTCTCCTCTCCTCTCCTCTCCTCTCCTCTCCTCTCCTCTCCTCTCCTCTATATCCTCACTTTTCTATCTCTCTATTCAGAGAACAAATAGACCAGATACAGCTGCTGAGGATGAATCAGTCGGATGAATCAGATCCAGTCTCTCTTTTACCTTTCTTTTGTTTTACCTTGGATTTGGCATGAAGAACACTTTCTGTGCTAGTTCAACCTTGCCCTCTCCTCGCCTGACATTGTGTGAGGGCTGACTTTACCCCAGAGCAGTGGCTACCCTGCCAGAGGGCAGCCAGCCAGGCCAGTACGGGGACCAGGGGAGTACTCTCTCTCTCGCTCTCTCCCTCCCTCTGCCTCCTCCCTCCATCTCTGTCTTGGCATAGGGTCAGTCTGTGGTCTGTGGCAGGTCTATTCTCCCCTCTCCAGAGTGAAAGAGGAGACCTGGCCTTGGTAAGGAGCTGGTGAAATGACACTGCTAGCCCACGCTAGCTCCAGCGCTAGCTTCAGCGCTAGGCCGCGCGTGGTTCCCCCTGGCAAGCACCACCATCCCCAGCCTGCACTGTAGAGAGCCAGAGAGTGTTCTAGAAATCCTCCTGCTAATCGATATACCTCAGATAAAAACTGGTCTAGTCTAGACAGACGCTTCGACTGATTCGCTTGAGCTCTTTGATGCTACAATGAGAAGTACAATGTCAGATTCAAGACAGATTCAACACTTTTTTTCAAATCTTTCTCTTTCTCTCTCCTTCTATCTCGGTGAGATCTTTAGAGTCCTCAGCGCTCAGCAGACGCAGTCCTTTGTTGGTGTCGACTCTCCATCATGTGTGTTAGACGTCCGCCATTTTCCTCACAAAACACTGAGGAGAAAAGAAACAACTATAATAATGACATCCCTCTTTGAGTGGTACTTTTTTTTGTTGTAAATTCTCTATCTTTCTCTCTTTCTTTCTCTCTCCCTCTCTCTCTCCCTGCTCAGCAAGCTACCAAGAGAAGATGTATTCATATAGGTAGGCATGGTAACTAAGTATTTTTATGTTTCAACATCAATTGCTGTACTTTTGCCAACCTACCTTGGAAGACACTGACAATATCAAAGATGTTTGAAGTACAGTTTGAATGAGAGAAAATAATTGGCATGCTCTATTTCATTTTTACATCAATAAATAAATGTTTTTTTTTTTTAATTCTGCGTATGAATTGCTTTCATATTGAATTGATAAGAGTAGAAGAGACACTATCCATGACTGGATAAAAGCATCTGCTAAATGACTATAATGTGATGTAATGTAAATAAAGACAGTCAGCTTGTATTTAGAGAATAAGCATCCCCCCATCCTGCCCCACCCTTCTCTCTCCCTCTCTCTCTCTCTCTCTCTCTCTCTCTCTCTCCTCTCTCTCTCTCTCTCTCTCTCTCTCTCTGTGGGATTGATCACTTCATTTAGGCCTGAAGGGAGAGGATGGGGGTGAGGAGACAAGTTAACCACTTGTTCTGTGTTGGGATGGAGGGATGGAGGTGGAGGGATGGAGGGATAGAGGGATGGAGGGATGGAGGGATGGAGGTGGAGGGATGCGGGTGGAGGGATAGAGGGATGGGGGTGGAGGGGTAGAGGGATGGAGGGATAGAGGGATGGAGGGATGGAGGGATGGAGGGATGGAGGTGGAGGGATGGAGGTGGAGGGATGGAGGGATAGAGGGATTGAGGGATGGGGGTGGACGGATAGAGGGATGGAGGGATGCGGGTGGAGGGATGGAGGGATAGAGGGATGGGGTGGAGGAGAGGGGCGGAGAGCGGATGAGCACTTCTCACGAACACACGTCAGGCCTCCTCTCCTCTGCTCGACATGACGAATGATCTCGTTCCAAAACAAACAACGCAGACAGAACTACACGGACGACTTTTGAAACGACAAATCTGACCAATTGACTTGGGGCAAAGCATTTTGATTCTAGACATAGTTCTGGCATTTGAAAGCCCTCTGTGTCATGTATTAATAATGCTGTTACCATATGGTCTCCATAGAAGCAATAATAGAAACATGATCCTTTCTTAAGGGTGAGTGTGGCTCTTTGCCTAGTTCAACTTTAATACTGTATGTATTCAACTTAATGGTCATGCAGGAAGCTTGGTTGCCTGCCACCGCTGGGATTTTATGCCCTTTGTGTGTGTGTTTGTGTGTGTGTGTGTGCATACTGTAGGTGTGAACACACACACAGGCTCTCCTTGTCAGGTGGGGACAGACTCTTCTCCTGGCTGTGGTCCACCGCGGTGCTGCATACAGATTTACGGGGGTGAGTTTGGCCTGCCACCATCTCCAGAACAGTAGGTATACAGTGTTCTGGCTGCCGTAGAGAGGATCAGGTTCTACCCACAGCACCGCAGCGGACAGGTCCAGAAACCCCACTTTTCACTGCTCTGTGATAGATTGCTCTTGCCTGTTCTGGCAAGTTCCCCTCAAGGCACCGTTCCTGTATTTATGTCTTGTATGATTGACAGAGAGGGAGGGGCGGATGGTTTTTTGGTGGAGGGGCGTTGTAGGTTTGGCATCTAGAGGCCCACGATGAGGTCACACCCGTGCTTAAATCTGTGTTGATTTAAGATGTCCCCCTTCCTCTCTCTCTCTCTCTCTCTCTCTCTGTTGGTAAATCAGTGGAACGCTGCACTTTAACAGAGTCGGTTCTGTAGAAAGTGTTCTAGCAGATGTTTCCACGAGGCATAGCTCAGGAGGACGTTGGGGAGGTGAGATGGAGTCAGGTTCAAGGAAGAAGCTTTCGTGTGACAGGCCTCAAGGTTTCTCTCTCTGCTATGTGGATTGAGGACAGAGAGACCAAACTATCCATTTATCCCTGTTCTTCTATTCAGATTGAACCTGGCTGTTGGTAGAAACTGAAATAATAATTTATAGAATAATCGGACACTCCCAACAATCTGGCATTGAACAGAAGCCGTAAAAACAAAGCCTTAGGTTTTCAAAATATTGACAAGGTTCCTGAATGAAGTGCTCTAATCATAACTAAACCTCTAATCGGGGTCTGCTTGCTGAACTGTGATTGGCACAGAGGTTTGGATTCCATGCCTGCCATCGATGGAGAGGGGGGCTGGGTAAGTGGCGGTCGGGGGATTTGGGTTTAGAAGACTCACTCAGCTCCAAGCTTGGTGATCACTCCTGATTGCTTTGCTCTGTTGGAGCCATCCCTCTCTCTCTCTCTCTCTCTCTCTCTCTCTCTCTCTCTCTCTCTCTCTTTCTCTTCTACCGCTCTCTCTCTCTCCCCTGCCAGCCAGCTGCAGACGACTAGCGCTCTCTCTCTCTCCCTCTCTCTCTCTCTCTCTCTCTCTCTCTCTTCTACCACTCTCTCTCTCTCCCCTGCCAGCCAGCTGCAGACGACTAGTGCTCTCTCTCTCTCCCTCTCTCTCCCTCTCTCTCTCTCTCTCTCTTCTACCGCTCTCTCTCTCTCCCCTGCCAGCCAGCTGCAGACGACTAGCGCTCTCTCTCTCTCCCTCTCTCTCTCTCTCTCTCTCTCTCTCTCTCTCTCTCTCTCTCTCGCTCTCTCTCTCCCGCTCTCGGCCTCAGAAGCGGCAGCAGCACGACTCAAGGCTATCGTCTCACGTGTCTCTATCTCTCCCGCCTGGCCTGCTCATCCGAGGGGAGGAAACAGACCTTTTCGATTAGAGGCCGACAGCGTTCTCCTCAGGCGGCCCTGCTGCGCCCGTGACCTCCTGACAGCCTCCGAGTCTCCTCGTTCCCCGGGCCGCGGGGGTCGGCGGTGAGTAGCCTCTATTCGTCCAGCGCCGTCGGCAGACTGATTGGGGTGACCAGACATGTCGGGTCTGTAATCAAACGGTCGCCCCCCCCAGGTTCCGTAATACGGAATATATAATATAATATAATACGGCTTGAAGACTTTCAGATTGATTTTGTTTGAGACTTTCGGTGAGATTTCGCCGCGGTTTCTGGGTGCGCGTGCGCCGCCGGAAGAGGAAAAAATGGCGTGGGGGTTTGTGACGTCAGAGATTTCGACATAATTGGAATCATGTCTTTCCGTTCCGCCGGCGCTGCTGTGTTGGTCTGCCAACCGGGGTGTCGGTGTGGGCGGCTTTATCTTTAGAGAGAGGGGGAGAGAGAGAGAGAGAGAGAGAGAAAGAGAGAGAGAGAGAGAGGCGGCTGTAAGAAACACATTGTAAAGACAGAAACAGGGGAGAGATTATAAAAGAGTGACGTAGGAGAGAAATATCACGGTAGACGAGTGAAACGGCTACGCGGGCCGGGCAGTCCGTCGTCATCTCAGCTGTTTTGATTTAAGTGGACTGACAGCACACAAATCTCCCCGCATCTCACAGCTGTGCGACATGCCTGCCCCTTTATTTTTAACTCGGCTACTTATATTTGGGCCATAGCAGAAATGAGGGGCAGCCTATTGTCTCCCAGTTATGTGGAAGAGGTGATTGTCTGTCTGTGTGTGTGTGTGTGTGTGCTCCCTGTGTGTGTAGGAGTCTCCTGCATGTAAACCATCTGGTATATCTTTGAAAGTGAGTGGAGTGGAGTATAGGCTTTTACTCCTAAGGCCGATGGTGTGTTTGTCATGCTTCAAATCATGTCAGATATGACACCGGAGTAAATGATAAATGGACTGCACTTATATAGCGCTTTTCCACCTTAGCGGCACTCGAAGCGCTTTACAATGGCCTCTCATTCACCCACACATTCACACACCAATGGCGGTAGCTGCCATGCAAGGCGCTAACCTGCTCATTGGGAGCAATTTGGGGTTAGGTGTCTTGCTCAAGGACTCTTCGACATGTGGACAGTCGGAGCTGGGATTCGAACCGCCGACCCTTCGATCACTGAACGACCCGCTCTACCAACTGAGCTACAGCCGCCCTCACCACCGGAGTGCAGTTAAGAATAGTTAAGAAGAGACGCAGTCCAGGCTCTGCAGTCTTTACTCACTGTGTGTGTGAGTGTGTCCATAAAGGCTGAGGTGCATTCCACATAGACGTGCTGTTGCCTTTGTGGCACCCGTGTGTGAGGCTGGCATTGTCCTAGTAAAGGGTACGGATGAGTGGGACAAAACACCCAACACACCCATCCCTTCCAGCCCCATGGGCCACAGTGTCCCTGCCCTGGCCTGTCCCCTGTAGCTCCTCTGGGCAGGAAAATCACACCAGGAATAGAATCCAAAAAATGATGATGTGGGAAAGGTGGGCGGGGCCTTGTGTTCCATAGCTTTACCACTCAGCCTGATCCGGCGTGTTACGGACGGCTATGTTCCCACTTGATCCAGACGGACCCGAGTTGAGGGTCTTTATCTCATATCCCTGGAGGGGAGGATATGAGGTGAGAGGTTTGGGACCTCAGGGGACTCAGAGGAGGGGTAGATTAAAGGAGGGAAGGATGGATGAGCTGCGCTGAGGGGATCTTTAGATGCCCCCCCCCCAATCCAGTGTTCCCATTGATCTGCGGAGGGAGCGGAACCCGCCCCCCCCCACCCCCCACCCCCTGGACGGTTTCCTGCCCTTATGCTGTTAACCAATCGATGCCTTGGAGCTGGTTGTGCTCCAGATCCAACCGCCAAGAGCTTTGATTAATCTCCTCGGTTAAATCCCTGATTGTGTTAAATCTCAACACTTTGTGGTTGCGTCAGTCATTTTCCCTCGTTGCACTGTAGCTTGTTTGACCGTTAAAGACGGATATGTTGCTCTCATATCCGAACCACATCGTCTGTCATACCAGTCAACCATCTACTGACGAGTGACACGGAAATGGAACATGTAGCTTGCACTCTAGTGAGGCCATAGCATACTAACTGGGGGTGGCTGTGGCTCAGTGGTAGAGCGGGTCGTCCAATGATTGTAGGGTCGGCGGTTCGAATCCCACCTCCTCCTGTCCACATGTCGAAGTGTCCTTGGGCAAGACACTGAGCCCCAAATTGCTCCCAATGAGCAGGTTAGCACCTTGCATGGCAGCTGCCGCCATTGGTGTGTGAATGGGTGAATGAGAGGCCATTGTAAAGCGCTTTGGATAAAAGCGCTATATAAGTGCAGTCCATTTATCATTTATCATTTATCATTTATCATGTCACACCATTCAGATGTAGCTTGGTGGCGATAATGCTGGACAGACATGCTAGCTCATTCACACTGCTTGAAGTCAAGTCTTGTTGTTGTCTCTCTGAAGGGCATTTCGATGATAGAATGTCCCAGTAAAATTATCAAAGGTAACACTTATAGAATATAGTCCCAACACATTTTAATTGGTGTCTAGTGGGTACTCTTCCATCATTAGCAGATTGCTCTCTTGCGTATCGCTAAACACCCCCCCCCCCACACACACACACACAAACACACGCGCTCGCTCACACACACCCTGTCCCCCTTGAGATTTCCGGTGAGGGGAGAGAGCAGCCAGACAAGCCAGCCTTCCGGCTCCACTGTGCCGCTCTCTCCGGCTCTTGATAAAGCTGGCCGGGCGGATGACGGCACTCAGGCCCTGTCTGTCAAACACAAGAGTCCGACGGCCTCTCTCTAGAGAGAGAGAGACCGCGAGGACGAGCTAGGAGAGGGAGGGAGAGAGGGAGCGAATGCAGGGAAGAAAACGGAACAAATAATCTCTATAACACCAGAAAGGAGGCGGGGGGGGGGGGGGGGGTAATAAATGAGAAGATGGGAGAGAAAAGGAAGGAGGGAGAGAGAGAGAGCGTCGTTCCATGTGCCAGCAGAAGCAGACGTCCCTGTGACACCCCGAGACAGTCCCATGTCATCTGAGATGTCACTCATCTAACCGGAGGGGCATTCCTCCTCGCCCTCTCTCCCTCCATCCCTCCATCCACCACACCTTCTCATTTTCAGACTGTTTACCACATAAGCCAGGATCAGGTTTCATAGAATTAAACACATTATTGTAAATATATGTCATGGAAAGGATGTCAAATTGTAAAGTGACACCCCCACACAACAATAGCACTCTCTGTGCCAAAGTATGTGTCGGTTTTTGGTTGATAGCAGCTATGTAAACTTAATTTTTTCTCATGTCTGAATGGAATTAGAGGCATTTTTGAGGGAGGCCCAGACAGTGTGTGATTGTTAGGGGGTTGATTCCAGACTGAGAGACCTTCGTACGTCTCCTATTCTACCTGGTTGTTGGAACTTTTGCGCTGACGAAAGTGGAAAGAAAGAAAATGTGTCTGGAATGTTTTTTTTATACAGGGGATGGTCACCTTATTCATTTGTGTCCTTCACAGCAGTCCGCAGTGGTCAGGCACACACGCACACACACACACACACACACACACACACACACACACACACACACACACACACACACACACACACACACACATCTATCTTTCTCCTCCCTTGCTCTCACTTCGTCTAATCAGTCATCAGAGGCAACCCAGACCTTGCTGCTCTTGGTCTCTCTATCTCTGCGTGTCGTCTACGTTCATTGTTGTGAAAGTGATATAAAGACTGGTTTTGCTCAGGCTTGCTCTCCCATCCTGGCCTGCGTGAGACATGAGAAGACGTATTGGACGTTCTGCAGGGCAACCCCAGTGCTGCGTTCCGAATCGCATACTTCTACTTCTTACTACCAGTACCTACTACAGCTGCACTTAGAAAGTACGTACTTTGCAAGCAGTAGGCATCCAATTGGGACCTACTACCTTGTCATAACATTGCTCCTTGAAATTTGCCCACATCCGTCGCTGTCCATAACGCGACATTCGTCTACAGCTGTCACGACTCGCACATGTGACGCACATTTCCGCTGCGAACAGGATTGTGGGTCAGAATAGCCAGAAAATCCTGCTGGCTTGCATACTGCAAAATACGACCGGATGTAGTAGGACATCCTGGTATTTTTGCCATACTGCATGTGGCATACTATGTATTGGGACATACTACATCCTGTTTTGGCATACTATATAGTATGCAGTACGCAGTATAGTACGCAGTACGCAGCCCTTATCTCTCTGGTTGTGGTGATTAACAGATGAGGCCCACAGCTGAGCTGTGGTATTAGCGTGAACGCTAATTGGGTTCAACTCCAACAACATCATTTCCCTCTGTTTCCATCATGCTAACTCAGGGACACAACGCCAGGAGCCAAACACGCTGCTTTCAAGTTATCTCTCTCGTGAGTTTGTTCTGGAAATTTCCACAGCGGAAAATGTTTGTTTTTATGGATTCTCATGATCTTGTTTTAGCCATCAGCTTTTAATTCAAAAAGGAAGTATTTTTAACTTCAAAAGTGTGTGTGTGTGAGAGAGAGAGAGACTCAATAAGGCAGATTTATTGGAGGTTTCATGCAGTTCAGTTTTGTGGCAGAATTTCCACTCTAGACATTATTAGTTCACTAGAGAGACGCTTCAGTGCACTTTGGTTCTTTACACTTCTATCGTTCACTTCCCACGCGTCTCTCTCTGGACTCTGTCCTGGTTGAGAGAGACCTCCTCGTGGTCATCATTCAGACAGACAAGACCTCTCCAGTAGTCTGCCGTCAGCCCTCTGCAAATGAGTCCGGGGTCATGTGTTAATGCTGCAGTGTCACATGTCATGCGGTCAGGTCCCACTGGACTAGTCCCTAGGGCATGGCTGCTCTGCTCTGGTCTGGTTTGGTCTGATTTGGCCTGGCCTGCTCTTCTCTGTTCTGCTCTGCTCTGTTCTGTTCTGCTCTGTTCTGTTCTGTTCTGTTCTGTTCTGTTCTGTTCTGTTCTGTTCTGTTCTGCTCTGCTCTGTTCTGCTCTGCTCTGCTCTGCTCTTCTCTGCTCTGCTCTGCTCTTCTCTGCTCTGTTCTGTTCTGTTCTGCTCTGTTCTGTTCTGTTCTGCTATGTTCTGCTATGTTCTGCTTTATTGTGCTCTGCTCTGCTCTGTTCTGCTCTGCTCTGTTCTGTTCTGTTCTGTTCTGTTCTGTTCTGTTCTGTTCTGTTCTGTTCTGTTCTGTTCTGTTCTGTTCTGCTCTGCTATGTTCTGTTCTGCTCTGTTCAGCTATGTTCTGCTTTATTGTGCTCTTCTCTGCTCTGCTCTGCTCTGTTCTGTTCTGTTCTGCAGCTCTCCTCTGCTAGGGCCCCGAATCCAACCACCATGAAAACCCGTGTTTGCTTTTTCCACCGATGCACGAACCCCCAAATTAACCCGCTAACTAGACTGATGCCATCCGTGTGTGCTAGCAGGTAGAGGGGCTGTATCCGTGTGTGCTAGCAGGTAGAGGGTCTGTATCCGTGTGTGCTAGCAGGTAGAGAGTCTGTATCCGTGTGTGCTAGCAGGTAGAGGGGCGGTATCCGTGTGTGCTAGCAGGTAGAGGGGCTGTATCCGTGTGTGCTAGCAGGTAGAGGAGCTGTATCCGTGTGTGCTAGCAGGTAGAGGGTCTGTATCCGTGTGTGCTAGCAGGTAGAGGGGCTGTATCCGTGTGTGCTAGCAGGTAGAGGGGCTGTATCCGTGTGTGCTAGCAGGTAAAGAGTCTATATCCGTGTGTGCTAGCAGGCAGAGGGGCTGTATCCGTGTGTGCTAGCAGGTAGAGGGGCTGTATCCGTGTGTGCTAGCAGGTAAAGAGTCTATATCCGTGTGTGCTAGCAGGTAGAGGGGCTGTATCCGTGTGTGCTAGCAGGTAAAGAGTCTATATCCGTGTGTGCTAGCAGGCAGAGGGGCTGTATCCGTGTGTGCTAGCAGGTAGGGGCTGTATCCGTGTGTGCTAGCAGGTAGAGGGGCTGTATCCGTGTGTGCTAGCAGGTAGAGAGTCTGTATCCGTGTGTGCTAGCAGGTAGAGAGTCTGTATCTGTGTGTGCTAGCAGGTAGCGGGTCTGTATCCGTGTGTGCTAGCAGGTAAAGTGCTGTATCCGTGTGTGCTAGCAGGTAGAGGGGCTGTATCCGTGTGTGCTAGCAGGTAAAGTGCTGTATCCGTGTGTGCTAGCAGGTAGCGGGTCTGTATCCGTGTGTGCTAGCAGGTAAAGTGCTGTATCCGTGTGTGCTAGCAGATAGGGGGACTGTATCCGTGTGTGCTAGCAGGTAGGGGGACTGTATCCGTGTGTGCTAGCAGGTAGAGGGGCTGTATCCGTGTGTGCTAGCAGGTAGAGGGGCTGTATCCGTGTGTGCTAGCAGGTAGAGAGCTGTATCCGTGTGTGCTAGCAGGTAGAGGGGCTGTATCCGTCCTAATGCTACTGGTTCTAGAGAGCGGCCATGCTAGAGAGTAGTGACATGTGGCATGTGTCCAGACCTCTCTCTGTTGGCTGTAAATGATTAAAATGTTCCATGTGATGACAAAACTATCCCGTGCCGGCGTGAGGGACGCAGACTCGGGAACGCACCGACGTCAGAGTGCCACCCACCAGGTTTCCATGACAACCCGCAACGTTGCCCCCTCACTGCGCCACCTGCGAAGCAGAGAAGGAAAAAAATAGGACGGCCGTGGAAAGTCGCTAGTTGCGCTTTTTAGCGCACGCAGGCCCACGCACATACACAGGCGCTAGCGCAAACACACACACACACACACACACCTCCATGCCCGAGTTACTCCTCAAGTCTCCCACCTGGCGCACGGTGCTTAGATAGAGCACAGCGAGGGGCGCTGGGAGCTGAGGAGCTGGATGAACCCGTCGGTGAGCATCCCTATGACCCTCACTACTGACCAGGAGCGCGCCTGGGGGGGGAGATTGATTGGTGGAGTCCCAGAGAGGAGGGAAGAACAGCTGGATGAGACCTAGAGAAACCCAGAGATTGATAGGAGTGGAGGTGAAGGAGAAGAGAGAGAGAGAGAGAGAGAGAGAGAGAGAGAGAGAGAGAAATGAGGCAGAGTGAGAGGCTGGAGGAGGAGAAGTGGGCAGATGGAGACGGAGAGGGAAGAAAAAACAGACAATGTTAGAGAGAGAGAGAGAGAGAGAGAGAGAGAGGGGGGGGGTGGAGATAAGTAAGGAGAGAGAGAAACTGACAGAATGAGGTAAGAAGAAAAAGAGAGAGGGAGAGAGGGAGAGAGAGCTAAGTAGAGAGAGAGAGAGATACGGACAGAAGCAGGTAAGTAGAAAGAGAGAGACAGAGATGGAGAGAGAGAGGGGGAGAGAGCTACGTAAGGAGAGAGAGATAGGGAGAGAAGCAGGTAAGTAGAAAGAAAGAGACAGAGATGGAGAGAGAGGGGGAGAGAGCTAAGTAAGGAGAGAGAGATACGGACAGAAGGAGGTAAGTAGAAAGAGAGAGAGGGAGAGTGTGAGCGGGGGAACGCTGCCAAGCTGTCCTGAGGGTGATGAATGAGGCCATAATGAAGTATCTCTGCACCTCTCTCTCTGGCTGGGCAAAACCGCACCCTTGGCAGGAGAGAAACACACACACACACACACACACACACACACACACTCACACACACACACACACACACACACACTCACACACACACACACACACACACACACAGACACACACACACACACACACACACGCCCACTGCTTATCTGCATGGTGTCTCCGTGTCTAGATTCTCTCTTCTTCTCAGAAGGCCTCCTACCAAGCGTTGTGTGTGTGTGTGTGCGCGCGCACGCGTGTGTCTGTGTGTAACAGCATCACACGCCCGTAACATGGAGGGCACTCGGAGCGGGTCGAGGGGACAGAGGAACGCACGCTGGTCGTTGTGACGACGGTCCGCTGTAGCTTCCTCCGTCGCCTCAACACTGCCAGTTGTCATGGTAGTTGCAGGGCATACAAACAGTGCATCTCTCGTGTGTAAAACACCCTGCTAATGGCTTTTTGTGGGGGGGGATGACATTAAAAGAAACACTGTTTGTGGTTGTCTGTGCTGTGTGTGTGCGTGTGGAAGAGGGTTAAGATGAGAGGACGCCATTGCATTGGCGTGCTCTGGCCTAGTCTGGTCTGGCCTAGTCTGGTCTGGTCTGGCCTGGCCTGGCCCCGAATCCAGGCGGATGGGATTGGTCGAGTCAGAGAGCCGGCCCTCTCGTGAAAAGACTGGCATCAGAAGTTCACAGAGAGCAGCCAAAGCAAACCTTTACTGTCCACCTGCGGCGTGGCTGTTTGGCCAGCGGAGGTGTGACAGGCAGTGTTAGCGAGCAGCCCCAGAAATAGACCTCTTCTGTGAATTCCATACCAGTGTGTCAAACAGCATGGCTCTGGACTGGCACCAGCCAGTGTGTTGGCAGGGGTGTGTGTGTGTGTGTGTGTGATCGTGTTTGTGTGTGTGCGTGTGTATGTGTCTGTGTGTGTGTGGGTGTGATTGTGTGTGTGTGTGTGTGAATGTGTGTATGTGTGTGTGTGTGTGTGTGTGATCGTGTTTGTGTGTGTGCACGTGTGCGTGTGTATGTGTCTGTGTGTGTGTGGGTGTGATTGTGTGTGTGTGTGTGTGTGTGTGTGTGTGTGTGAATGTGTGTGTGTGTGTGTGTGTGTGTGTGTGTGGGTGTGATTGTGTTTGTGTGTGTGCACGTGTGCGTGTGTGTGTGTCTGTGTGTTTGTGTGTGATCGTGTTTGGGTGTGTGTGTGTGTGTGTGTGTGTGTGTGTGTGTGTGTGAGAGAGAGAGAGAGAGAGAGAGAGAGAGCAGGGGCAGAGTGTGGTGATTAAGAGGTGTATTTCGACCTGGGTCACAAAGAGTGTTGATGTGTTCTAAACATGGCTCTGCTTCTTTCAGTTGATGAGAAGCTACTGTGTGTGTGTGTGTGTGTGTGTGTGTGTGTGTGTGTGTGTGTGTGTGTGTGTGTGTGTGTGTGTGTGTGTGTGTGTGTGTGTGAGAGACTCAATAAGGCAGATTTATTGGAGGTTTCATGCAGCTCAGTTTAGTGGCAGAATTTCCACTCTAGACATTATTAGTTCACTAAAGAGACGCTTCAGTGCACTTTGGTTCTTTACACTTCTATCGTTCACTTCCCACGCGTCTCTCTCTGGACTCTGTCCTGGTTGAGAGAGACCTCCTCGTGGTCATCATTCTGTCCTGGTTGAGAGAGACCTCCTCCTGGTCATCATTCTGTCCTGGTTGAGAGAGACCTCCTCGTGGTCATCATTCTGTCCTGGTTGAGAGAGACCTCCTCGTGGTCCTCATTCTGTCCTGGTTGAGAGAGACCTCCTCGTGGTCCTCATTCTGTCCTGGTTGAGAGAGACCTCCTCGTGGTCATCATTCTGTCCTGGTTGAGAGAGACCTCCTCCTGGTCATCATTCAGACAGACAAGACCTCTCCAGTACTCTGCCGTCAGCCCTCGGCAAATGAGTCCGGCGTCATGTGTTAATGCTGCAGTGTCACATGTCTGACAGATGTGTGTGTGTGTGTGTGTGTGTGTGTGTGTGTGTGTGTGTGTGTGTGTGTGTGTGCATGTGTGTGTGTGTGTGTGTGTGTGTGTGTGAGAGAGAGTACGTGCTGCAGCTTGTGACCTGTCATTCAGCCCTCATGTGTTACATGATTGACATTAAGCGTCTCTCTGGAGAGGGATGCTGATTGGCTGTCCCTGGTTATAGACCCTGGTCTGGTTATAGACCCTAGTCTGGTTATAGACCCTAGTCTGGTTATAGACCCTAGTCTGGTTATAGACCCTAGTCTGATTTTATAGACCCTAGTCTAGTTATAGACCCTTGTCTGGTTATAGACCCTAGTCTGCACTCTGCAGTCCATCAGCGCCAAGAGCCTGAGAGAGCCAGGGTCAGAGGAGCTCTCTGTGTCGTGTGAAGTGTCCAATGTCGTCAGTGTGTGTGTGTGTGTGTGTGTGTGCGTGTGTGTGTGTGTGTGTGTATGTGTGGAGGGAGGGCAGCGTTGATTTTACATACAAGGGGAAGAAAGTAGGACAGGGATAAGTGTGTGTGTGTGTGTGTGTGTATGTTTCCTACACTAGCGCAGAATTCCCCCAGTGTGATTCCGAGGTGGACGTGGAGTAGCGGGCCTGGCCGGCCCCGCCCACAGAGGGCCAGCTGTCCGGCGGTCGGACTCTCGCTCCCCCTGGCAACTCATCGCTCCCCCTCTCGCCCTCTCGCCACTCGCCCGCCTCAGTGCCACCTCACCCCTCTCTGACGAGGCATGCCAACTAACGCATGCTTGAGTTTCTCATTCCTCACATGTATCCTTATGCTACACATGTCCTCCTGTAACATTAGCGCATAGTTGATGCATTCCCTAGGCCCGCCGCTGTCTCCCTGCTGACGGATGACCTCATTTCCCAGCATGCACTGGTGCGCAGGCCCCGGTGGTAGGCTTGTATTGACCTTCAGCTCGTCTCACATTTGATATTTCATTCATTTAGCAGACGCCTTTATCCACTTACAATAAGTACATTATCTTACATTATCTACATTATATTTGCTTCCCTCTGGAATATGTAGAGAGTGGGTCGTATGCCCACCTCCCTTGTTCTCTGTAAAGCGCATTGTGTTGCCTCTGGGTATGAAATGCGCTATACAAATAAAGCTTTGATTGATTGATTGATTGATTGATTGATTGATTATCAACTTACATTAAGTACAGAAACTAACAATAAGCACATTTTGTCTAGAGTACGGGAACCGACTGTACAGAACATCGCAGTCTTCGACAGTAAAGTGACTCCCAACAGTTACGCCGCCGGAGGAAGGGCGGAGTCTCCTCAGTCGCCGCCCCTGTCAGTAGAGGGGAGATCACTCCGCCAGAAATCCGAGAGGAGCCATGACCGTGACGAGCCCCGCGTCCCCGTAGAGTCGGACCGTGCCAAGGAACGCTCGAGCCGGCGTCTAGAGCCTGACCATTGTTTGCAGATACAGGGAGCGGCCGTTCGATTTTTCCGTCCTGTACGGGCGGGCGCCAGGGTCTCGAAATCTGGGTCTTTGAAGGTCTACTGCCAAGCGTTCTGCTCGGTCGGCAGATACAGCTGATCGTGATAAAGTCTGGTGGTCTCTGGCGCGTCTCTCCAGCTGGAGGTCGGCCGTCTGCTGTTCTGTCGAGGCGTGTTCAACATCACTGGGAGTTTGCGTCGGGAGACCGCAGCCCCTATCCCTCACAGCATAGCGCAGGCCATCCCAGGCAGAACTAGGCCACAGCCTTCCTTATCGCCGCGGGGTTGATAGGGGTTAGGGTAATAGCGATGTCGGGAGTGTGCGTACTTTGGCTCCGAGGCGCAGCTTAGCAACACGGAGACAAGCTCCGGACTGGTCTCCGGCCGAGCCATCTCTCCAAGAAATCCAGCTACATTATTTTTTTATTCTTTTTCTTTTTTTCTGTTCTTTCTCTCTCTCACGCACACTCTCGCTCTTTCCCTTCTCTCTCTCTCTCTCTCTGTCTGCTCTCTCCCTCTCTCCCTTCCCTCTCCTGCTTCTGAGGCAGTGTGATGGGTTTGTGGGTCATTTCCAGGAAGTCGTGATCCGTGTCTCTCCTGATAATTGTTTTCCCAAATCTAGAGTGGGTTGGTTTAGGAATGAACAGTGGAATGCACAATGTTCCTACACGCACACACACACACACACGCACACACACACACACACGCACACACACACGCATGCACGCACAGTATAAAACAAAAGACAATGGGATAGTGAAGAACAGATGGAGTTGGAGAGAGAGAAATGGGACAGACAGAGAGAAGTAAAGTTGGATACTG
>NC_140240.1:2946225-3111225 GCF_949987555.1 Borostomias antarcticus | reverse complement strand
GGAAACGTTGTCGAGCCACGCCGGCGCGTGCCCGTTAACGACATCTCCGGGCAATTAGCCACGTCTGTGCGCGATCCACGCCGAATCTCGGCCTCATCGCCCCGCCGCCCCCGCTGGGCTCGGCAGCGTCGGTTGGGGGGGTGGGGGGGGGGGTCGGTAGTACCGCCGTGTGTTATTACAGTCACGACGGGCTCTCCATCATCACTGGCTCATTCGGGTCTATTATCCCGGCCTGTTTGCTTGGCTGGCGTGGTACATGGGGAGGGTGATTTACAGCCTCCGGGGAGGGGGGGGGGGGGGGGTGGGTGCGTGTGTGTGTGTGGGGGGGGGGGGGGGCTCTTAGAGCGGCCGTCTGGAGGGGAGGGGCTGCTTTCAAGGACGCGGCAGAAATACCTCACCTTGATGCGTGCGCCAGACGGGCCGCTCACGCCGTCCTTCGCTCGCGGCCGTCCGCGCCATCCGACGCCATCCGACGCCATCCGACGCCTTCCCTCTCCGGAGGACACGGGACGCTCTGCGGGCGCGGTCGTTCTGTGCGGAATAGTCCCGTTTCAGGAGTCCCTTTCGACCAAAACCTTATCCTCCAACCTCCGCTACACCTCTGGACGCCTCTATGCGAACACACACACACATACACACACACACGCACACAGACACGCACGCGCACACACACACACACGCACGCACACACACACACACACAAACACACACACACAGACCGCGGCCTGCTGTCTCTCTCTGTGTGTCTGACCTGTGGTATTGAGGTTTTGGCTCCGACAGAGGCGTGGTCTGGTTTGGTTTGGTTTGGTTTGGTCTGGTCTGGTCTGGTCTGGTCAGACCACAGGCGCTCCAGACGCCAGCGGGCGGCTGCTGGGGTCACCTCACTGCTGCCCAGGCACAGCCCAGGAACACGGGCGACACTCCGTCGACCACAGGGACGGTGACGGTGACAGCAAAGAGGAACCGGGGCTTACAACGAGGTCTAGAGCGAACGCTGCCGTCTTGTCTCGAAGCCTGACATTACATCGAGCGCTTTCCTTATGTACGTAATCTCTCTCTCTCTCTCTCTCTCCCCCTCTCTCTCCCTCTCTCTCTCTCTCCCTCTCTCTCTCTCTCCCTCTCTCTCTCTCTCTCTCTCTCTCTCTCTCCCTCTTCTCTCCGTTTCTTTCTTTCTCTCTCTCCCTGTCCTCATCCCACTGCGGTGTTTTTCAGCGCCACTGTGACGGTAGTAGATTGAGCGGGAGCGTGGATTAGGGCGGGTTTCTGCCGTCTCTGCTCTGTTGAAGTGTCTAGCGCAGCTATGGCGTGCTACTCAGCGCTCTGGGAAGGAGCAGACGGGAGTCCGGCGCACGGCTCCCCCAAGTTGAAGAGCTGTGTTTGCAGGCCGACACAGGATCTCTAAAGTTTGCGCAGCCTGCCAGTCGGGGGGGGGTGCCGAATTTCACCCCAGCACTCTAAAACGGTCATTTGCAGCTGAGAATGCTGGGAGTGTGAAAGGGCTTGTCGTGGAACCCCCTCTTGGCTGGTTCCCCTGTGCTTTCATTCATTCATTCATTCATTCATTCATTCATTCATTCATTCATTCATTCATTCATTCATTCATTCTCCCTATATCTGTCATTATGTCATGTTCCTCTCTCTCCCTCTCCCCTCTCTCCCTCTCTATATCTCTCTATCAGGCAAGCAAGCACCATACAGTACTTTACTTACAATGCTAAGGTTAAAATAGAAGGAATTCGCACCAACAGATTAAAGCGTTTCGCTTTTTTTTGGGTGGGGGGGTGGGGGTATGTAATAATTTGCACATGTATGCTAAATGCGTCCCAGATGTCGGGTTCATGTGTTGTTCAAGCTTGTCCTTGTGCTATGTCATCACAAAAAATGCTCACTCATATCCTCTCTCTCTCTCTGTTTTTATTTAGAGATATTTTGCATTTCGCGTTGCGTGACCATCTAGAGGAGCAGAACCTGCTCTCAATGAACGCCGTCCACCCCTGGCTCTCGTTTTGGGCATTGATTGGTGATCGTTGAGGAAAATGGGAAAAAGCTCCCCTGCCTGCCCAAATGAAACGCTCCGACTCAGTACTTATGTGTAATCAATAGGATCCTGTGTTTGTTGATCTGTTAGTAATGTCTGTGGCACAGAGGCAAAGGCTTGGTCAGGCTTAGCAGCTGAATGCTAATGTTCCGTAATCAATAGTCACATCCAGGTAGAGCGTCTGTCGATGGAGGGGTCAGCAGAGCCGGCGCAGGCTCACGGGCGGCCATATTGACTGGGGGACATCGGATTTACTGATGGCCATGGGCGTTGCTGCACTGGGAGATTTGCACTGGGAGATGTGCCATCATTGGATCCTGGGTTTCATTGGCTGGTTGCCATGACCTCGCCTGAAGCCGTTTGTTTATGTCACTGTAGGAGACGCATGACCTCTCTCTGATATGCAGATATTACACGGGTCTGTAACCGTTGGACAATGGGAAATTAGAGTTTTGAGAGCAGGAGATAAATTGGGTCAACTTAGGCCCAGGGTTGCCAGGTTTGAAATCCACTGGAGGAAACCCTCAGTTGGAGATGGGAGTTGCGGA
This sequence comes from Borostomias antarcticus, assembly GCF_949987555.1. NCBI lineage: Eukaryota > Metazoa > Chordata > Actinopteri > Stomiiformes > Stomiidae > Borostomias > Borostomias antarcticus. The sequence goes on along the minus strand of NC_140240.1, from coordinate 3,108,639 downwards.
GCCTGCAGCTTCTCTTCTCTCACTCTGTCTGTGTAGTTTTTCATTCCACATCTCTCTCTCTCTCTCTCCCTCCCTCTCTCTCCCTCTCTCTCTCGCTCTCTCTCTCTCTCTCTCTCTCTCTCTCTCTCCCTCCCTCTCTCTCTCTCTCTCTCTCTCTCTCTCTCTCTCTAGCCGGGCAGGCTGAGGGTGATTGAAGTGGACGCCAGCGCCAGTCTTGTGGCTGGCAGAGCTGTGGCACGCTCATACTCCCTGCCCAGATCAAAACAGCATGGTTGACTCTGCTGGTTCCCTGTCCTCGATACCAGAGTGACAGCGGGCACCAAACACATTCCCGCTCCTCTCAGAGCAATGATACAATTTGACGTGGAGGATTTTTTGGGTTGTCGCTGAAAAGCGATTGTCAGGAGACGTTTCCTAGAGAATTAGAATGCCACGTCCAATTTCGACCCCATGAAGTGTCTGGATTTGAAAGTGGAATGAATGTGACTCACACGACTAGGTTTAGTCTACTAGGGGCCATGCTGTTTACTGTTAATTGTCAAAGGGAAAAATGTCGGCGCTGAACATGTAGTCATGCTGTTTGATAATGAAAGATATACTTTGCCAATGGTTTCTGTGTGTGTGTGTGTGTGTGTGTGTGTGTGTGTGTGTCTGGGGGTGGGGGACGGGACGGGACGGGGGGGGGGGTGCATGTATGTGTTTTATCTGGAGGTGCAAAGAATAACACAATGTGATTACCCTTTCCATCCTCAAGCCAGTGTTATTTTTCGATCATGAATTAATGTCACGTTTATGAGTCAAAGGGCCCTAGAGGCACGAATCCAATACGGTCTGCAATCAATCTTCAAAAGTTCTGCTGCTGATTATCTGTTCCATCTTCTACACTGAACAGGCCTCTACTGCTTCTCTGTTGCTATGCGCGTTTGTAGCGATAGCATGAGTGTATACAAAATGTCTCTGACATATGATTCGCAAGGGCAGTGTCGCTCTTGTCAGGGTATATTTACGCCGATCAGAATGAATGATGTATTTATGACTCGTGACGTGTGTGATGCTATTTCCGAACAACCCACGCTCGGAAGGACGGGGGGTCGGGAGGAATGAGTACAGAAGCTGCTGAATCACAGCCCAGGACTCCGTCAGAAACGTTAGTCTAGGTAAATGCGGGCTATTTCTGTACGCCGATCCAACAATGCGCCGAGCAGTGCTGCATATGGAACACCGTGCTGTTCAGGGTGTGTGTGTGTGTGTGTGTGTGTGTGTGTGTGTGTTACCGTGCACATATGCCAGTCTGTGTCTGTCTGTTAGTGCCTCACTTGTACTTGGTTGGTCCCTCCATGTCCCAGCGGCTGTGATTAAAACAGAGGGTTCATTGATGATAGATTCTCTGATCCTCCACCCCCCCCCGAGCCCCCACCATCCACCCACCCACCCGCCCTCCTCAGACACCGTCAGGAGTCCGACCCCAAACTCAGCATTCTCCCTCTCTAGCTCTCACAAGCACTCTTTGGAATAATCTCCATACATAATCACTAGCATTGTGCAGGTAGGGTCCTGGACCAGACCTGGGGCCACTCACTGTGCGAGACTGAACGGGGGTCTTCCGTATGTGGGTCTGAGAGCCAGTCCGGTGTGTGGAGCTCCAGGTGGGCCCTGGGGGGTGGGGGGGGGGTGTTTGTCTTGCCCGTGCCTGCGAGGAGCAGCCCTGGCCGGGGCTACACAGAGGCTGGTCTGTGCCCGGAGAACCAAAGGAGCTCCGGGAGCCCGCGGGGGCCGATAGAACGCGCCGTGAAAAGCGCGCTGAGAGTGCCGAGGGGTGTGAAAGGAGGCGAGACAGGGGATTTCTTCAGAATGGCCGACCTCCTCCTCCTCCCCCTGGTCTCACACACTGACGCAGACACACACGGACGTAGGCGCACACACACAGACGCACACACACACACAGGCGTAGACTCATTCACATACACACCGCGGTTCACAGTTCAAATAAACAGAGCCGAATGGGAGACTGGTCTGGTGTAAACAGCCGTGTGCCTGGGTCGTTTAGCTCTGCTCATGGTGCTGCACTCTCAGTGATTACTAATGGCCCGCAGTCTAAATAAGGGGAAGTAAGAGGAGTTTGAGCCAGCCTTAAGGAGCAGAGCAGACAGATCAGAAAGGAGGGCTAAAGTGTGTGTGTGTGTGTGTGTGCGTGTGTGTGTGTGTGTGTGTGTGTGTGTGTGTGTGTGTGTGTGTGTGTGTGTGTGTGTGTGTGTGTGTGTGCGTGCGTGCGTGCGTTCGTTCATCCTGTGATGCGGGCCTGTCTTACACATAGATAGACAGTCATGCGTGTATCATGTGACTTGGTAGAGAATGCGTTCATGTGCGCGTGCGGTTGTACGCTCGCCTTTATCCGTGCGTCCGCATGACGACACCCGTGGCTGGTGTCAGATGACTTGCTAGCTCTTCGGCTCGGCGGGTTATCCCCCGACCCAGGCTCGGCTCGTCCTTGGCGGCGGAGTCCGTGCCCCCGGTTCGGCGCTCAGCCGGCAGCCGGAACAGACCTCGGTTCAACTCAGTCTGAACCTACCAGAAGAGGCGAGTTCTCGACCAGTCTGCTACCACCACAGACTCCACCAGGCCCTGTGGAGAGAGATGCTGTGTCCATATCAACAGGATGTGTGTGTGTGTGTGTGTGTCTGTGTGTGTGTGTGTCCCAAGTAGGGATGCACCGATGCATCGGCCGAACATCGGCCTTGTTGACTGCCATCGGCCCATCGGCAAATTAAATGACATTCGCCGATGGTAGTGGCCGATGTTATGTCGCAACAATTACTGCTTTTTTTGTTGCAAAACGTAGCCTACCCAGCTGCAGATTCGGAGAAGATCCGTGACGTAACACCGCAAACACACGTGTAGTTTGCTTTCAAATTAAAGTGAAATAAAAATCAGCATTTTGGAACCAAACACATTTCTTTGTTTCCCTGGCACAAAAGGGGGAATACAAATTTAATTAAATAAACATCGGCCATAGGCATCGGCCATCGGCCGGATTGTTATTTTGAACATCGACATCGGCATCGGCCCAGAATTTTGCAATCGGTGCAAAAGTGCTCCTCATTGATCTGTGTTTGTAGGGGGAAACTCAGTAATCAGACGGAGTGGACGCTGAATGAATTGCCTGGGCTGAGGGAGACGGATTGTTGTTGGCGTGGAATCGGATGACCGGTTGCATTATTTCAGGTTCGGTTGAGATAAAACGCTGTTGATTGGACGAGGATAACCCCCCCCCCTCCCGCCGCGTGTCTCAGCTGTGTGATGTGTGTGTGAGGCCACCCTAGGACATCCATCCTTCTACTGGCTAGCCTTCTTCACACCTTTTTTATGCTTTCTCAAATCTCATCTTTTAATCTCCATCTTTCTTTTAAGCGGAAAAGAATTGTTCAGTGCAGAGAAAAAAATATTACTTCAATCTCTCTTTGTACAACTCTCCATTTGAGAAACGTATTATCTTAAAGCTAGTTCCCCCGTGAGATCGTTATCTAAATTAAACACTTCAGGGTGGATTATTGGGGTGAAAGGGGGCAAATGGATTGGTAATTATGAGGGCGGCAACCACACAAGAAATCCAGGTAGTCTTGCCAGGAACGGATAGGATGGACTTCATACATATGCTGAAATATGTTAAATGTTCATGTCTTCTTCTGGAGTAAGGTTTGCTTTTGGAAATCATACACTTATTTAAAGCTGCAGCCAAAAGTAATATTTCCCCTGCAGATAAATGAAAGCTTGTCCTGGGTCTTTTCTCCTCCTGCCCCCCCGTCTCTCTCTCTCTCTCTCTCTCTCTCTCTCACTCTCTCTCTTTCATAACAGGAAACTTCAGCAGTCCATCCTGGCCTCAGGTCCACACCCTCCCTGATCTTTTCTGATTCATTTACCAGACTGCAGGAGTATGTGTGTTAGGTGTGTGTGTGTGTTAGGTGTGTGTGTGTGTGTGTGTGTTAGGTGTGTGTGTGTGTTAGGTGTGTGTGTGTGTGTGTTAGGTGTGTGTGTTAGGTGTGTGTGTGTGTGTTAGGTGTGTGTGTGTGTGTTAGGTGTGTGTGTGTTAGGTGTGTGTGTGTGTGTGTTAGGTGTGTGTGTGTGCGTGCGTGCGCCTGTGTTTAGTGCATTTGTGACACAAAAAAAGATGACTGCACTGAGCTGTATGAGCATATGATGAGTTGAATCACTGCCCTTTCCAAGACTGTCTTCACATTCTAGCTCCTTCTCACCGGCTGCCATTTTATCATATTAATCACCACTTCACCAAGTTCTGAAATTCGGAGGTGAAAGTGGCTCACATATTCAACCTGACACATTCTAAATGGCAACTATAAAAACATAATTAGCATGAATCATGTTCAGTTATTTCTCCCAGAATAGCGAGCAGGGGAGCAGCCGGGCAGCTGCGCGGCGGGGAAGTGCACCCTGGGTAGACGTTTCAAGAATGTTCTGCCAGACCTCTGAATTGTGTTGATAACAAATTGCAAATCAAACTGAGGTGGAGCTCACAGGCAGGGTTCTGTGCTCCGGGGTCGTCCTGTAGCCGGGCAGACAGAAGGCCCTCAGGCTGGTCTCTCCTTGACTGATCCCTTTCTCTCCAACGCAGACTTCTCCTCAAACTAAATATTTAAACGTGGCATACTTGGGCGCGGGGTTTATTTAACTCGAAAGCCTGGGTTTTAAAACCATTACAAGAGCGCTGTGGAGAAAGCGGAGCGCCGCCACCCAGGTGATCGGCTCCGACAAGAGGGGGGCCATCGCAGGTGCGGTTCGGAGCGTTAGGACAAAGGGTGATTTTTACCCCTCGGAAGTTAGTTTTTTTTAATACAAATCAAAGTTCATAGCTAGGCCATTCGCTTTCCAAGGATCCGATGATTTATTTTCATGATGACTTTTCAATGTGTCGGTTTTTTTTAATCTACTGGCTTTTCTTTTCTTTACCTAGCTGTGCGTATGCTGTTTTAATGCAGCAGAGTAAGCACGGGGTCTGAAGCTGCACAATGGGTATTGTGTTGGCTGACGCGCTCTGACAGAATGGGCTAATATCATGTATCAAGCTCTGGTGTTGGTCCCACAGCTGTGGTCGAACTAATGAGGATACTAATATCCATTATTAATGAAACATCTGGTCACTCGCGACGGCAACTGTGGCGTCTGCAGGGAGTGGACTGCAGTCCAAAAGCATTCTGGGAGGCGGTGGAAAGTTCCAGAAGGATAGAGCTGCTCCTCACAGCTGCCAATCTCCAGTCAGTCTCTCTGAGTTGCTGAGGTAACTGGCACCCACGCGTCATGATGACTCGGCAAATTATTATTCTGCTATAGGGAATGAATGGGAGCAAAGTCAAAAAACTGCAGTTGGATGTTTGGTGTGGGAGGTTTTAGAGGTTCATTCAAGTAGCCATATTAGATTAATCTGCTTTAGAGATGTGTTTTTCTGTTTCTGCGATATATGTGACAGAAATACACGTGTTGCTTCAAGAGTATTCATGTTTTTATTATAGTTGGTGTTCATTCGAAGTGAACATTTAGGACCTCTGGTAGTACCGTACACGCCAGGACATCACACGCGTGGGAAAAGGGAATAATTCTGTCACAACTCATGTTTCATTGTCTCGTGTTTGCAATTCCACATTTCCCTGTGCAGTGCGTTCGCTACAACAAACTCTCCTCGCTTCCTTTCACAGCTCCTCCCATCCGTTCTGCGGGCCAGAGGCGAATGTGACCCAGTTATGTTTTGAATCAGAGTCCACATGTAGGGCTGGGAACTCTCACGTAGAAGCAGAGCGGTGCCGTGCGGCCCCAGAGCCGGACTCGGCCCCCTGGAGCCCTATCCACGGCGCAGCTGGACGCTCTGACGGGTGGGTAGGTGGGGTTGAGGGGGGGGGCTCTCTTCTCCACGCTGAACAGCCCTCGTAGAAGTAAGTGGGCCAGGAGGGGGCAGAAATAGCCCGCCCCCCCTCGAGTCACTCCACAAGGTCAGTCCTGGAGCCAGGCCCCCCCCCTCCCCGACAGGGAGCACTCTTCTACATCCTGGATGCAGCAGAGCCACACAGACGAACGCACAGACGGGCTGAGAGGAAGTAACAAACCCCAGAGCAAATTAGAAACTTGGTCAACCCCCCCCCCCCCACTCCCCCCTTATTTCCTACTCTCAGAAAAATGCCATTTCTACCCCTCAATCCATGTAGAATTAATCAATTTACCATTCAACATGGAGTGCATAATAGTCCCTTATCTGCTGGGAACACTATTGTAGAAGGGCTCTTGAGTTGAGGATCCTCTTCCTCGCTTCTCTCTAAATCCAGTTTATGTACAGAGTATAGGAGACTGGGGACAGTGGGGAGCCATAGATTTAGCCATAGACACACACACACACACACACACACACACACACACACACACCCGTCCAGCCTAAATTGGCAGGGAGGTTGTGAGAGAGGAGGTTTGTCCCAACTCCTTCTCGATGCAAGCCTTGCCCGGTCTCCAGAAAGGAATGTGCTTGGTTATCTTGCCAAGGGGTCACACCAGAAAAGGAGTGCTCTCTCTCTCTGTCTCTCTCTGTTTCTCTCTGTACACCCCCCCTCCTCTCTCTCTCTCTCTCTCTCTCTCTCCCTCCCTCCCTCTCTGAGTCTCTCAGCTGTTGGGGGTGAGTCCCAGCTGTCTGGGTGTTGACTCAGAATGATAGCCATCAGCATTTGCCACATCAAAGGGAACGAGAGAGCAGCGTTCACAAAATTGATCGGGGAAAAATGCAATCGAAGGTCATTTTGGGCCGTTGGATCCAATGCCTGTTTGGATAAGAGACCACAATGAGAAAGTTCTGCCTTTTACAAGTCAATTCTTTCGCCTTCATAAATCACTTCCTTCCGTGGTAAAGTCCTGGAAAATATTATCGTATGATAAGATCCTTTCAGGATTTTGCAAACTTTCAAACACTCTGTAAATTGGTTCTTCCCCTCGGGGCAGCAAGTATACTCAATATCGCTCATCCTGTGCTTTGATGGGTACAAAAGCCATGATATGCTTTCGCATGCTTCGGAAGGGAGTAAACCTGTTTGTATGCCCGTCTAAAATTACCAAGAGACTCTCCATGCCTTCAGTCAAGTCACTGCTATCTGTGGCATGTTCCCCCGAGCCCGCCTCCCTGTTTTTATTGGGGGGCTCTGTGAGGCATTTAGAGCAGACAGATACAGTCTTGAGACTGGTTTATTGGGGGAAAGGCATAGCTTATATGGGGCAGGCACAGGCCCTTGGCTGGGAGCAGTCCACCCGCTCTGTGGCTGTTGGAAGTGGGGACCCTGTCACTTGGGGCTCCAATGTAAAAGCTTGTGGACAGGCTTTAAGTACAGGCTGAGGGGGTAATTGATACCCCTGTGTTTGTGAACGGTTTGGGGTTATGTGTGCTCGTACACGGGGCTAAGTCATACTCAAGTGCCACGTGTGAGAGGGGAATCCAGGCTAGAAATTAAGCTCTGAAATGAGAAAGACCCCCAGGCCAACTCCGGGAAAACAGCTCAAAGAACAGACAGACCTCAGCATCGTCCTCAAACTTCAGAGCTGTTGAGTCGTTCAGAGCTGCCAGCTGTTTTTAGCAGCTTCACAGACTCTGTTTACGCCGAGCTCGAGCTCGTATGTAGACTATCCTCTTCTGTTGTTTTTTTCCGCAAAGAAGGCTTTCGAGACCGAATCTACACAGATCTTTATTTAATGACAACCACACCCACTCTCATCATTCTCCTCTCCGCCTCCGTTTCATTCTGAAATAATCCAAACATCATAAATTTACCAGCAATTTCTCCATTTTGCAGTGTTTGGACTCTCTACACATGCAACATGAGAAAAAACAAGCAAATTAGCAGAAGTGCAAGTAGTAATTATGGATACATGATTGGGTTGTATCACATGTTTACAGCCATGCAAGTGTGACAGATTAAGAGGGACTAAAATAGACAAAATGGAGGTAATCTGTCAGAGAATAATCAGGGTGTTTATTTCCTCACTCCCAATTGATTCATTGAGTCCGCAAATAAGCAGCAAATTAAGTCCACAGCAGTGGAATGAAGAGGCTCCCATCTCCTAGTGTGTATTTTGGTTTAGTTGTTCAAGGAAAGTTTTATTTAAACCCGTGTATTTTTGTTGCGCTGATCACTGAATTTTGCCGTATTCTAATTTGAGCTGCTGCCGGTGGTGGCACATTAATTATTTATTGCTACTGTGAAATAGATTTAGTCTACAGGCAACCTAATTTTATTACATTGAAAGTCAGTTATAGGCTATTTCTATTCGACACTTTGTTCAATGGTAGCCTCATATGTAATATGATCTTGATATGTTTTTGATCAACTGAAGCACTTCTGCTGCTTTGAGAAGTCATAGCCTATATAAATAAAGTAAATCAATAAGTAAAATAAATGATCCGTTTCTAGTTACTAAACCATTAATGGTGCTTAAAGGAGACCTGCTTTTATGACCGTAATCCATTCCACACCACTCTTTTCTTGGTCTGTAATACATTCTCCTGATAATGTCTGTTTCTTATGTTAAACTGCACCGTTATTTTTACAGTGTCTTTCCTTGTCCCCAGGACAGTGTCCCGTGGCGCTTCTGTCCTCTCTCGCTTTCTCTCTCTGCTTCGCTGCTCGCTCCGGGGCGGTTGATTCAGGAAAGTACTTTTAATTTGCATGCAAATGATTCCAAAACACCAGTCATTCACGCCGCTAATTATACCAGTGTAGGACTGTGACTTGCTGACATCACGCGTGGTCATTAGTATTCGGTGGGGGTGGGGGAGAGGGGATGGGGGAGAGGGGATGGGGGAGGGATGGGGGGGGGGGGCGGTTCGAGGCTGATGCAGCAGAGACCGTCCGCTATTCACACACTCACAGTCGAGAGTTCCCTGCCCAGCGCTCCGTGCGGTTATGCACCGAAGGAGTCCCCCATGGATCACCGTTCAACTTTCTAGCTCTCTCTGCCCCTCTCAACGGGACTCGCTTTGGATATAGCACCAACTGGATTGCACTCTCTTGACGTAGTTTAGTTAAAGGGAAATCGTATGTTTACGCATACAAGTTGGATTTTCTTGCCGTGTTCACTTTCAATTATCCGGGCGCGATCAATGTGTTTGCGGAGAAGGGGTTAGGTTTGCGGGGGGGACAGTAGGGGGACAGGTTTGCGGAGGGGACAGTAGGGGGACAGCTTGTCGCAAGAGAGGACGGGGAGGTCTGGGGCTGGAGCGGGCTGTTTCGTGGCGACGCCGAGGTGGAGGGAATGGTGTGAAGCTTGCAATGAGGAAAGCTTGTTTCCAAACTATCACCGCCGAGAGGAGGGATATGAACTCAGTTTCTCCTACTTTGTAAAGAAGGTAAGCATTTTTATTTTTGCTCAGAACGTTATTTTGTAAAGAGCTGTTTGCACAGCTTACACGGATCGGTTCTCGCTGTCCACACCGCGCTCCGCGACCTATTTCGGTATTTAAAACTGGTTTAGAAAATTACAAATTGTGTCAAAACATTAACAGTGGGGCAGACTATCCTACTAGACCTACTCGCATACGCTCATAGCCTAATTACGTTGACTTTAAATCGCTTTTACAAAAACCATTGTGTGCTGGTCACAGTGCAACCTAAACATAGGCTACTGTTATACCGCAATTATAGCCTTCACAAGATCTCACCAATCCTGTCCTCTAGCTGTGTCACTCCGGCACCCCAGCACGCAAACGCTAGTGGACGTGTTTTTATCCTCACTTTATATCTCTCTCTCTCTGTGGCGCAGCGGTCAAACTGACCCGCACTTTTCATTTGGATTACAGTCTTTGTTGTGATGTCTCTGGTCTGACCGGCCACGGGATTGATTGAGTCAGTATAGGTCACTTTGGATTAGCCTATGAACGGACTAACTGGGGAATAATGAATAATGTGACTTCAGCAGCTGGCCGGAGGTTTGATGGGTCATAACCCCTCATTTCTATCTAACATTACCTATGAAGTAGCAGGTGAATATGAAGTCAATAGAACACCCCCCTCTTTACCCAATCGATTTGTTGTATCAGGGCTGATGTTCATAAATCTCTCTCCTTTGAGACCTAGACAAATACATTCTCTGTTTGTCTGCATGTTTGCTGCTCATTGGCACAGGGTGGGTTGTGGAAGCTAAAAGCCGACCCCTTGGTGACTCCTTTTATCACACAGCACACTGTCAGCTCACGGAGCAAGTCAACACTTTCGAATAAGTAACATGATCGTCCGAGGCAGCAGCCCTAGCTGAAAAGCATCCTCTTCAGTTAGAGGTGACATAAATCTCTACCCCTCTCTCCCCCCACACTCTATGTACTTCCCACATTAAACCAGGTATTCACACACACACACACACACACACACACACACACACACACACACACATACTGGCAACGTGGAAAGATGTCTGTTTTCCCATTCCGCCTCATCAGGCCGGAACTGTTAGTAAGTTTGTGGACTGTGCGCATATCATCTGTTGTCTGTTCATGTGTGCACTTGTATGTGTGTGTGTGTGTCTTTCATCAGCAGGTGTGTGCTATCTGCAGGTGTGTGTGTGAGAAGACGAGGGGTAGGATTATGATGTATTGCAGCAGGTGGGCGGGGGCCTAATCAATATCAGAGGGAACATATTGGACCTAGTCTTCCATAATTGGCTGCTAATAGCAAATGCCTTTGTTGAGCTCAATTCTTGTGAGGAAAACTTCCCATCCCATTTAACTGTGTTTGATCACAGCATACCTGTAAGTCAGCGCACTGCCAAAGAGCGGGAAGCAACGGCCAAAATATCTGATAATGTTGAAGTACAACAAGTCTATTCCAGCAAAACACCAAACGGAAATGTTCATATGTCTGAACAAAAGGCAGTGTGAAAAAAAAAAAAGAATAAAAAGATCCTGTCCTCCTTTTTCCTGCCTTTCAACAGAAAACAAAAAGGAGAAAAAAGAAAAATAGAAAAAGAAAATTAAAGAAAAGAAAAGAGTGCTTTGGCTGCTGCTTGCTCCCAGCTGTTGTGTCCCCTCTCTCCCTCTGCATAGCTGCCATTGAAGATGGGCTTTAATGCGATGGACCAGAATGATGCCATGGAAAAGTTTTCAGTGGTTCTGGAAGTCTGGGCTGGGGTTTCTCTTGGTACCGCATCAGACCCACCCAGACCCAATGCGCTCGATGCTTTTCTCCATAGATTTTTTCGAATTACAGTGGGACAGGCTGTGTTCTGTGGGTCAACTCTGGAGAGCTTAACTTTGTTAGAGAGGAGACTTGTGAAGCTGGGCCCATGACATACATTTCACCGTCTGTCAATTCAACCTCTTGAGACATTCATCAGTTCTAGGATTTAGCTTGTGGATTTGTCCCAGTTTTTTTTTCTCTCCAGACTTAATTTGATTCAAGTCAGATGTTTCGGTTATGGCTGGTTGTAGTCCGTTTGACCAGCGGGCTGTGTAGTTGACGGACACCCTCGGAGTGTAGCTATCTATCTAAACACCTCCCGTTGTTGCCAGGGTGATTTGGCGGAGTGGTGCGGTGATGATTAACCCAGTGTGGTGAATGATTGCAGCATGGTCACGGGAAATTACTGTCCAACCACATACCCCCCATCTCTGAAGCTTTCTCCCCAAGTCGGCCAATGGGAAGGCTGCATTTACGTCCGAGCACAGGGGGGGGCGGGGAGGAAATACCAATCAGCTTTAGAGAGGGAACAGTCAACTTCATTCTCCTCCCTGAACCCCGGAGTTCTTTATGAGGCGTTGGTGATGTACTTGACTTGTATTACCAGAGCCCTCAATCCCCCCTGATTGAAATCATGCAGATGACGAGAGGAACTTGGGCTCGAGTTTCACAGGGAAGGCCTAGTCATGCTGAAAACCAGGACCTAGCAGGGGAAGTACAGGCCTTGCATGGGCATATCTCTGCCAATCCTGAGGTAGTGAGACGATGACATGTTTCTGTGGTGAATCATTGGCGGACACATCCATATAGAGAGAGAGAGAGAGAGAAAGAGAGAGGGAGAGAGAGAGAGAGGACAAGGGAGGGAGAGAGAGAGGGGGTGGGAGAGAGAGGGAGCGGGAGAGAGACCGTCGGGCCAGAGGACTCAAGCTCTGCCGCTCCTACTGTCAAACATAGGCGGGAGACGGATGCATTGGACTGTGAATCTCTTCTGTCCTCGTAGCAGGAATGAAGTGTGAAATGTGCTCTTCAGTGTGTGTTCCTGCAGGCTATTTATAAACCCCTATCTCTAAGCTTCTCCCCATCCAAAGGCAGAATGTAACCAGTTGCATGAAAAATGGCATGTGTGTGTGTGCGCGCGCGTGTGTGCCTGCGCGCATGAGTGCGTGCGTGCATGTTTGTGTGTGTGTGCATGTGCGTGTACGCGTGTGTCATCTGGATAATCACACCCTACATTAGTAATGAAGGAGAATTGTCATGTTGTAATGAGGAGCCTCATAGCATGTTGTCCCCCAGGCTGTAGAGTCCCACAGTCCTGCTCAGGGGTTATAATACTCTTCTCTCCCAGGCCGATGGCTGAGGTTATATACTCTTCTCTCCCAGGCCGACGGCTGAGGTTATATACTCTTCTCTCCCAGGCCGATGGCTGAGGTTATATCCTCTTCTCTCCCAGGCCGATGGCTGAGGTTATATCCTCTTCTCTCCCAGGCCGATGGCTGAGGTTATATAGGCCCAGTCCCAATGTCCACCCTTGCAGACTCGCAGACTTAAGGGCGCGCTCCCGCGAAGTCCGCGAGGGCTTAGGGGTGTCCCAATGTCAACTCGGCAAGTGCGCGAGGGCTCTCCGGCAGCCATTTTGAGCCCTTTATGGCCCCTTCCCGTAAGTCTGCATTTCTGCAGACTTAGCCCAAGGGAATTACCCACAGTTCATAGCGTCGTGACGTGAAACACGGGGTTACCTGAAGAACAGCCAATAAACAAGCACGGACAGATCAACCAACCGTAACGTTCACGTTACAGAACAAAATATGTTTTCATGTTTTCAGCTGGACTTGCTTATCTGCACAAGTAGCCTTATAATTAATTTGGTTTCATTATTTTTAAGTAGGCCTATGGGTTATTAACCCCATGGGTTTGTATAATGTGATTTGTTTAAAAATATGTAGGCTATGGTTATAATTTACATCGATTTCTGTTGCTCTAAATCATATGATTGCCCAGTTAAAAGCAGTATGACATTAATTACCCATTTCGGTGCAGTGTTCTTTGAATTGAGATTTCCAACATGAATATGGAAAGAGTTGTGAGGTGCAGGAATGTGTATACATAATATATTATCATTCTTAAGTTAATACTTTTGGATTCATCACAAACAAGAATCACAGGCAGTAATGTAGGATCGATGCGATCCTACTAACAAATACTGGGTTGGGTTGATATTTGATCGCAGATGCGATCGCATATGACCACAAAATGATTTCAAGTTGAACAAATGTTTTGAGGGTAACACAGAGAGTTCTGATAATGTAAAGGGGATTTGACTCAGCCAAAATTAATTTACACGAAGGCCTACAAGAAAAACATGTACAATTTACAAATTGATTTAAAAAAAGCCCCACGCCCACAATAGTAAGAAATATGTTTTCACGTCAACGTAATGTGATGTCACAAGTGCTGTCCCATTCCTTGTTATACCAATTCGAGCCCTTGCAGCCTCGCGCACTCGATCACTTCACCAGGTGACGTCAGTAAGTCTGTGAGGGCTCAGGGCTTGAGGGTTTAGGGGGGACATTGGGATTGGGCCATACTCTTCTCTCCCAGGCCGACGGCTGAGGTTATATACTCTTCTCTTCCAGGCCAACGGCTGAGGTTATATACTCTTCTCTTCCAGGCCGACGGCTGAGGTTATATACTCTTCTCTCCCAGGCCGACGGCTGAGGTTATATACTCTTCTCTCCCGGGCCGACGGCTGAGGTTATATACTCTTCTCTCCCGGGCCGACGGCTGAGGTTATATATCTTCTCTCCCAGGCCGATGGCTGAGGTTATATACTCTCCTCTCCCAGGCCGACGACTGAGGTTATATATTCTTCTCTCCCAGGCCGACCGCTTGTCAGACGGCTGATAACTTAGCCGGCTGCAGGAGCCATCTCTCTCTACCCCTCAGCTGCACCATTAATATTCATAAAGGGGAAATCTTGTCATTTCAGTATGCAAGATATCCCTTACAATTCATGCAGTCCATTGGTGACGTGCCTGCCTACCTCCAGGAATGCCAGGATGTCGTTGCTCAAGGGCGTTGGGAGTTGCAGAAATCTGCTTCTGCCATACAGAACAACGAGGCTTGATTATGCAGCGCTAGTCTGCACAGCCATTGGCACCTGTAAGCAACGACTACGTTATCAGGGGATCAACTTGAGCCCTATCAACGATTAACAACAACCCCCAACGAGAGTGAATTAATGAATATGTGTTCGCTAGACTTGTATAAAAGACGTGCCCGAGTCTCCCGACGGCGCTTGCGTTGCGGTGGTGGTCCGACTCGCCACACGGAGCGGCGCCGGCCGCCAAACCACAGTATCTCCGAGGAATGAAACCCAGCCGGCGAGTCCGTCAGTCAGCCTCTCTGCTGAGTCCACTCTACTCTGCTGCCCGTCAGGCGCCTGTCTGGGCTGCTAATGGGATTGGTTTGGGTTGCCTGACGGGCAGGAGAGGTTAGCGGGAATCATGTGACCTAATGGCCACCCAGCGCCTCGCCCTGGGCAGAACGTAGACTGGGCCTCGTTTTCTGTCAAGGACAGTTCTTGTATCAGTTCTGTTCTTATTGGTAACACAAGTGTTCCGGTGGTGCATGTTAATTCTCGAAGAAATGTGTATTTATAACCAGTCGGTTATTCTTGTAGAATGAAGCGCTACCATGTTCCATACTCAAACCCGAGGAAGGCAGTTGTCATTGATTTACCAGAGGAGTGTCTAACTCAAACTCTCACCATCCCATTTCCCTGACAAAGATACTTTCATTTCAAGGCGGGGTGCGTCCTCTTGATTGAAGAACCTGGAGAGCTATCCTGTCTTAGCATCTGAAAGCGTTTGAAGTTAACCTTGTGAAGGGAGATGTGTGTATTTACTGTACTGCTTTCCATCACTGTCAATGGCTCAGGGCTAGTCATTTCCCTAGCCTGTTTGTCATTACTTCCTCACTCCTACTGCCCAGAGGATTGTGGGGGATAAAGTGTCTGTGAGCCTCAGGTCTCATAGTGAGAGGCACAGCAGGAAGCCTTGACATGTGAACTTCAACCTTTGAACTGTGTGGGGAGTTTCACATCCTAGTAGGATTTCACATCCTACTCTTCTTTCCTGAACTCTAAAAAGTGTGCTATATAGAACCATTTGTAACAATAGGAGAACCCTATGAGAATAATATCTAGAGCCCATATAGAACCATATTCAGCTCCAGAAGTAGCCCTGGTCTAGGTCGGTGTACTATTCGGGGCTATACTCCGGGCTATACTCCGGTATACTCGGGGCTATACTCCGCCCTGCCAGGGACCATTCATTACTCCATAGACTTTTTTCACTCAGTCTACATTATGGCATCTACAGACTATTATTTCGTTACTCACTGAAGTTAAAACATTTTATATAAGAAGTAGCGTTTTTGCAATGGTATCCACTAGCCTGGCTTCGCGACCCTAATCACGTGATCTCACATGTTCTTTCTCTAGCTGGACAGAGATCACATGATCAGGGTTGCGAAGCCAGGCATGTGGATACTGGGGTAACCCCGAATAGTATACCGACCTGGACCAGGGCTACTCCGTAAGGTGCTTTTTAGAACCCTAAATGGTTCTTTCTGATCTGAAAAGGGTTCTATAAACCTTAAAAGTTTTCTGCAAAGGGTTCTACAAAGGGTGCTTCTTCTATGTTAAAGGTACTCTTTCTTCTTTTATTTAGAATATATAGAAAGCCACGAAACAGTTAAATGATGAAAGAGTTTAGGCCATAGGTTCTGGTGGGTAGGCCCCAGACCTTCTGCCCCTTAGCTGGCTCGTTCTCCGTGGGTCTTCTGGGAATACGAACCCGTGCTTTCGAACCTCTGTTCACCCTGCGTGTGTCTGTGTCCTGCAGGAAGATCTGCATCCACTGTAAGTGCCGTCGCGAGGAGCATGTTGTGACGGCCATGCCCCTGGAGATGGAGAAGACGGTCACCAAGCTGATGTACGACTTCCAGAGGAACTCCACGTCTGACGATGACTCTGGCTGCGCCCTGGAGGAGTACGCCTGGGTTCCCCCGGGACTCAAACCTGAACAGGTACCGCCGGGGCCTCTCATCTGGACGCACCAAGCTACTCCCTCGCTGCGTGCACGGTGGTGCTCAATGAGATGATACGAGATGAGGATTATAGTCCCAGTAGTTGAATGAATATCTCATTTATTCTGCTTGCAAAATGTTTACTGGTTTAAGGTTTTCATCATTCTTTTACTGGCCCTGCTAAAGCGGGCTTTACACAAACACGTGATACGGCCTCTGCACGTCCAAAAAAGCCTCCTTTACAAGGCTCTAGTGGAGCGTAGGTGTGCATATATTGGAGGGTTTCTTTATTGGACTGTAAACGTCTTTATGGATGGGACTTTCATTTTCTTGATGAACTGAGAGCAAGCCTTATTGCCTGGGCAATGAGGTGGTCAATACCGCGCTAGCCTGGAACCCTCTCTCTCGGTCTCCTAAGGCTGAGCACGGCCATTTGTCATCCGCCAAAAGGTCACGTGACGCCATGTTGGAGGAAGCGCTGCACAGGCTTGGTAAGATGGCGGCCGGGAAGGATTCAGGGTCGGGATAGCCGGGTAAAGAGGTATTAAAGAGCAAAGACTGAAACCGTTGGCCTACATAGAGGACTTTGCTTTATGTGACCAGATATGAGCAGATCACGTTGCCCGCGTAACACGTGCTAACCTCGGTTTCCGTGTAGTCTGCTAAATCGACACGTTCGCATTTTATGAATTTTATGAATTATGAGCTAGCGGCTCGCCAACCCGATCTGCCAGTCTGTGGAGGTATGTTGTTTGACCTCTCGGAGCGGGCCGGAAGGCGTCACGTTGAGGGAGTTTTCAACACCCTGCCCCATGCAGCCATAGAGAGAGAGGGTGAATACTAGTTAATCTCCAGGATCTGAGCACTGGGCTTGGGTTTCTCCACAGGGACCCTGTCTCACTGCTCCGACGAGGCCAGTCTGCTATTCAGTCTGGACTGGTGTCAAGTCACCATGTTGTAACTGTAGATTTGAGCCTAAGCCTGTTGACGCTATTCAATCAGATATGGTTTTCAGATTTTGCGGATAACCCATGTACACATACTCGGCCTACAGTGCGTGGAAACTCTGCAATAACGCATGTGTATGTGGATTTATGCTCCCAACCATACTATGTTTAGTGGCTATATACTTTACCTCAAATATGCTACGTTCACTAAACCTTTACCCTCCTTAAATTTATATTTATATCAAATAAGGCCCTGAGGTGATCCAACATTGTGTTTTATCTTCATTTGTGAAGCTGGCCATTATTGAGTGTGCCGGAGAAGTTATTGGCTTTGGGCCTAGGAAGCCCTGGCCAATCCACACTCTCCCTGGATGTCCAAAGCTAATACAAAGTCAGGAGGTTGCCAGGATACGCCGCGTTGGGGCCAAGTATGTTACTAAGCAGCTGTTACTGATGTCTCTGCTGTTAAGAGAGGGCAGGTCTGCTCACTGGAGGCTGCTGTTACACCTCCCGCTACAGCACAGCGTCCTCCAGTGAAGAAACTCCCAAAGCCTTGGAAGTCATTGGTTGAGATCTGTGCGGGGAAACAGTACCATTTCACCCTGACTTACATCTCACTGTGTGTTCGCTGCAGCATGGGGTCTGTAGGCAACCTCGTCGCTGTAGTTCTAGTTGTAAATTGCAGAGGGGGAGATGGTACTTTCTCGTCCTCCAGTGAAGAAACTCCGAAAGCCTTGTAAGTCATTGGTTGAGATCTGTGCGGGGAAAACGGTACCATTTCACCCTGACTTACATCTCACTGTGTGTTCGCTGCAGCATGGGCTCTGTAGGCAACCTCGTCGCTGTAGTTCTAGTTGTAAATTGTACTTTCTGTGGATGAAATGTTTTTTTTCACCTGGCAGTTTGTCTCTCCCTGTGAGGTACTTTCCTGGAGTGTGGTGCGTCCAATAAACACTTGTAGCTCGTTACAGTTTGTCAGGACGGGTCGTTGGTGCTGCCTTTAACTCCGTCAGGCCTGCCAGGGAAGAGAGATGGAAACCAGCTGTGTGAGAGCTCTCCCTGCTGTCACCGTCCAGCTCACACTCAAAGCCGAACCATTTACACAACCTGTAAAACCTGTCACTCTGGAAAGGAATTCTCAGCTCTGCCGTGTCACTGTAATTATCACAATATGCTAGTCCGGACGGGCTTTTGGTGCTGTGCGTGCGTGTCTCTGTGTGTAGTATGTGTTTGTGTGTGTGTGTGTGTGTGTGTGTGTGTATGTCCTGCGTTTGAGATCTCTCTCTCTCTCTCTCTCTCTCTCTCTTTGTGTGTTTTGTACCCCAAGAGTGTGGTCATGTTTTTCTTGGATGTGTGTTCGATGATTTATCTCTGTGTGTGTGCGTGTGTGTGTGTGCGTCTGTGTCACTGTGTGTGTATGTGTGTGTTCGATGATTTATCTGTGTGTGTGTGTGTGTGTGTGCGTGCGTCTGTGTCACTGTGTGTGTATGTGTGTGTCCTGTGATTTATCAGTGCTAGACCACAATCGGTCTGCCTTTAAATATTCAGGGTCCCAGAGCATCTTGTGCGATGCTGGTCAGAGATCCCTCATTCCTGGCCAGTATCACACAAAGCCAACAAAAGCACGGCAAGAGGACTTGTTTTTCATTTAAAACAAGATGTGTTGCACCCTGGTAATGCATCCCACCATAAACACTCCAATCGTTTGATTTCCATGTCTCACAGCCGTCAACCAGCTGGATACAGAACACGCTGCAAAGCCTCAATTGAATTTTAGATAGCAGGGAATGCATGAACCGGGTTATTACTAGTCAAAGTACTGCCATTGTAGCTGTTCTAGTCAATACACGCACAGGCATTTCTTCATTACCCCGGCCTGTCCATAATGTGTTTGGCAGATCTTTGTACGGAGCCCAAGGACAAAGCTGATAGCCTCCAGTCCCAAGGATCCTTTCATTAGACAGGCCAAGGAAAATGGCTCGGCTTTGGCCTCTTGGTCAGCAGATATTGATTCTCCCTCTCTCTGTCAATCCCCCCTCCAGAGCCCTAGCCCTATACCCATTTCTCTCTCTATCTCTCTCTCTCTCTTTCTCTCTCTCTCTCTCTCTCTCTCTCTCTCTCTCATACACACACACACACACACTTTCTCTCTCTCTCACTTTCTCTCTCTTCCTTCTCTCCCTCATGTTTCTCCCCTCTCCTTTTCTCCCCCCATCCACTCCTAAATCGTTTACCCATCAGTGCTCTGTCCTGCTTCATAGTCCTCTATGGCTGCTGAACCCCATCTTGTTCTGACCCCTGTTAGTGTGTCGTAGAGAGGCCTCCATAAATATCACCCACATGACGTTCATTGTTGGCTACAGTACTGCGCAAAGTGGAGCAGTCATTTTCAATAGCGGTATTAGCATACATCTTCTTTCTGACACAGACATGGTTCATTACCCATAATTATGTGTGTGTGCGTGTGTGTGTGTGTGTTGGGGGGGGGGGGGGGGGGGGGTTGAGAGGCCAGATTTGATTAACCAGAGGGCCATAAATCAAAGTGATTGTAAATGTGTGTGTTTCTGGGTGTGTGTGTGTGTACGTGTGTCCGTGTCCTCGGGTGCGTTATTGTGTGTGGGCATGGCACTCATACCATAGATATACATTTATACATTTATTGCCCTAGATATGTAGATAACTAATATAATTCTCCACTCTTCTACCTGACAAGAATGCTAGTGTCTTGGATTGATCACCTGTTCTTGAATGTGGCGAGTAGTAGTACACTGACAAAGTCACTTTGGACAAAAGTGTCTGCTAAATGATTGTAATGTAATGTAACCAATCAAGTGTACTGTTTAAGGTGGTTCTACAGTTGTATATACTAACTTTCACCCTCCCTCTCTCTCTCTCTCTCTCTCTCTCTCACCCTCTCTCTCTCTCTCTCTCTCTGTCTGTCTCTCGCACCCTCTCTCTCTCTCTCTCTCTCTCTCTCTCTCTCTCACTCTCCCTCTCTCTCTCACCCTCTCTCTCTCTCTCTCTCTTCTCTCTCTCTCTCTCTCTCTCTCTCTGTCTGTCTCTCGCACCCTCTCTCTCTCTCTCTGTCTGTCTCTCGCACCCTCTCTCTCTCTCTCTCTCTCTCTCTCTCTCTCTCTCTCTCACCCTCTCTCTTTCTCTCTCTCTCTCTCTCTCTCTCTCACCCTCTCTCTCTCTCTCTCTCTCTGTCTGTCTCTCGCACCCTCTCTCTCTCTCTCTGTCTCTCTCTCACCCTCTCTCACTCTCCTCTCTCTCTCTCTCTCTCTCTCTCTCTCAGGTTCATCAGTACTACAGCTCTCTGCCTGAGGAGAAGGTTCCCTATGTGAACAGCCCAGGAGAGAAACACCGCATCAAGCAGCTGCTCCATCAGCTGCCCCCCCACGACAATGAGGTGAGCCCCCCCAGCCCTCAGGGCACACACACATCAGAGGGAGAAGATAGGGGAGATAGAGGTTAGGGAAGGGGCATTTGTCTCTCAAATGTCCTTAGGCTAGTGTGTGTGTGTGTGTGTGTTTGTCTCTATGGCACTGTTGATAATCTATGTGTGTGTGTGTGTGTGTCTCTATAGCACTGTTGATAATCTATGTGTGTGTGTGTGTGTGTCTCTATGGCACTGTTGATAATCTATGTGTGTGTGTGTGTGTGTGTGTGTTTGTGTGTCTCTATAGCACTGTTGATAATCTATGTGTGTGTGTGTGTGTGTGTGTGTGTGTGTGTGTCTATGGCACTGTTGATAATCTATGTGTGTGTGTTTTTGTGTGTCTCTATAGCACTGTTGATAATGTGTGTTTGTGTGTTTTTGTGTGTGTGTGTTTGTGTGTGTGTCCTCAGGTGCGTTATTGTAACACCCTGGACGATGAGGAGAAGAGGGAGCTCAAGCTCTTCAGTAACCAACGGAAACGAGAGAACCTGGGCCGCGGCAACGTGAGACCGTTTCCCGTGACGATGACCGGAGCTATCTGTGAGCAGGTATGTCAAGTACGGCAAGTCAGTGTGTGTGTGTGTGTGTGTGTGTGTGTATGTATGGGCGTGTGGGTGCATGTGTGTGTCTGTGTGTATGGGCGTGTGTGTGTATGGGCTTGTGTGTGAGTGCGTGTGTGTGTGTGTGTGTGTGTGTATGGGCGTGTGGGTGCATGTGTGTGTCTGTGTGTATGGGCGTGTGTGTGAGTGCGTGTGTGCGTGTGTGTGTGTGTGTGTGTGTGTGTATACGCACCTGGCTATAACTGGCACCAACTGTTACACCAAGAAAATAACAGATATTGCTCTGTGAATGTGCATGCAAGTGTGCATGTGCCTGTGTGTGTGTGTGTGTGTGTGTGTGTGTGTGTGTGTGTGTGTGTGTGTGTGCCAGATGTTGACCTATCCTCAAGGTACATGGCAAACTAAACAGATTTTTATATTTTAAGACATTAAAACTAAAAGCTACAGCTACAGTTTTCAAGTGTAGATCCTTTTTTTTACATTACATAATCCTTCACAAAGATCCTAAAAATAATCTTGCGAGAAGACCAAGCGCTCTATCAAAGATATTCTAACCTGTATGGGAGTAGATGGTGTGGTGAGTTCACACAGCCCTCATACTCCACAGCCCTGGCCAGCCTCTCTGTGGACTGACCGAACCCTGAGCTAATATGACCTCCATGTCTGAGCCCCAGACATACCTCAGCTATGTTCCTGCCCAAGCTTTATGGCCTGTGGTTCTCGTTTGCTCAGCAGACAGCCCCATCAAACACGCCACACATGTAACACACACACACACACACACACACACACACACACACACGCCCAAGAGTGGTTGAGGGAGCAGATTGTTCCGAGAGTGTGTATTGATTTAATCCCCTCCCCCCCCACTGACCTCCATGCATTGTGTGGCCGTGCGCCAGTTAGATAACCAGATTGTAACTCTCTCTCTCTCTTTCTCTACCTCTCTCTCCCCCCTCTCTCTCTCTCCCTCCACTCCCCACCCCTCTAAATCTCTCCTGTCCTCACTGACCTTTCCCTCTCTGTCACTCTCGCTCTCCCTCTCTCACCATCTCTCACTCCCCATACCTCTCTTCTCCTCCCTCTCATCCATCCGTCTGCTCTTCATCCTCCCCCCCCCGTCATCCATCTCTCGCTACTACCACCTCCCTCCCTCTTCACCCCGTACTCCTCCGTCTCTATCCCTCTCCCCCTCCTCTCTCCCCCTCCTCTCTCTCTCTCTCTCTCTGTGTCAGTGCGGGGGTCAGATCAACGGCGGTGACATCGCCGTGTTTGCGTCACGGGCTGGCCACGGCGTCTGCTGGCACCCGGGCTGCTTCGTGTGCAGCATGTGTGACGAGCTCCTGGTGGACCTCATCTACTTCTACCAGGAGGGGAAGATCTACTGCGGCCGACACCACGCAGAGAGGCTCAAACCCCGCTGTACGGCCTGCGACGAGGTACCCCCTACACACACACACACACACACACACCGGCGGGGCTCTAAGACACACGCACACGCACTCCTCGAGCCCAGCTGGGTACACGGTTCTGACGCGGGAGTGAATAAGAGAAGCAAACGGAATTCATCGACCCCCCCCCAACCACTGCCACCACCGCCACACCCCTCACCCCCGTGACAGAGCGGACGTGGTGAGACGGTGGCACCGCAAGGAGGTGGGGGGGGGCGCAACACCAGCTACCAGCGTGGCCTCAGGGCCTTCGTCCTGTCAGTAGTAGTAATTGGCTAGGGGAGGTGAAGGGGGGGGGGCTTAACCTCTGACACGCCATGATAAATGATACCCTCCTCACCCCCCCCCCCTCTACCCGCTCTCCTCTCTCCCTCCCCAGATCATCTTCGCGGACGAGTGCACTGAGGCCGAGGGGCGCCACTGGCACATGAAGCACTTCTGCTGCTTCGAGTGCGAGACGGTGCTGGGCGGCCAGCGCTACATCATGAAGGAGGGCCGTCCGTACTGCTGCTCCTGCTTCCAGTCCCTCTACGCCGAGTACTGCGACTCCTGCGGCGAGCACATCGGTACGCCACCGCCAGGCCCGTCCGTCCGTCAGACGGGAACGCCGGGCGCCAGAGCGCCGGAGTGAAGGGGGGCGTAGAGCAAGATGAATGGCCGGGGCTGTTGTCAGCCGCAGGGTCGGAGTAATGTCGAGAGAGGGACAGGATTGACCCGGTTTTAGCACGTAGAATAAGACGTGATGGGGAGAGAGAGGAGAGAGGAGAGAGGAGAGGAGAGGAGAGGAGAGGAGAGGAGAGGAGAGGAGAGGAGAGGAGAGGAGAGGAGAGGAGAGGAGAGGAGAGGAGAGGAGAGGAGAGGAGAGGAGAGGAGAGGAGAGGAGGAATGCGCTGGAGTCTACAGATGACCTGGTTTTGCCTCAGAGCTTTACCTTGGCAGGATGATATGAAGTCCCAGAGGCAGCCTAGCACAAAGACACCCTGAGGCAAGGACTAGTAAAAACACAGGGCCCACTGCAGACAGCCTCACACTCCCGTGCCACAGACAACACTTTAGAGTTGAACTCCACACATTTGCTTCATTTACTAACTTTACAGACAGTGAAGGTGAACTTGAGAGGCCCTGTGAGATAACTTGATTATCAGACAGAATGGTCAGCTCTTTACACTCCGTTGAGATCTTCATTGCTTCCACTCGAACCAATTTCTATACGGGAGGGAGATTTGATTTTCTCCAACCAATCACTAGAGACCAACGTATCTGCCTGAATCTAACATAATTTTAAGTTAAAACTACAACGCATAAAAACATCTCCCCTTGAATAAATGCCTTCAAAGCAGAGTGCTGTTAGGGTTAGTAATTTGTACTTCCAATCAGCATTGAACAGCCATTGTTATCGTTCTGGAGTTGGCATACAGCTTGCCAACGGTTGACAATAGCAACAGCGGCGTTAGTCCCGCCCTTGGCGCTGATTGGCTCATTTGGTCATTTGTTACCCGGGGAAACCGCTGTTTCATGTAGCAACACCAGACCAAGAATCAGTCAGCTTCGATGGAGTGGGCAGATTGGAAGGTCTGGACCCAGGCTACCTGTGTGAGGTAGAGCTGACCCTGTCTGTGAGGTAGAGCTGACCGTGTGTGTGAGGTAGAGCTGACCCTGTGTGAGGTAGAGCTGACCGTGTGGAGGTAGAGCTGACCATGTGTGAGGTAGAGCTGACCCTGTGTGAGGTAGAGCTGACCGTGTGTGAGGTAGAACTGACCCTGTGTGAGGTAGAGCTGACCCTGTGTGAGGTAGAGCTGACCGTGTGTGTGAGGTAGAGCTGACCGTGTGTGAGGTAGAGATGACCCTGTGTGAGGTAGAGCTGACCGTGTGTGTGAGGTAGAGCTGACCGTGTGTGTGAGGTAGAGCTGACCCTGTGTGAGGTAGTGCTGACCGTGTGTGTGAGGTAGAGCTGACCGTGTGTGAGGTAGAGCTGACCCTGTGTGTGAGGTAGAGCTGACCCTGTGTGTGAGGTAGAGGTGACCGTATGTGAGGAAGAGCTGACCCTGTGTGTGAGGTAGAGCTGACCGTGTGTGTGAGGTAGTGCTGACCGTGTGTGTGAGGTAGAGCTGACCCTGTGTGTGAGGTAGAGCTGACCCTGTGTGAGGTAGCGCTGACTGTGTGTGTGAGGTAGCGCTGACCGTGTGCGAGGTAGAGCTGACCCTGTGTGAGGTAGAGCTGACCATGTGTGAGGTAGAGCGGACCATGTGTGAGGTAGAGCTGACCCTGTGTGAGAGGTAGAGCTGACCCTGTGTGTGAGGTAGCGCTGACCGTGTGTGTGAGGTAGAGCTGACCCTGTGTGAGGTAGAGCTGACCGTGTGCTCGGACGGCCAGCGGGCAGGTCGCCCCCCCGGCTGGCGCTGTGCCACCACGCGGTCCTCCTGCCAGGTGACCGCCGACCTCCCCTCCTCCGCAGGGTCGCCAGCTGGCCTCTGCCACGCCCCTCCCCTCCAGATCTGCTCTGTAATTACTCGTCAAGACAGGATACAGAACGTATTTGGGTGAAACTGATTATAAAATGAAACCAGCGCATGAAAACATGTTGAAACCAGATGGCAGCCATTAGCTAGTGGGCAATTTTTCCCCCACCAACTCCAAACATGCTTAGAAAGCAATGAGTTTATACAGAACTAGGCATCCCAGTTAATGAGTTTGCCTCTCAACTCAGCTAAGTGTTGTAGCCTGAGGCTTTGCGTGAAAGAATTCTGGAAAAAGCAGAGATGAACCAGGGAAAGCCTGTTGGTTTGCCGCCAGACGAGCGACACTGTAGTACGTCGAGAAAACCGCTGGATTTCTTCTCGCCGGCCACATTCTCTGTAGATCTCCGCTCCTGCTGTACTGACCCGCGCTGTTCTCTCCCCCGTAGGCATCGACCAGGGCCAGATGACGTACGACGGTCAGCACTGGCACGCCACCGAGGGCTGCTTCTGCTGCGCCCGCTGCAAGCGCTCGCTGCTGGGACGACCCTTCCTGCCCAAGCAGGGGCAGATCTTCTGCTCGCGCTCCTGCAGCCTGGGGGAGGAGCCCAACGGGTCCGACTCCTCTGACTCCGCCTTCCAGAGCGCACGCTCCACCAGGGAATCCCGGAAGGGCTCCAAGGCTGGGAAGACCGGAGGAGGAGGAGGAGAAGGAGGAGGGCGATTCTCTGGCGACGTTGACCCTCTCTCCTTACAGATGGATCTGCTGAGTCTGTCCAGCCAGACGCCAAGCCTGACCCGCGAGCCCCCCTCCTGGCATAACCAGAGCCAGGGGGGGCGAGGGCTACCCCTACGAGGGGCGGACGGACCCCAAAGCCGCCCCCACCCCGCTCCAGCTGCTCAGCCAGTGTAACGTCAGGACCGCGTACAGCTCCGCCCCCTCCGGGCAAGGCGGCCAGTCGGACCACAGGGCCAAGGAGAACGGCGGCACCAAGAGGCCCCCGGCCTCGTCCGTGAAGGGCCTTTCCATGAACGAGAACTGGTTCCACCAGGGTCCAGACGACTACTACCCGCCCAAGCTCAGACCCCAGCAGAGCTTCGGCGAGGTGTCCCACAGTGCACAGCAGCAGCAGCAGCACAACGGTTTCTCTGACAAGCGCTCCATCAGCCTGCACATGTTCCAGAGGGAGAGGGAGAGGGAGGCGGGGCCACACCAGGCGGGGCGGAGCAGGAACCCCATCAACGCACTTAGCTTCACGGAGCAGCTCACCCCACAGGAGCACACGCCCCGGGGTTCCATGGAGTCCCTGGCCCTGTCCAACGCCACGGGTAAATACACGCCACGCCACCAGGGCTAACACCACACACCTGAAGCCCGACGCGGCGTATTTTCTTTTAACCGTGTCCCTTGCGTGGCTGCCGCGCCTTTCCTGGGTTGCTTTGGAGGGTCGTCCGCGGTTGTCTGTGCAGGTTGTCGAAAATTAGCAAATAAAATGCTAATGGTCTACACGTATGCGTCGTTAAGCGGCAAGTACGCCGCAGGCTTAGCGCTACGCTAGGTCGTCCCCTCCAGACTTTGACAAGGGCCGCTTAATCACCAAGCATCGAGAGCTTGAGTGTGCAGTTTATTTTCTTTTTCTAGTATATTTCACCCATTACCGGCACCTCCCCAAGACTAGGGTGTGCATTTTCTCCTGTTTCCTCAACCTGTACTGACCCAAGTTGATCCTCTCTCTCTCTCTGTCTCTCTCTGTCTCTCTCTCTGTCTCTCTCTCTCTCTCTCTCTCTCTCTCTCTCTCTCTCTCTCTCTCTGTCTCTCTCTCTCTCTCTTTCTCTCTCTCTGTCTCTCTCTCTCTCTCTCTCTGTCTCTCTCTCTCTCTCTGTCTCTCTCTCTCTCTCTCTTACTCTCTCTCTCTCTGTCTCTCTCTCTCTCTCTCTCTCTCTGTCTCTCTCTCTCTCTCTCTGTCTCTCTCTCTCTCTCTCTCTCTACAGGAAACTCAGCAGATGGAGGAGGCAAACGCCAGGAGCACCTCTCACGTTTCTCCATGCCCGACCTGAGCAAAGACTCCGGCATGAACGTGTCGGAGAAGAGCAACATGGGCACCCTCAACTCCTCGGTCCAGTTCCGCAGCTCCGAGTCCCTGCGCAGCCTGACCTCGGGTCAGACCTACATGGAGATGGAGCCCCCCATGCCCGCCCAGTACCCGCTGCAGTACTGCGAAGCCCCCGGAATGGGCCGTCTGCCCCCAGGGTTCACCTACCAGGAGGAGGACCGGGTCAGTCTGGTGAGCAGCGCCAACGCTGCCCGCCTCCCGCCCATCAGCGAGCGGACAGGGAGACACGGCGGGGCCGGGGGAGGGGTCACGGACATGGACGCCGTGCCCGACGACAACCCCCATCGCCGCCGACATCACCACCACCACCACCGGTCACGGCGGTCCAGGCGCTCTCGTTCGGAGAACGCCCTCCACTTGGCGGCGGAGCGCAGAGAGAGACCGCCGGAGAGACCCCAGCTGCGCGTCCGCGAGGACTACGACCAGTTCCCCCCTCCCAGGGGCGGTGCCAGGGACCCGTTCGGAGGCGGAGGGGGCGGCGGCGGCGGGAGGCGTTATCAGCCCCAGCCGTTCAGGCCGTGCCCTCGTACGACCTCCGACCTGACCCTCCAGAACCCGGCGGCGCAGCGGCGCCTAGGGCCCTACCCCTGGGACGACTACGAGGACGAGGACGAGTGGTGCTCCACCTGCTCCTCGTCCTCCGAGTCCGAGGACGAGGGCTACTTCCTGGGGGAGCCCATCCCCAGGCCGGTGCAGCTGCGTTACCTCAGCAGCCAGGAGCTCATCCACAAGTACAGCAGCTCCGCGGGGGGGGGGCGGACCGCACCAAGTCAGCGCCCGCGGGGGTCAACTACACACCCGGAAGCGCCGCAAAAGCAAGAACTGCATTATCTCTTAACCCTCGGCCCCTCGGGCAAGCGTCTGGAGGGGCGGTCCTCCTAAACCCCGCCCCCCCCCCCACGCTGTATGCGCTAGCGACGCGTTCAAAATCAAACATGGCCGCCTCCCTGAAGTTGTTGAGTGTCGTGAGGTTGACAGTGTGTGATAATGCAGTTGGGTAAACGGTGGCAGTGTTAACGCATGTTTATCCATTTGATGTTTCAGAAACCCTCTTCTCGAGTGCCGATGCTATTGCTCTGACTCTCACACATCCGCGCTGTTCTGTAATCCGTAACCATGTTAATCCAAGCACACGTGCGACCGCTATGATAATGCCATTTCCATGCAGCAACAGTGAGTAAGGTACAGACAGTTTAGTATGGTCAAGCTTGTATGCAATGTGATTTAGATATACAGTATCCAGTTTATAGTATGTACATAGGTAAATGAATAGATTAATCAACTAAGTTAAGTCATGTAAATAATATTGTAAATGAGGTCCCACATATTTTTATATTTTGTATGGATAGAATCATCTATGTATTAAATATCTATAATGTAGAAATAGTCCAAAATGCATGCATGTTTATTTGCTGATCTGGTCCTGCGTTGAAATAAAGGGGTATTTCGAGAGCAGAGTGGCAGCTGTCATTTCCTTCACGAGAGACCGGTGTGTGTCACAGTGGCGGTCCCTCGATGCCGTCACCATCTGCTCCGTGCGTACAGTACGCGAGCGAGACAGCTGATCAGACTGTCACCTCTCGCAACCAGCGGTGGCCCAGTGGTAACGGTTGAAGGATAATCGCTCTGTGGAGATTATACTCTAGATACTTTGCTGCTGCAATCCTCGCTCTTGGCGAACAGATGCCAGTCCTATCTTATTGTTATGAGCTCTGATAAGACGTGTAATTGCAGAAGAAGCTCTAAGGATTAACGTGAAAAGATCACTGATATGTAGCCTATGCTGATTAAATGAACGTTACCTCTCTTTACATTTTTGCACTCAGTGATTTCTGACAGTACAGGGATTACTGACTGTATTGTCAGTCCATACCCTCAACGTTAGGAGGTTGCTTTTCATGTCATCCACTTGATCCATAGACATTCACTGCTGGGTGGGAGATACAGGCTCAGTACCGCACGCTAAATTGGATTCACTTTGAAGCCCATGTGGTCAGGGGATTAGAGTAGGTCCACAGCCCTTAATCTGTAAAAAAAAACACACACACAGACTCACACACACCAAACCCAGGTATTTACCCTCAAGCTCCTTGATTAAAGGTGATGGAGCACTAATGCTATTGACATGATGGGCACATTAGCGGGTAGCCTACATGTAGACTCCTTTGGAAGCCATTATGCTCCAGCGCCCTGTACTTTGCGGTGGTCAAATAACTTTGAGGGGGGAAAATAGTTCTCATTTTGTCTGCTGTGCTATGACAAAAACAGCTGCGAAAACATGCGAGATACATTATGGCTCCTTAGTCTTGACTTGGAGGCTGGAGCATATTCTGGCTTTCACCAGCCCAGCAGGCCTCTATCACAGCAGCAGAGATGCACGCTGTTTGTCACTGCATCATTGTTTCCAGAGTAATGTGCCTCCAGGAAAATAGAATAATACAAACCTCATAATCGTCAGTATGGGTGTTATTGATCCAAACACATGCTTTCCCCCTCTCCCAGGACAGCTGAAACCCATTTTGAAAGTCATCAAAGCAGAATCGTACCTCATCGAACCCGGGCCCATGCGTTTCCCCTAACCCTGGATGCGTCAGGGTCCCAGCCCAAGGACGGCGAGGGAGGAGAGGGGGGCCGGCGGAGCGCCGTTATGACGGCTCGGCTCCGGGAGTCTGTGGCTGCTCCGTGTGTTTAATTAAAACCCGAGCCGATGCAGCTAAGTGCCGACAGATTGTGGCCATATGTTTTCTGGGCTGAAAGCATCAGAAATACGGAATCCCGGTGTTGGGTTGTGTTGATGATGCAGGATGGTGAGTGACAGTGGTCTGGTCCAATAGGGTCACAGTCAGAGCAGGTGAGCAGATTTACCAGGGCAGGTGTCAGAGGCCCTTCAGTGTAGATTCACCTCCCAGTGGTTTCAATATGGCCGCTAAATTCCCAGCTCTGGTTCAGACCCCGGTACAAAGCCCTAGTACTGTCTGCAGGCATTACATTTGTATTCAGTTTGCATTTTCATAATGGCACTTTACAATAAGGGTACATTAATAAGCATTAGTTAATGCATTATAAAGCATTAAGTAACAGTTAACTAATGTCTCTATTAACCATTTACCAATGTTATTTATGTTAACTAATGTTAACTCACCTAACCCTAACCTAACCTTAACTAAGGTATTAATTAACATTAGTAACCTAACCTAACCCTAAATAAGCATTAGTTAACAGTTAACTAATGTTTTTTGTGACCCTTATTGTAAAGTGTGACCAATGGCGCAATTAAGATTACTAACATGCTTCTAATGAGTATCAAAGATTTCAAATTAAGATGAACATTCTCTGTTGTTCAACACATAAGAGAACAATCAAGTTCACTTTCCCTTTTGCATAGACCAGCTGAATGTTTTCTACTCGTTTTCTCCTTATTGTGTTAAAGGTCTCTAATGCTAAAACCCCCAGTTCTCTGGATTATTACAGTTTTATCTTATCTGATCTTATCATATCATATCTTGTGGTAACTGAGGTATGTCTGTTTGGGCTGGCGACTGGCAGCTTTTCATGGCTCATTTAGAACCTCAAAAGAGGAATCAGATGATTCCGAATGAGTTGCTTATTTAAGAACGTCTCCAGAATGTGGCAGCCAATTAACCAATGTTCCTTGCATTCCATTGGCCCAGGCATGCGCAGGGCTCCGGGGTCATGTGACCGTGCTATACTTGGCAGCCTGGAAGGACCCTGAGACTGTCTGCGAGTCAGAAGCTCATTCCTGTGGCCCTGACTGGCTGAGCAACTGGATCACGTTGTCCAGAAGTGCACAGAGAGACAGGAGCCAATGGCGCTGCAGGCTGACAGAGCCATGTGTGTCTGGAGAACAGATCCTCGTTAACTGGGAGGTATGTAGGTGGCAGACAGACAAACATCATCTGACACACAGCTGAGATGGACACGGTTGTCTTTCTTCAAGGGCCAAAGGCAAAGGACCTTGGATTGGTCAGCAATGTCGGCATATAAAGGTTTCCATTGCTGGACAGATGTTTGAAGAAAGCGGTTGTAAAACTCAAGGTTTTACAATAATAAACCTCACTACTCGCCCACCTGGAGCTTACTCAGTCGCTGCAGTACACTTAGTATATAGATCATTCACTAGTTATAGACATATCTATACCTATATCTGGCCATGTCACCCAACTGTAAATTCATACCTGTATATCTTTCAACCCATCCCATTCTATATTTTGTATTTATTTAGTTTTTTCGTTTTTATACTTTTACTTAGTTTTACTTTACTTTTAAGTACACATCAGTCTGCAATAACGTTTCACTGCACATCATACTTATCATCATACTTAGTATCTCACAAATAAAACTGACTTTGACTTACTAAGTCAAACTAACTAAACACAACACTTTTATGTACTTACACCTTTAGTAGGAGGATGAACCTTCTCTCCTACAACAGCACTGTCTTGTTGTACATCTGTGGGGCACAGATGTCACTTGTTGGTTATTTAAAGTAAAGACGTGAAGCTATTTGAGTTGTTTTGGAAGTCTCTGAAAGCCATAATTACCGGTCCTTAAGAGCAATGCTGCTGCAAATTACAGCTGCACTCTGAGCAAACCAAAATAGCCTGATTCAATTATTTACAACTGAAGAATGCTGGTGTGTTATCTCCCCCCCACACACACACACACACAAACCCGTCACCCCCTCTCAGAGCACACACACACACACACACACACAAACCCCTCACCCCCTCTCAGAGCACACACACACACGCACGCACACACACACACACAAACCCCTCACCCCCTCTCAGAGCACACACACAGGCGCGCACACACACACACACACACACCCCTCACCCCCTCTCAGAGCACACACACACACGCACACACACAAACCCCTCACCCCCTCTCAGAGCACACACACACACACACACACACACACGCGCACACACACACACACACACACACACACACACACACACACCCCAACACACACAAACACACACACAAAGCCCTCAACCCCTCTCAGAGCACACACATACACAGGCGCGCACACACACACACACACACACACACACACACACACACACAAACCCCTCACCCCCTCTCAGAGCACACACACACACACACACACACACACACACACACACACGGGGCCCAGGCAAGTGAATAGGAGACGCGTGACAGGAATGGCTGAGGCCCTACCGGTGGTCTCCCTCCCATCCCATCATGTGTGTCCAATTACCACGATAAGAGTGCACCGGAACAACCACACAATACATACACTCTTGCGCAACAATAAAGCTGCAATCTGATGTACATTAGCAGTTAGACTGATGTAACTGGGATAGAATTGTCGGCATTAAAGTTTGAATTCGGCCATTTTTTAGCCGTTGTTAACAAGAACTGTATTATTGAGATATTGATGTCTGTAGTGATATGCTGGCATCCACCGGGGGTGTATTCCTATATTCCAACTTAAGCCGGATGTATGAGGGTATGGGGAGGTGGGGGGGTCGGGGGGGGACGGGGGGGGGGGGGGGGGGGGCAGGAGGGGATTACCCTCCCTGATCACCTCCCAGCGTTCTCTTTAGCGGGGGGGTGGGAGGGGGGGTGGGAGTCCCCCCCCGGCTGTCCCTCTTCTGAGGACGTGGTGTTAATACTGTGTGACAGTAACCCCTCTGTTTGGTGTTAACTCCATCTGCTGCTCGGCCCTTCTCCTCAACGCACACCGGGCCTTCTGCGCTGTGCTCCACCCAAATAGGTGCCTGTACTCTTATATAGGTGCCGATACTCTTATGTGTGTGTACACACACACACACACACACACACACACATACACATACACACCTTATATTTAGGTGCAGGAGCTCCACAATACATTTGAGTTGCTTCTGGTTCTGGAAGAGATGCAGGAGCTCAGGCAGTTGAAGCAGTAGAAGAAGGCCTGTACTCGACTCCAGTGAGCTCCCTACCCAAGTCAAGCACTACCAACAACATGCAAATGAAATTCAAGTCTCACCAAAGTGTTTTGTTTTCCTACTTGACTGTTGTTCTAACTTTGTAGTTCGTTCTCATAGATCAGTCTGTTAAAACTACAAATTCTTCCTGTGTGACATCACTTCCCTGTCCTCTTCATCCTGAAACTATGTCACTTCCTTTTTTACGTTATAACCTATCGACCTCGTCCACATCAGACTCACTCAGCCCGGATTCACTTCCTGTGCTCGAGTTTAAAGCACTTCCTGTGCTTTAAAACAGACACAGGCCAAGCTGAAGACCACGCTAACATAAGTTGAGCTCGAACCATAACCTCGTGCCCCGCCCTTGAACACACCATCATAGTAGCCCAACTCACTCGTTCTAATCCCAGAGTTGAACCTGCATGCCAGTGTCAGCATGTACCCCTAAGACTGGCTGTGGCCTCCTGCAGTGCAGAATGCAGCCAAGATTTATGTTCTAATCTTCTTCACTGTGCTTGTCTTAACTCTTCGCCAGCCAGACTTGCTTATGCATCGTTTCATTTGATAGCGTGTTTGCCGATCAGACACATCCACCATTCTGCTATGAGGCTGCGCCAGCTTTGGGCTGGATAATCCGCAGATCAAACGGCTTGAGGGCAGCTCATCGTAATGGAGAGTGGCACGCTGGGCACCTTTCTTCCTCCGTGCCAGAGGGGTCCGTCTGGTTCATGATGTCACGTCCCCCAGCCCCCCGGGGTTGGCTCATTAACGAGCTTAGGTCCCGGGAGGGGTCCCATCTGTGGGCCACCTGTACTCAATCACTACGACTAACTACCTAGCATTATCTCTCTCTCTCTCTCTCTCTCTCTCCTCTCTCTCTCTCTCTCTCTCCCTCTCTCTCTCTCTCTCTCTCTCTCTCTCTCACACACACACACAAACACACTCTCTTTTAAACACATTAACATGCCTCTCTCTCCCCCCCTCTCTCTCTCTCACACACTCTCTCTCTCTCTCTCACAAACACACACACACACTCTCTTTTAAACACATTAACATGACTCCCCCCCCCCCTCTCTCTCTCTCTCTCTCTCTCTCTCTCTCTCTCTCACACACACACACACACACACACACTCTCTTTCAAACACATTAACATGCCTCTCCCCCCCCCCCCCCCCTCTCTCTCTCTCAACCACTTTATGATGGATAGGCCTCTTTAGTACTGAGCTGTTACAGAAGCAGAGGTAGTGTGTGGTGTTCTTCATCAGGGTACATTATCGCCTGTGCTCCCACAGTACAGCGGTCACTCTAATCAGTGATTCACACACGGATGCTGTGGTCAAGAGCCTTGATCACCTAGGAAATATACAAATCCCACAGAAACAAACCCCATATAGCGCACAGTATTTACAACCAGTCCCTGATCATCCGCCTCTTTTTTTCTACATGCAGAGAATGACCTTCAGCTTCGACAGTGCCTCTCTAGAATCAGGCCATTATCCACAGTGACCCCCTAATAACCCTGCATCCGCTAGATTATCCTCCACTTAGCAAAAGTACCTTTTGGACAAAGAAGATCTCATGTAAGTGGCCTTGTCTTCTGAATCCTGTGGACTTGTCCTTGACGTGACACTGGCCCACATGGCCCAATGGTAATTACAAGACAATTACCGCATAATCATTCTGAATTTGAACAATTTAGTCTGTTTGCTATTGTTTTCACAGAGTGGATGCTCATTCGTCCGGTTGTTCTTGAGTGCAGTTGCCAGGCAGAGAAACGGCCTAGATCTCACCTCGGTGTCCCAGAGGACTCGCTACTACACGAGGCTTTTCCGCTCTGCAGAGGCTCAGGTTTTTAGTAAAGGCTATAAAAGTCGACAAAACTCCACCAGGCATTTTAAAACACCTCTTCAAGGTATGACCCTGAACTGTTCTTTCAAAGTAATGGTCTCCTTTTCACCGCTTAGGCTACGGGAGAGAGGGGACTTGCATATGAATACACTACACAGATATTCTGTCATTATGAATGATCCGGAATATTCCAACAAAATCTAATTCTAAATAAAGGTGAGTGAACATAAATCTCATTGGGCTAGTATGCTATGGTGCAGTACCTAATGTACATAATGTGAGATAAATGTGTTTTTATGGTTTATTATAAGGACACTCTCTCTGTCCTGTAACAGCTTGTGTAGAGTAAGCCCACAGGGATGATTCACTCTCACAATACAGATTGACTACGCCATCTGTTGACATCTTAGTGTCAGTACAATACTTTTGGGACACCACAAATAAAGAGTGGTACACTGAAATGTGACAAGACACTGTAATTTGGAGGTTATTAGGTTGGGATTGATTTAGTATCGCCTTGTTTTGGATAACAACATCAGAATCACACACATTCACACACATTCATTGTGAAACACAGCTCTCCTGTCTCATTAGGGGCAGGGCAGCGCAGCTGCTGCTCTCTCTTGTATTTTGTATGTTATTATTAATCTTCTGCATAGGAAATCTGCCTTCCCATGCATGAAAATAAAGTAAACTTTGCACATATGTCCAGTCCTATATGCCAATCTTCCTCAACTGACTTTGTGGGCTAATAGTCCTGATGGTGGTACTACAGCAACCGTCTGAAATTTAAAACTTTGGAAATTCATAACAAATAAGATATTACTATGCAACTTTCACCAAAGTCTAGGCCCAAGTGGGCAGAAATGCTCATATGCTTCGATCAGGCAGGAATTATGAAGTCCATCACTCTGTTTTTCTTAAAAACTGTTTTCTAAAAAACTGTAAAACGTATTAAATCTCTTCCCACATTCTTTGCTCAATTGACACCAAACTTGCTACACTGTATCTTCAGACTGTCCTCCACAAATAATCGAGCCAATTTTTTTTATGAAGAATTTAGCCCACAGTGCATCAGAATGTTTTACTGTAAAAAATTACTGTATACAGCTACTGCAAATTCTCACAAAATAAATCTTTATGAATTTTTATTATTATTGATTTATTAATTTATTTTTTTACAGTATTTTGAATTCTGTTCTCATGTAAACTATTGCAGTCAATGGAAACAGAGCATCTTTAAACATCAGTTTGTCACTTATGGAGCAACGAATCTTTGTAAAACAGTCATCTATGTTGTCTAGATGAAGTGCACAAATTCTCAGAATTGTGTCTTGATAACTGCTTTTACACTACTGTAGTTTGAAATCTGCCTTTACATTCTGGCAACCCAAAATGAGCGTCCACCCTTGAATTACAGCTTCCATGGTCACATGCAACACCCGGACAGACCGTGACATCGCCTGCTCATCAGCTGCAAGAAGCTGCAGCTTTGCCCAATAGTAGTGCTGCTGCCCTGATACAAACACTTAACTATTACCTTGCCTCAGCCTACTCTAGAATTATTTTTCTGTTGCTCAGCTTTGCCCAACATCAGTGTGTTCTGTTGTCCACCCAATAGTAGTAGCTTGCAAACAATAGTTTAACCAAGCTACAGTATCATTCAGACAGTTGCTAAACACAACATGTCTGCTGTTCTGAACCCATTCAAATTTTGTCGAGCATAGAGCCACGGAATGCATTCAGGGGCAGAGGTCTGTGCTCTCTGAGCACCATTTCTAGTTTTAAAGATAAAATTAAACATTTGAATAATTATGGTCCGGACAGCCTTGTGCTGACAGACCCGCGTGTATTTGTCATTTGTCTTCCCCCTGTTCCTCCTTCTTCCTCCTCAAAATGTCTGGCCCCGACTAACTGCTATGAAGCAGCTATAATTGTTCTTGGTCTTGTAGGGTAGGCCCAGAATTTGGTGGTAGTTTAACCTAATGTTGGCCTACCAATGTTATTTCCTAAGCACCAATCCATTACAGAAAACCAAGTGAAGTAGGAAGAAAAACTCTGGCTAAATTCACAGTGACTGACCAGCCAGGTCCATGAGGAGGAACCGTTAGCTGTTACTATGGTTGCTCTAATTAATCCTCCAGTTAATCCCCTCCAGAGATAGTGAGAAACTGCGGGGAGTGGGTACATCATCTCACTCAGGCCAAGATAACGTCAATCAGCGGGCGTCCCGGACTGGGAGCTGTACGGCTGCCACGTTTAAGAGCTAATAATGAGCTGCAGCTCGCTAGCAGCTGGTGGTGGGTGATAAGGGGGAGGGACCCTCAAAGACCCGGAGACATCATTATGGGACTTGTAGTCCCTGTGGGTGGCAGAGGGAGTCTTCGTTATGGCCTCTAAGCTGGTGGGCAAGGGTTAAAGGTGGTTTTTGTTACAGCTTTTGCGATTCTCTTTACATCCCGACAGCAATCGATAAATAGTGGAAGCCACAGGACTGTAATAAGTCCATCCAAACATTTCGAGGTACCACCTTGAAGTAGATGGCCTATACCTGGCTGTCACCCTACCTACCTGCCTAGAGAGTGTCATTTGTTTTCCCAGGTTTGGAGGAGTGGCTTTGGAGGGAGGTCTGGAGGGAGGTGCGGGGATTTTGTCAGTTGCATTTTTCAAAATCGATCTTACTCTTCCTGGTTTGGCCTACCCTACCTTTAAGTCTGCAGTGTTCATAATAATGAGACTATTGATATACACACTGACAGCCTCAAATGAAAACATAGTGGAACATGAAGTGTAAAGATTGATAGATATGGAATATGAGACTTTTAATATAAAGGTACAAGGACATTTAGCAGGCCTATTTAGTCAACAGTACCATCGTACAGTATTGAAATGAGATTAAGTGAATCACCAAATTTCTTTAATTCTTTAATTTCTATCATTGGAGTCAATGTACATGCCATCAGCCATGCTAACAATTATAACTCAAATAGAGACTCTGTTGTCCCAAAATACATTCAAGGAAATGTATCACATATTCTATATGGCACATACAGGTAAACATCATATTTTGGTTACACTGAGTCTATCATAGGAATAGCCAGGCATGTTAACGGTTTGTTTCCCACAGTGTCAGTTCCCTACTATCTGTAGCAGCTTATAGTCTGGTCTCCATGGTTTTGTGGTCAGAGAGGGACTTCCCACACACACGGATGGCCTGGAAGTCCTCATAGATCTCCAGCAGGCTTTTCCCCTTGGTCTCAGGAAGTAAGAAGTAGACATAGAGCGAAGCCAGCAGACACATACAGGCGAAGAGCACAAAGCAGAAGGACTTGAGCTCAGCCTGTAGACAGGGAGGAGATACAGGTGGACACTTAGAGGAACCTGGGATTACAACTCTTCTATTGTTCTACTCCGAGCCGAGTTCTTAAACTGTTAAAGGCCTAAATTAGAGCTCGTACAGCTCATACACAGCTGGGAGAGAACAAAGGGGTCACACAGAGATGGCATGTCTACAGGAACAGGCTGAAAGGACTCACGATGAGGAAGGGGAAGGCCAGACTGAGGACAGCTAGGCTCAGCCAGCGCAGGGCCCCGATGAAGACGAACGCTGCCGGACGATACGTCTGGATGAAGACTTCATGGGTCAGTGGGGGCAACACTCCTGCTACAGAGGGTCCAGAGAGAGAGGAGAGGCATCTGATCAACGTGAAATGAAGTACTCCAACACATAGGCCTACTTTCATCCGGACATTATTTCCATTCCCGGCGGCATCTTCCTCAGGTCAAGTCGCTTTGGATAAAAGCATTCTGGTAAATGACTGTAATTAATCAATCAATCAATCAATCAATCAAAGCTTTATTTGTATAGCGCATTTCATACCCAGAGGCAACACAATGCGCTTTACAGAGAACAAGGGAGGTGGGCATACGACCCACCTCTACATATTCCAGAGGGAAGCAAAAGTAATGTAGGCTAATATAAAAGGTAATGTCATTATCTGTATGTTGTCCCAATGAAAGGATGTGAGCAAATGAGTGTGCGGGCCCTTTTTCATTTAATCTTGGTTATTTCAGTCCAACACCCTAGCAAAAAGTGATGTATGTGTGACTATCAAACACAATGTTATATTATAGATTGTCTCACAATGAAAAGTGCTTTATAAATAAAATGAATTATTTCATTTATTATTATCTGATACACTGCCACTGATATGAATGTTCTAACATACCGTTTAATATCATGTAGGTGTCTTTTTAGTGAATCTGCCGTATCCTTCTGCCAGTGTACTGTATTGAAGACCTACCTGGTCCTCCACCATAGAAGATGATGTAGAGGAATATTAAGCCAACGGTGCTGTATGGAAGCCAGGAGCTGAGGTCCTGGAAGCACAACAACACCGTCATAGAATGTCAACTTCTTTCTTTTGTACTTTGTCTCACTGTGGTGCTGTAATGTTCTGGTGTCTTACTGTGTTACTGTGTAACATTCTGGTGTCTCACTGTGTTACTGTGTAACATTCTGGTGTCTCACTGTGTTACTGTGTCTTACTGTGTTACTGTGTAACATTCTGGTGTTTTACTGTGTTACTGTGTAACGTTCTGGTGTCTTACTGTGTTTCTGTGTAACGTTCTTGTGTTTTACTGTGTTACTGTGTAACGTTCTTGTGTCTTACGGCGTTACTGTGTAACGTTCTGGTGTCTTACTGTGTTACTGTGTAACATTCTGGTGTCTCACTGTGTTACTGTGTCTTACTGTGTTACTGTGTAACGTTCTGGTGTCTTACTGTGTTACTGTGTCTTACTGTGTTACTGTGTCACATTCTGGTGTCTTACAGTGTTACTGTGTAACGTTCTGGTGTCTTACAGTGTTACTGTGTAACGTTCTGGTGTCTTACTGTGTTACTGTGTAACGTTCTGGTGTCTTACTGTGTTACTGTGTCTTACAGTGTTACTGTGTAACGTTCTGGTGTCTTACTGTGTTACTGTGTCTTACTGTGTTACTGTGTAACGTTCTGGTGTCTTACTGTGTTACTGTGTAACGTTCTGGTGTTTTACTGTTTTACTGTGTTACTGTGTAACGTTCTTGTGTCTTACAGTGTTACTGTGTAACGTTCTGGTGTGTCCAAATTGAGGCGAGCGCTCTCAAAACACGCTGTACCCCCAAAACACCACCGAAGTCTCTGACGTCACTCCTCCAAAGATGTCAGAGGTCAAGGGCTCACCTTGAGGTAGAGTGTGACGGTGATTAATGCCATGATGGCCGACATTGCTCCGAAGCCGCCCCAGAGCAGGGGTCGCCTCCCCACGCTCTCGATAAGCAGCCCCTGGGAGGGAGAGAGAGAGAGAGAGAGAGAGAGAGAGAGAGAGAGAGAGAGAGAGACAGCGTGAGACACAGACCGCTGTGGCAGCCTTTTCACAAGGGAAGGAGAACAGAGCCCTGGAAGGAGAACAGAGCCCTTCCAGAACATTCCCCATCAATCTCCTGTACGGGCGCGACGACGGCAGAGACGGCTGGGCCGAGAGGCTTCAGGGATGATTTATCGTTGGGAGGCTCGGGGACAGAAGTGGCCTCTTAGTGACAAACACGTTCCTCCTGTAGAAGAGCTGCAATCAGCTCAGATCGAGGGAAGGTCTCAGCGCTATTACAGAACTCCAAGAGCCTCTCGCCCGTTACTTCCTCCTCTCAAGTAAAGGGATAGTTCACCACTAACTCAAAGTCTGTCAGAGGTTTCAAAAGTGGTCCAAAGTCGGTCATCGGTTAGGTAGATGATTTGACTTGTCTAACTTAGGTTCAGGTCTCGTTCCGTTCTGTGTTCGACCTCACTGACGCTTCATGAGGGATGAGAGCTGTATAGGTCACATGGTAAATGAGATCATGATGCGGTGTAATTAGTCCGTGTTCCCCAGAACTCACACATGTGATGGAGGTGAGCACCTCCGAGACCCCCACTCCCAGAGACACGTAGCGGATCATATCCAGGGGGATACCTGCCTCCAGGAAGATGTCAAAGGAGAACACGCTGATCTGAGGAGATAGAGAAAAACAGATAGAGAGAGAAACAGAGACAGAGAGAGAGAGAGAGAGAGAGGAACATGAGAGGGTAAGAGAACAAGAAATAGGCTATACCAACAGAATGTTTACATAAACGGGGAGAGAAAGAGAGAGAAACGGAGGGAAGGTCGAATTCAATTCATATGAGTGCCTTCAGTCCATCTGACTGGAAGAGCAATTCTGAGCTTTTGGTAATGGTAGAGATTGTCCCTCAGTGCCATCCTTACGGCGGGAATGCCGGAGAACATGAGGCATCCGGTCAACACCACCATGGTGAAAAGCTGCCAGCGGACGCTCCTGTCCCTCAGAAGCACCAGGACAGTCTTGGAGGGCGTCCCCTTGATGGCAGCCTGCTCTGCTACCATCTCCTTCATCTCCAGCTGATACTCACCTCTTCCCCACAGACTCTGGAGAGCTGACACACACACACACACACACGCACACACAATGAATGAACACGTGGTATCTGCGTTTTCATCAATAAAATGAAATACAGTAATCGCAGTACAAGAAACTTGCAGGACATTGATTCTACCATGTAAGTCAGTGTTTACGTGTGATTGCAGTAGCCTAGAGAGAGAGAGAGAGAGAGAGAGAAGGCCCTTTGGACAGACAGTATTTCAGCCTGAATGAGTGACTGGGTGCAACACATTGTACCCGACTGTACCTTTCTTGCATGCCTCTGCATCGCCCTTTTCTATTAATGAGTATCTGGGGGCCTCGGGGAAGAAGGGCAGTGTGAGGAGCTGAACGATAGAGAAACATGTCGGAACACACAGCAAGATGTTCCAGCAGTCCTCACAGCCAAGAATCTCCCTGAGAAAAAACACAAGTCCCACTGTCAAGTCAGAGCACATCCTAGCAGATGAGTTAGTCATCGGTAAACAGAGTGTGTCGTAGTGATACAGTTAATCGCAACAACACGAAATCAACAATGGGGTGAAACTAGTTGTACTAGTTTGCAGAAATATCCCAATAGCCTACCTTAGTCCAACAAATTGTCCTAAGAGTTTACCGATGGAGATAAAGGTAGCTGACGTTAGAGTGACCACGCCCCTGATTTTTTTAGGTGAACTCTCTCCCAGGTATATGGCATGTACATTTCCTCCTAGACCTGCGGTTGACACATATGATCACAACACGAGAGCCTTTCAGTTAAATCTTTGTGCTTTCGTTGACTTTTGTCAACACATGTCAACAAATTGGCTTCCATTAAGGCTTTATAAAGTGACGTGCAGTAGGCCGAGTTCCCACCTGAATTGAATCCATACAGGAATCGTGCCACCAGGATCATCTC
This sequence comes from Borostomias antarcticus, assembly GCF_949987555.1. Lineage (NCBI taxonomy): Eukaryota > Metazoa > Chordata > Actinopteri > Stomiiformes > Stomiidae > Borostomias > Borostomias antarcticus. The sequence goes on along the minus strand of NC_140240.1, from coordinate 3,066,220 downwards.
AAAGGAATTGGCCCCCTTGCTTGTAAACATGACCACCGAAGCAACAATGCCGACCAGGTTGCTCCCGATCATGGCTCTCTTTCTAAAGAGGGGGAAGAAGGTACAAAACCTGTAACATACCTGGACAGACATGTCGGTATAGTAGATCAGCGGGTTTCTTAACGCATATGATTAGCGGGATATCATCAATTCATCACATCATCTTTGTGATTAAGTCAGATCTCCCAGAAGGAGATGTTTCGATGTTGGAAAAGGGGACACTCACCTCCCAAAGGTAGAAGCTATATATCTGACAGTCACAGTGCCACATAACCCGCCGACGGCAAACATAGACACTGTCACAGACCAGATGAGAGTGGCGGTCTTTGGCGATGGGGGCTCCTTGTATCTCGCAGTCCAACTGGTATTGATGAAGCGCTGTATGTACTGAATGCAGACACAAGGTCAAAGCCACAGTAGCTCCCCAGACAGAAGTTTGTATGAAAGTCTGGCAAAATGAACCCGTGCAGCAGATGTTCATTTAAGCAATAGAATATTCAGAGTTCTATGATGTGAAACAAGATGGGGATATGCTTGAACATACAGTACATTCACCATCTGCTTCTTGCCAAGCAATCTCACAGCAGGTTAATTTCCAACTCATCCTAATAGAAAAGTGCTGACATGATCATTTCAAATCATGGCCCAAAAACAAATCACTATTCATATTATTCTCAAAAACTGGTGATGGAGAAAATTATTTGGCCTGGGTTGTGTAAAGAAGCACTCTTACTGGTGAGGGTGAGCTGATGACTGTGACATGAAATCCATTTTGAAAAGTTCCTCCAATCCCCAAAACAATGATGAATAACAAAGCATTACCCCGGGTCTGAGGGGAGTAAAATATAGCGGTCAGAATCTAACGATAGCTTTGAATGATTTTCCCGTAGTTCTTCACCTGTGAGCTTCTTTATAGGTTACTTCTACCACAGTTATTCACAACAAAAAAAGGCTTACGGTTTAACATTCTTTCAACACAGGGCACTTTTGGTAAACAGAGGCAATCTTATTTCTCTCCACAGTATAACGGAACCCCTCAATTAAATGTAACTGAGTCATCTCAAACATGCTATTATTATATTATGTCGTATAGGCATGCATAGCCTATCTATTGTCATGTTGCCTTTCTAATCACAGTAATCCCACAGTACAATTGTTAAAGATCAATTGCATAATAATAAACTCTTGATGGATGTATTGACAGATAGAGATGTCTGTGATTAAAAACGCAGGATTCATTACATACAGTACAGCAATCTGGAAATGTAATCAAATAATCGATGTATAGGCTAGATCATAGATTAGATAAATCATAGCATTGTTAAAAGTAGTAAAAGTTTGATTACCAGTTGCCTCAGCAAACCCCCCATTTTGTTTCACTTGTGAAGTCACTCAAATATGCACTACCAAGACAAACTCTAAACTCTGTTAGGTATTTTGGAGTATGATTAATCTTGTAACAGCAAAGAACCAGGAGAAATATGTCACACAGAGCCACAAACGTGATGCAACTGTGACTGCTCATTTTAAATATAGCAACACAGTCCCCCATCCATAGGAACCGGTCCAAATGGGTTTGTTCTTTATCATCTTTCATTTAATTTATTAGGGGCGCAGTCACATCTTCCAAACCAAACTTCCAGAAAACTGCAGGTCTGCTGCAACTCTTGGTTCTTTTAAAACAAGCCTGAAGACTTTTCTTTTTGCCACTGCTTTCTAAGAGGAGCTATGTTTATCAGTATACTGCACTGTAACTTTTATTCCTGTATTCTATTTGTCCTGCTTTTTGTTTAAATGTCTATAATGACTTGCTTTTTGTTTTAATGCTTTTAATTTGTCCTGCCTTTTGTTTTAAATGTCTATAATGTCTTGCTTTTTGTTTTAATGCTTTTAATGTCTCATGTAAAGCACCTTGAATTGCCCTGTGGCTGAAATGTGCTATATAAATAAACTTGCCTTGCCTTCCTCCAGCAGAGGGCAGCAAGTACTGAAATGAACACTTGGCTCCGCAGTTGAAACTCTCAACTCGTTGGCTGCTGCTAGGCGGAAGTAGCCAGTTCAGTGTTTTCTGTAGTCATCGTTGTCTAGCTAGCAGGCGGTAGCATTTCAAATAACTACCAAACAAAAGAAAATATTCTATTCTATAGTCTTGACTCACTTCTAAATTTGCCAAAATGCCGTTGGAGAACCTGGAAGAAGAAGGTCTGCCTAAGAACCCGGATCTGAGGATAGCACAGCTGAAGTTCCTGCTCACGATGGACGGACACCGAGGAGATGCGACCGTGAAGACGGAGCTCATGGACTCGATCAGGGAGAACAGTGGGTGTTTGTTTGTTTGTTTGTTTGGGCATCATCTAATTCCAACCAACATTGGTCCTGTTTGTAAGGCTTATTTGACAGTTGGCTACGGTAGCTAGCCGAGCAGCTAACTCGTTAGCTAGTTAGCATGTTAGCTAGTTCAGTCTGCATTGAAATTGCACTTAGCGGCTAGCAGGTTAGCTAGCCAGTAGTTAGGGTGCGTTCGTTTATAACTGGGAGGTGGGAAATTCCGACTTGCTACTAGGAATGATTAAATAAAACACCGCATGAACTCGCACTTCCTCGTCGCAAATTCGGATGTTTCTCAGCCCCCAGTTGCTCGAATGCACCAGATATAACTAGGTAACTGTGATATAATGGTATATAGATATAACTAGGTAACTGTGATATAATGGTATATAGATATAACTAGGTAACTGTGATATAATGGTATATAGATATAACTAGGTAACTGTGATATAATGGTATATAGATATAACTAGGTAACTGTGATATAATGGTATATAGATATAACTAGGTAACTGATATAATGGTATATAGATATAACTAGGTAACTGATATAATGGTATATAGATATAACTAGGTAACTGTGATATAATGGTATATAGATATAACTAGGTAACTGTGATATAATGGTATATAGATATAACTAGGTAACTGTGATATAATGGTATATAGATATAACTAGGTAACTGTGATATAATGGTATATAGATATAACTAGGTAACTGTGATATAATGGTATATAGATATAACTAGGTAACTGTGATATAATGGTATATAGATATAACTAGGTAACTGTGATATAATGGTATATAGATATAACTAGGTAACTGTGATATAATGGTATATAGATATTAACTAGGTAACTGTGATATAATGGTGTATAGATATAGCTAGGTAACTGATATAATGGTATATAGATATAACTAGGTAACTGTGATATAATGGTATATAGATATAACTAGGTAACTGTGATATAATGGTATATAGCTCCAATGCACACAGGTCGGAGGAGGTAGGTATTTTGCCACTTGCGACTTGCCACCTCCGACCACAAACGAATGCACCATTAGCATGTTAGCTAGTTCAGTCTGCACTGTTGGAAATTGCACTTAGCCGGCTAGCAAGTGAGCTAGCCAGTAGTTAGCCAAACGTAGCTAATAGCAAGATGACTTGGCATCAATATGATGTTGTTATTCTCTTCTTCCAGACATGGCACCGTACTACGAAGGCCTGTGTAAGGATCTGAAGTGGCAGCTGGATACAGACCTGCTGAGCAAGATGAAGAAGACCAACGAGGAGGAGCTGAAGCGACTAGACGACGTGCTGGACGACGCCGAGAAGAACCTAGGAGAGAGCGAGATCCGGGATGCTATGATGGCCAAAGCAGAATACCTCATCAGAATTGGAAATAAGGTGCTTTTGCAACCTTTTGTAACCCTAACCCACCCTAACCCCTAACCCTGGAGTTGTCCATACCATGTTGCATTTTAAATGTCATAATTGTACTATATAGTAACATGCTCATTTGTCAAGAGCCACATACAAGTCATCCAGGTATGTAAATCAACCAAGTCACCTGACATCTTGTCATTAACTGAAATGTGTCTTGGGTGTTTCCTCAGGAGGGTGCGTTGACTGCCTTCAGGAAGACCTATGACAAGACCGTTGCCCTGGGACACCGGTTAGACATCGTGTTCTACCTGCTGAGGATTGGACTCTTCTACATGGACAGTGACCTCATCACACGCAACACTGAGAAAGCCAAAAGGTAAATTCATTTAAAGACACATTTCTCAGCGTTTTCAACTCGTCTACGACACTCGTATTCATGATGAACTGCGAACGGCAGCAGCTCCACCACGGCGTTCAGTGTTCTGCGTGTGTGTGTCTCGGCAGCCTCATCGAGGAGGGGGGAGACTGGGACAGGAGGAACCGTCTGAAGGTGTACCAGGGCCTGTACTGCGTGGCCATCAGGGACTTCAAACAGGCAGCAGAGCTCTTCCTGGACACCGTGTCCACCTTCACCTCCTACGAGCTCATGGACTACAAGACCTTCGTCACCTACACGGTCTACGTCTGCATGATCGCCCTCAAGAGGCCCGACCTCCGCGAGAAGGTAAGGGCGTGGCGGGGCTTCCCTGGTGGTGGCGGTGATGAGACGGCCAGCATTTGCAGTGTGTAGTCTGTAGGGCTGGGTTTAAAAAATCGATTAATCGATTCATTTGATTTAGAATCGATTCATGAATCCCAAAATCGATCTTTTATTTAATGAATGAATGAATAAATGAAGGAATGAATAGTTCATTCATTCATCCAATGATTCATCCAATGATTCATTCATTCATTCATTCATTCATTTTTGGAAATCAGTATCGATACCCAGCCCTAGTATTGATGTGTTGCATAACTTGGCAGTCATGTAATTAAGGTTACAGCTAAAAAAAACAACAACAACAAAAAAACAGGTTTTAGTAACACTAACCGAATCGATATTGAATCGAATCGTGATAATCGATTCTGAACCTTGTGAATCGGAATCGAATCAATTCTTGAAATTCGAATCGATACCCAGCCCTAGTAGTCTGACGTGTGGTCCCCCCCCCCCCCCCACCCCATCTCCCCCCAGGTGATAAAGGGAGCAGAGATCCTGGAGGTGCTTCACAGTCTGCCTTCCATCCGTCAGTACCTCTTCTCTCTCTACGAGTGCCGCTACTCCGTCTTCTTCCAGTCACTGGGTTAGTGACACTTCACCAATTCAGCGTTCATATTCAGGCACACTTCTATAGGCTCTGTGCACCAGCTCCACTACTTCCTGAAAGTCACTAAGAATCTTTTTTTCCTGTCCTATATGATTGGATTAAGTGATTAATCAGGTGTGCGGCAGACCCAGCACACACCTGATTAATCACTTCATCCAATCATATTGGACAGGAAATAAAGAAGCCAAGTGACTTTCAGGAAGTAGTGAAGCTGGTGCACAGAGCCTATTGCCATTGACCAAGGATTTCCTCAAGGGTATTGTTAACCCTTTTAACCCTGAAAATAAAGTGACATTTAGAATATTAATTGGATTTTCCCTATAATACTAGAAAGCGCAATTTCTCAGCTTTCAGCAAGTGTTGGAGTGAGGAATTTTTTAGATTTGTTAGATATTTTCTTTATATTATTAATTATTTGTTAGATATTTTAAAAATGTTGCTGGTGACGTGGTCGTATTCAAAGGGTTAAGTGTGTGTTTTTCCCTCCGTGTGGCCCGAATGCAGCCATGGTGGAACAGGAGATGAAGAAAGACTGGCTGTTCGCCCCCCACTACCGTTACTATGTGAGAGAGATGCGTATCCTCGCCTACAGCCAGCTGCTGGAGTCCTACCGTTCCCTGACCCTGGGCTACATGGCCGAGGCCTTCGGAGTCAGCACCGAGTTCATCGACCAGTGAGTAATACCGGGGCGCAGCCCACCTGGCGCAGCCCGCCCAGCGCAACCCACCCGGCACACCCTCCCCATCCTCACAGGACGTACAGGTGCATCTCCAAAGATTAGAACATTGTGGAAAAGTTCATTATTTTCCGGAATTTAATTCCAAAAGTGAAACTTTCAAATATTCTAGATTCATTACACACAAAGTGAAATATTTCAAGCCTTTTTTGTTTTAATTTTAATGATTACGGCTTACAGCTCATGAAAATAAAATAAAAATCCAGTATCTCATAATATTAGAATATTACATAAGACCAATAAAAAAAAAAAGGATTTATAATACAGAAATGTTGACCTACTGAAGAGTATGTTCATCTATGCACTCGATACGTTGTCTGGGCTTCTTCTGCAAAAGACTGCACCAATGTGGCGTGGCATGGAGGCAATGAGCCTGTGGCACTGCTGGGGTGTCATGGAAGCCCAGGTTGAATTGAATCGAAGGTTGATTTGATAGTGGCGTTCAGCTCGTCTGCATGGTTGGGATAGATGTCTCTCATCTTACAAGCAACAGGGATGACCGCAGCCTTGAGAGGATGGTCAAGCAAGGCCGATTCAAGAACTTGTGGGATCTTCACAAGGAGTGGACCATGCACAGATGTGCCCAGAAACTGGGCTAGAAGTGTTGCATTCCTAGTGTCAAGCCACTCCTAAACCAGAGACAACGTCTCCTTACCTGGGCTAAGGGGAAAAAGAACTGGACTGTTGGTCAGTGGTCCAAGGTCCTCTTTTCAGATGTAAGTAAATGTTGCATTTAATTTTGGAGATCAAGGTCCCAGAGTCTGGAGGAAGAGTGGAGAGGCAATCCAAGTTGCTTGAAGTCCAGTGTGAAGCTTCCATTCAGGGATGATTTTGGGTGCCATGTCATCTGCTGGTGTTGGTCCACTGTGTTTTATCAACGCAGTCAACGCAGCCGTCTACCAGGAGATTTTAGAGCAGCCAACTCGCCTGACCTGAACCTCATAGAGAATCTATGGGGTGTTGTTAAGAGGAAGATGAGACGCCAGTCCCAACCATGCAGACGAGCTGAAGGCCGCTATCAAAGCAACCTAAATGACAGCCCAGCAGTGCCACAGGCTGATTGCCTCCACGCCACGCCACATTGGTGCAGTCATTTGTGCAAAAGGAGCCACGACCAAGTTTTGAGTGGTAAATGGACTGCACTTATATAGCGCTTTTATCCAAAGCGCTTTACAATGGCCTCTCATTCACCCATTCACACCAATGGCGGCAGCTGCCATGCAAGGTGCTAGCCTGCTCATTGGGAGGAATTTCGGGTTCTGTGTCTTGCCCAAGGACACTTCGACATGTGGGGAGGAGTAGGCGGGATTCGAACCACGGACCCTACGATCATTGGACAACCCACTCTACCACTGACCCACAGCCACCCAATATTATCTTGTCTGGTCTTATATAATAATCTAGTATTTTGAGATACTGGATTTTTGATTTTCATGAGCTGTAAGACATAATCATCAAGATTAGAACAAGAAAGCTTGTAATATTTAACTTAATGTGTAATAGGATATATGAAAGTTTAACTTTTGAAATCAAATTACGGAAAATAATGAACTTTTCCATGATATTCAAGATGCACCGGTACTACACAGGCTATATCCAAATCCACCGTCAGTGAGAAACATCACAGTAACCTAATCTAACTGTTGCTCATCTCTAGGGAACTCTCCAGATTCATAGCTGCTGGTCGCCTCCATTGCAAAATCGACAAGGTGAACGAGATCGTGGAAACCAACAGGCAAGTCGAGCCGCTCTGTTCTGCACGAAAGCCAAAATGCCGGAGTGCAAATTCAAGAAGTTTGTTAATAGTTGTAGGGGTCTCTCCTCACGGTCTCTCTTCTTTGTTCCAGACCTGACAGTAAGAACTGGCAGTACCAGGAAACCATCAAGAAGGGGGACCTGCTGCTGAACAGAGTCCAGAAGCTGTCTCGAGTTATCAACATGTAATAGGGACCATGCTGGAGCTCGGCTGGCGCATGGCTTTTCTGTTGTACCAGTGTCTATACCAGTAGTTTGACTGAAGAAGCCACCCTTATATATTGTGTATATAATAAAAAATCTTTTCGGTGACAGGTGTGTTTGATTTGTGGGTAGGGCTGCACGATTGACAATAATTAAAAATTGCTATTTGCCTAATATTGTAATTGCGAATTATTACATTTTCTGTGGTGTCATAAATATAAAAAAACAAAACTCAAATGTATGCTGTCTATCTGCCATTTGTCTGTGCGCAGTCACAGCGCACTCAGCCGGAACACGGGATTTGTCAGCATAAACGCCCGTGATTCGACCGCGTGCCCCCAGCAACACACTCAATGCAAAACGGAATTATTGTGATTAGTTAATTGCAGAGGTCATAGTTGCAATTACAATTAGTGCACAGTTAATTGTACAGCCCCATTTGTGGTTGTGATATCCAACATCAAGCAATGGGCCTCAGTGATAGCAGGTCTGAGTTCACAATGGCCACTGAATCTGTAGATTAAAGGACATACATTGTGAATATTAAAGGAATTAAATGTAGAGTGACTGACAATGTCCAAGATTTTTTTTTTTTTTTTAAAGATGAGGCTGAGACAGTTTGCTTTTTGTATAAATAGCAGTATAAATTATTTTTATTTACAGAAACCTGTTACAAAACAAATAGACTATACAATCTTTAAATATTAAGTAAATCTAACCTACCATGTTTGTTCATGAATTACATAGCAGCCAATACACAAAAGTCCAGCTGATCAAATGATTTTGATAATGTATACAAAAAAGAAAATCATCTATACACACTTTTACACAGGAGTATGTACGGTGGATTTTTTTCCTCCCACAAGCAAGCTGTGTTCTCTCACCTTCACATTCCAAGTCTATGGTGCTTGATAATACAAAAAAAACATCTTTGCAACGTTTCCATCACATGAAAATAAGTCAAGAGTTGTCAGTGGAGTCCAAGGGTAAACAAAACACAACCTGTTAACACGGCAAACCCAGGAGCGTCCGCACTCCCTGGTCAGCACAAACCTCCCACTTCTCTTTTCTGGAAAACTTTTGATAAATCAAAATAAAAAAACAAAACAAATAACACTTAAGTGTTTCTTACCAGCTAGCTGACAAGCCATCAGGTTTTACCACATGTAGGGTTCATAGGCAAATTTTAAAAGCAAGCTCCTAAAACACTTTGAACATTCAAGTAAGGTAAAACAAAACAAAAAAGCTCTGTCCTCAAACAGTCAGTGTGAAACAAATTCAGGCACTTTCTTATTTTTATTAATTTCTAAAAGCTGCAAACTAAGAATTTCTTTAAAAAGCTGTGATTCAAATTACAATGTTTGGCAACAATGACGCAAGCAGTTGCACTGTTTGAAGCATTCATCTTCCTTGCTTTAGTGATTGCTTTAGTCCCTTCAGCCTTCAAGGAAAAATAAGTGTTTCAGTTATGAAATGTTTTAAGGTCTGAATGATTGAATCCATGGAAACGGGTTAGACAACGGACATCTTAAAGCCCGCGGGGCATGTCAGAACCACAGGTCATCTGGGTCACATAAAATAACATAACAGGTCATCTGGGTCACATAAAATAACATAACAATCGGTTATGCTTTGATTCTGATGCAACTTAAAAATTGGAGAAGCAGAGGTGAGGCCTTGAGTGAAAATGGTCTCTGACTGACACACACACACACACACACACACACGATACAGTGGCAATACAACCTTTTTACAGGACCCCAGCACATGACTCATGAGATGCTTCAACCTCTAGTTAGACGTATTGCATTATAGACTTGGCAGTGAACCACTTCAAATAATCAAGTTCTTAAACTTGTCATCTAATTTACTAAATAAATAATGAGGATCTCAATTGTACCAAAAATTGTGTGTAAGAAAATGCCTGTGCAAAAATACATATTTCAATATGTACAATTTGAATAAAAAATATGTATTTTCAAATAGGGATACTTCAATATTTGTTCAATACATACGAGAAAAAAGCTAAAGAAAGATACAAAAACACTCCTCCGCTATGCTTGCTGCCTGACATCAGTGAAGTTTTTTTTACAAAAATCTGAAGTCATCTCCATGAATCTCGTACCAGAACGAGCCCCGCCTCCACAGAGAGCTGCAGCAGCTCGGGGAGACGGGGAGGGAGTATTGCCCAGTTAAGACTTAGTTCTCTGGATGGCGGTCCTATCGTTTCACATTTCACACACACTCATCACCCGCTACGCTACTGTGAAGAGACATGGCGCCCCTAACAGCTCTGCCCGGTGGGATGGAACATCCCGCTCTACAGACCAGAAGCCGCAGCAAAGGCAGCGTAAAAAAAAAACGAACCTCACCAGAGATGAACGGTCAGTTTCTACTTACTCAAACGCATCATGTGGTCCGACACCTTTGCTAGTGGTTAGACACTGAAGTCAGTGAAATCGATGGTTGCCTTTGGCTAACGTAGGGGGGCACGACTTGAGTGAAGTGTCTTAGCAGTAAGTAGTGGGTTTAGTGCTGTTCACAGTTGGGGGGTAGAGTTGTGGCTGTTCCTTGTACATGATGAAAAAGCTTCCGGAAATGAACACGTCCTCAAGATCGCTCTTTGACTAAAGATTCAAATAAACGGGCACATCTGGCATCCTTTTTCCATATTTGCATGCAAAATTGACTGGCTTTCCGCATTTCTACAATGACTTTTTGTAGTTTCAAATTCCGTGAAAATGATAATACGAAACATAGATGGTAATACTTGCATAATTATTTGGGTCGCAGACAAATGACTTGAGTGTTCCCCTTGTGATTCTCTATGTGGCTACTCTACATAACCTCTGGTTACGTACTCGCATCGCACCGTGTTTCAAACAAACAGAACAGAATGACGATGATTGTGTCTGAAGTGTGTTTGTAGTGTAGTTTCTACGCTTCCTGACCTCCCATTGCAAGGCTTCTGAGATCAGGCGTTCAGATCAGGCGTTCAGATCAGGCGTTCAGATCAGGCGTTGAGATCAGGCGTTGGGGGTGGAAGTTTGACAAATCCAGTAGTCCAGCAGAATCTGACATGTCACACGCACACATGGACATGCACGCACACACACACACACACAACGCGTACGTACGTACTGTACGTACACACACACACACGCACGCATACGGAAGAGATCGTCGTGTGGGCTGTCCAGTCACTCCCAGTCGTTTTTGCCCCCCAGCCTTTTTCCTGAAACCCCAGCGCTTAACAGCTGATGTCTGGGGGCCGGCTGCTCCTCCCACCTCCCCCACAGGAAGACCTCACGACAACACTAAACCGGGGGGGGGGCTTCGCCCCGAGCACCCACATGGCACCCCTAACATGGCACCCTCACATGGCTTTGGGAGGAATAGTTCCACAATGACGTCACCGGGCCGTCCAGATCTCCTCCACCCCTGAGGATCGTGGGAAGCTGAGTAACGCAGGTTTTTAGAAGGCCTCGTACAGTCTGGAGCGGAGTGCGGGCTGCACCCCCTCCCCCGCCCCCCCGGACTCCATCGGCTCCCTGGCCCCCGCCGTTCCAGACAGAGAACCCGGCTACCGCTGTCAGGGGCGGGCCTTTGGCTGGAGGGAGACAAGACAACAGACCGCCGGTCAGGAGCTCGTCACGACTAAACAGCTGATGGAACGCAGCAATAGTGAGCGGCTTCGTCTGAGTTATATCGGTGTTGAAAGAGTGGGGAACTGGTATACAAATGACATGTTCAGCGGTTATTATTATAACATTTACACACCGCACTCGCTGTACATTAACACTGCTCACCCACCACGCTACACTCTGCACACACTGTACATAAAACTCACCAGAACCCATTCTGTATATAGTACGTACACTAGAATTTTTTTTATTTTTAACAGAATATCGTAAATTGTACATTGCAATGCATTTTGTCGCACTGCTTTTTGTACTGTTCTGCCCTGTCATGTCCTGCACCCCGTCCTATGTTGTGTACCCTCGTGAAATCTCTGGTATGTGAACCATATACATTGCAATAAACAGATGTTGAGTCTTGATTTACTATGTTAAGGAGTTACATTTCTCCATTTCAGTAGTTTGAATTTCATCCCGTATGTGTTTTTTTTTAGCAACCAGCAGCTCTACAGCCCGCCTGGTCGGCATTGGTCCACAAAAATGTCCAATGAAAATGTCCGATTGCAAATGCAATCCAATGCCAAGTGAGTGCAATGTGGCACCACAGCTAACTAATCCACTAATTAGACCAAAGAGGAGAAGATTCAGACAGATTGAAAATGTGTGAAGCCTATTCTAGCTCGATTACGTAATCGCAGCTATTGCGAAATTTGCGCTTATTTGAACCTGTCAGCCGTCTACAAGTGCCTGTCTGGCTGAGTTTCCCTTCGCCTGTTGCCTGACCAATCAGTAGTCTGCAGTGTTTTCAGCCTGACCAATCACTAGTCTGCGGTGTTTTCAGCCTGACCAATCAGTAGTCTGCAGTGTTTTCAGCCTGACCAATCACTAGTCTGCGGTGTTTTCAGCCTGACCAATCAGTAGTCTGCAGTGTTTTCAGCCTGACCAATCAGTAGTCTGCAGTGTTTTCAGCCTGACCAATCAGTAGTCTGCAGTGTTTTCAGCTTCGGAAAGATCCGGAAAAAGTAGCAAGTGGACTCGTCTGTGCTCGCCTTTTGCGCAGAGGAAACCCCCCCCAGGAAGAGTCTACTCGCTACTTTTTTGTGTTTAGGAAAACCGACCAATAGTGTGACTGATGAGCGTTAGGCTACAGCACGGGGCCCCACCCACCTGATGCATGAGCGAGTTGTTGGCCAGTCCCGCGGCCCCTGGGATTGTGCGTCCGTGTTTCCCGTGGATGTTGTTGATGGCGGGGGCCTTGGCCACCTTGGGCCTGCCCGGGGCCGGCCCCCCTCCCCCCGCCGCCGCCGCCCCCCCACCTCCTCCTCCCCCCCCTCCCCCTCCCCCGCCGAGGGAGCCGGTGGCGGGAGAGCCCTTCCGCTTCCTGCCCTCCAGGCGCCCGTCGGCGTGGTGGGCGTGGCCCAGGCCCGCGTGGTGCTCGGACGTCTGGTGGTGGACGAAGGGGCCGAGCGAGAGGGTGGAGTCGCTGCTGTTCATGACCACGCTCATGCGCTTGATGGACTCGGCGGGGCTGCCGGACGGGGGGCCCCTGGCCGAGGGCCCCGGCGCCCCCGCCGAGCCCCCCGACGACTCCGCCTTCAGGCTGAGGGAGTTGGTCCGCACGCTGGGCCCACAGTTCAGCCCCACGCTGTGGACGCCGCTGTGAGAGAGAGACTGGGCGGAGGAGGAGGAGGAGGGGGGAGGGGCTAGCGAGGCTTGGTGGTAGGTGCTCCCTGAGCTAGCCGCGTTAGCGTTCGCACAGTTCTTCTTGAAGGAGGAGACGGCGGCGCTGTTGGAGGAGGAGGAGGAGTCCGAGGCGTAAGGGGCGTGCGAGGAGCCGAGGAGGGAGCTGTTCTTCCTCTTCTTCCCCGAGCCGAAGCTGCTACCGCCGCCGCTGCTGTTGGCGGCCCCGGCGCCGCCCCCGCTGGCGGAGTTGGACGTGGCGGGCGCGGCGGAGCCCGAGGACCACGGCTCCCTGGGCCGGAAGGAGGAGGACGACTTGCCGCCGGAGCGCGACTTCGCCGCCCTGCCCGCCGGGACCGAGGAGGAGGAGGAGTGGGCTGAAGGCATCTGGGGCGAAGAGGACGAAGACACTTGTCTGGCCTGCGCCGCGCCGTAGGTCGGGTGGTCCGCGGCGCCCTGCGGGGGCGCGCGGGCGTTTAAGGTGGTCCCGTACGAGAGCGCCGACTTGCCGTCGTAGGCCTGGGCGTAGGGGGGCGGGGGCGGGGCGGCGGGGGCGGGGCTGAGGAAGCCTGAGGAGGGGGCGCTACCGTGGGAGTTTGTGCTTGTCCTGTGGGCCGGCGTGGAGGAGGACGAGGACGACGAGGAGGAGCAAGAGGAGGAGTTCTCCAAGGCCAAAGGGATCTTCCTACGGGAGGAGAGGACGCAGGACAACCGGCCGCGTTAACGTTCCGGGAAAACAAAAACAACATGGCTGCCCCCCCCCCCCCCTCAGCGAGGAGGAGGGGCTACACAGAAGGTCCTAGTCTAGCGGTGATTCTGGACACGGGGGCTGCACTTACTTCCACATCTGAGAGTTGACGTGCTTGTCTATGGTGGAGGTGAGCGTGCAACGCAGTCGCTCCCAGCGCCGGTCAAACGCGTAGCAGCTTCTTCCGAACAAGCGGCTTCCAAAGGTGCAGTACTGAGAGCAGGGAGGGAGAGAGAGAGAGAGGGAGGGAGAGAGAGAGAGAGAGGGAAAGAGAGAGAGAGAGAGAGAAAGAGAGAGAGAGAAAGAGAGAGAGGGAAAGAGAGAGAGAGAGAGAGAGGGAAAGAGAGAGAGAGAGAGGGAAAGAGAGAGAGAGAGAAAGAGAGAGAGAGAAAGAGAGAGAGAGAGAAAGAGAGAGAGAGGGAAAGAGAGAGAGAGAGGGAAAGAGAGAGAGAGAGAGCGAGAGAGAGGGAAAGAGAGAGAGAGAGAGAGAGGGAAAGAGAGAGAGAGAGGGAAAGAGAGAGAGAGGGAAACAGAGAGAGAGAGAGAGAGGGAAAAAGAGAGAGAGAGAGGGAAAGAGAGAGAGAGAGGGAAAGAGAGAGAGAGGGAGAGAGAGAGAGAGAGAAAGAGAGAGGGAAAGAGAGAGGGTGATCTCAGTGGCCTTGTTATTTCTAAGATATGCTTTAATCACAAGGTAGCCACAACCCTTCCCTAAATGAGGAGCTGTAATGACATCATTCGCACGGAAGGCGTTTTGCGTCTCGTGCGGCGCGGGGTGGGCGGGGACTTACAGCGGCCGGCCGCGGGTGATAACCTGAATAGTGACAGTCCAGTTTATCCGTGCCCTCCTCCCGCTCCTCGTTCTCCCCCTCGTCGCTGGAGTGCCGCAGCGCCCCGTCGGCGGCCGGCGCGGAGTGGTGGGGCGCCTCGTGGACCAGGGAGGGCTCCCCTGGCGGACCCCCGCCTCCGTGTGAGATGCTGCTGTTCAGTCTGAGAGGAAGGGGGGGGGGGACAGGTGTGACGTTATAAGAGGCGGGTTTCTGTTTAAACGCTAAGAAAACGGTAATTTCATCTTAACGGATACACATTCGTCTTGAACGTGACACTAGCCATGTTTCCATCCACTTGTCAATCGAATTATGTGAGGATCTCGAAAAATATGAATGCGAATAAAGCCGGTGAACGTGCGTTTCCATCTAGAGCTTTAAATCGGATAAAGCATTTATCACAAAAGACTTTTATCGAACAAGAGAAAATCCGATGAGATCGACAGTACAAACTTTTTGTCGATTTTCATGACTTTTAATCAAATTTTACTGTTTCCATAAGGCATTTTTTATTCGATATAATTTAATTCGCGTAAAACGTGTGGATGGAAACATGGCTACTGGCTAACCTCTACATAAGGACTTCTATATAAGGATATTTCATTTCAAACCTTTATTTATACTCATAGCAATTGAGGTTTCCCTCATTTTCAACGCTGACGAGTTATTTAGTTTTTAATTTCATTAAATATGGCGTCGCAAGCGCAGGTGAGGGGCGGCGAGGACTCACCGCGGAAGACCAGGATTGTGAGGTTTGGGTTTGCCCGCCGGAGGGGGCTTGGTGGCGTCGCCGTTGCCGTGGGCCGCCTGGTGGGGGTCGTGGGCGGCGAGGCGGGAGGCGGGGGAGGGGTGGGGGTCCCTGAGAGGCGGGGTCTGCTGGGGCCGCTGGAGCTCCCGCTCCCTGGCCTTGCTCTTGTGCTCGGCCAGGAGCGCGTCGAAGCGCTTCCTCCGACCCGGCACCGCCCTCCGCTGGCTTAAGGAATGTGTCTGGGGGAAGGGGCGGGGCAGAGAGGAGAGGTTAGGGGGCGCTGTGGTCTCTAGCCAGAGGCTCGATCTCCTCATTGTGATTGGGGCAGTACTCCCCCCTCCCCCCACCCCCCTGGCGCAGGGGGCGGGGCAGGACGCGGTACCTTGCATGTGAGGGATCTTGTGCATGGCTTCCTAGCGGTCATATCCAAAACCCCGCAGTGGATATCGGGATTGAACTCCCGTTCTGACGGAGCGAGACGCACGGAGGACGAGGGAGACGACGGAGAGAGCAAAGAAAACAGGAAGTTAGGAAGTTATTTACTAGAGTTAACTGCAGTACTTTTGGATGTTATTTCAATTCATCTACAAAACAATGACGACAACACACACACACACACACACAACACTCCCTAGATTTCATGAATCAACGCATCGTCGTTAATAGATCCCAGACACATTTGGAAGTTCTCACACGTCACATCGCCCCACCTGACAGCCTCTTGTAGAGGTGACGTCTGCTACTGGCACTGCTGTCCTGCTTCTTGTCCAGGCTGGACAGGGACAGCGAGAGGTGTCCCTTGCCGTTGGGGATCTGGCCGGGTGCTAGCTGAGGTGCCTTTGGTATGGAGGGGCAGTTAAGGCCTGGCTTGAGAGGCGAGGACGAGGCG
Source organism: Borostomias antarcticus (assembly GCF_949987555.1). Taxonomy (NCBI): domain Eukaryota; kingdom Metazoa; phylum Chordata; class Actinopteri; order Stomiiformes; family Stomiidae; genus Borostomias; species Borostomias antarcticus. Next base: position 3,049,876 of record NC_140240.1, on the reverse strand, counting down.
CTGGAGCTCACAGTGGTGCTGGAGGAGGAGGAGGAGGAGGAGGGGGGGGCCGCGGGGGCCGGCGCCAGCTTGGCCGACTGGTCCACCTTCAGGTGCATCTTCTCCACCTTGACCGCTGGGCTTAAGCTGAGACGTGGACAGAGAGGAGCGAGAGAGTGAGGGAGGAGAAGAGGAGGAGAAGATGAGGAGCGATCCGGAGATGGAGAGAGGGGGGAGGAGGGATTCACGACACACCGCCGGGCTCCAAAACGACAGGGCCAGGCAAACCCCCCCCCCCGATGCGGACTGCTAATAAAAGGATCGTTTGTTTTGTGCGTCAGGCTGGCGGCGGTCCACTTACATCTTATCGTGGTGCAGCACCCTGAACGGAGGGAAGTGAGGCCTGCGCTGGAGGCCCGGCAGCTTCTCTTTGGCTGGTTTGAGGAGTTTGGAGTTGGAGGAGGAGACGCTGGTCCCGCCAGAGGAGGAGGAGGAGGACCGGCCCAGGGCGGCGCCCCCCGCCCCGCTGCCCCTGTTCCTGGACAGGGCCGACAGGGAGAAGGTCGAGGAGGGGGCGGCGGTGGAGGGTGGCTTGCTGGCCGAGCTGTGTCTTCTCTCTGGGGGGGTCAGGGACAAACGGGGTTAGGGGTGACCGGACTACGGCGGTCCTACTCACAGTCCCACCTGGTTTTACTCAGCCTCCAGGTTTGCTCTGTAAGGTGAAGCTTGGGCTCATGTCAGAAATGAGACCGGTTATACACGAGCCACGTTGCAACACCGTACGTCTGTGTGAGGTGCGAATGAAACGAGTGATTGTGAATGTAGTGGATTGTGAAGGTAGTGAATTGTGAAGGTAGTAAACCTCACAGTCAAACGCCCTTAGAACTAAAAAAAAAAAAAAAACACTACACAAATAATAAGAAGGTATGTCCGATGGCTGCCTACCAACTGATCCCGAAATAGAAACAGGTCAAGCACTTGATTTCCTGTCTGCAGTCGGCAGCGAGTATTGATAAAAGACCATTGTGACATCAGGGGAGAATAGAACATTCTGGAATAGGCTGCCGCTGTGAAGAAAGACAGAAACGCATGGCAGCAGCAGCGCAGGGCTGTGTGTTTCCCTTCAATTGAGATTCAGCGCAACCCAAAAAATAAATTTGGCGGTACGGTTTTATCCGCCGCAAAGTCTATCAGGTTGACCTGCTGAAAAACGCACACTGACTCTCTCACTGTACACGTGACTAGGGAGAAGACGGCAGGAGAGTGTGTCAGATGGACTACGCTTGTATATGAACTGGCGGTCGACCCTCTATAGTATATAGTATATATAGAGTATAGTATAGTAGTATAGTATAGAGTCTATACGACTTGTTTACCCACTAGCTAGCTGGCATGTCAAAAAGCACAACGAAAATGTGACCACACCTGGAGCTAAACAGATTATAGAGGGATCAAAAAGTGGGTCCAGAGAGAGAGAGAGAGAGAGAGAGAGAGAGAGAGAGAGAGAGAGAGAGAGAGAGAGAGAGAGAGAGACAGACAGAGAGAGAGAGAGAGACAGAGAGAGAGAGAGAGAGAGAGAGAGACAGAGAGAGGGAGACAGAGAGAGAGAGACAGAGACAGAGGGAGAAAGAGAGAGTCTGAGACAGAGAGAGAGAGAGAGAGAGAGAGAGAGAGACAGAGAGAGAGAGAGAGAGAGAAAGAGAGAGAAAGAGAGAGAGGAGCGAGCCTATGATTAGCAGGGTTTGTCTCTGTTGTTGGTTTCGTGGCTAGGGTTCGGGCCCCACTCTGCTAGCCGTGTCCTAGCCCCACTCTGCTAGCCGTGTCCTAGCCTAACTCTGCTAGCCGTGTCCTAGCCTAACTCTGCTAGCCGTGTCCTAGCCCCACTCTGCTAGCCGTGTCCTAGCCTAACTCTGCTAGCCGTGTCCTAGCCTAACTCTGCTAGCCGTGTCCTAGCCCCACTCTGCTAGCCGTGTCCTAGCCTAACTCTGCTAGCCGTGTCCTAGCCCCACTCTGCTAGCCGTGTCCTAGCCTAACTCTGCTAGCCGTGTCCTAGCCTAACTCTGCTAGCCGTGTCCTAGCCCCACTCCGCTAGCCGTGTCCTAGCCTAACTCTGCTAGCCGTGTCCTAGCCTAACTCTGATAGCCGTGTCCTAGCCTAACTCTGCTAGCCGTGTCCTAGCCCCACTCTGCTAGCCGTGTCCTAGCCTAACTCTGCGCAGGTCTGGGCAGCGGGCCAAGGCTTAGGCTCAGTGGGCGAGCTGCATAACCTCCTTGATGATCTACAGAGGGGGGGGGGGGGGGGGGAGGGCCAACACAAACACACGCACACACACACACACACATACACACCGCTGCCACACCCATCGCCCACAATCCCTCTCTCTACGCTTCGCTAACGCATAAACAGCCCGGGGCCCCCGCCGCTGCCACCCGCCCTCCCTCCCTCTCCGTTAGTAAAAACAGGCTGGCGCAGCCGAGTCGCTCTGCGCTGTGGCGTTTCCCAGAGCTAAGCCGTTCACACATAAGGCCTCTCTCTTCCCCTCCCTGCCTGCCTAGCAGCGGAACACCCCTAGGCCTCCTCCCTCTCCCTCCCTCCCTCCTTCCTCTGCCGTCTCCTCTCAGCCCAAACCGGCAGCACGGCCCCGCGCAGGCTCACGGGCAGGCAACCCCGGCGTGACGCTCCCACAATGCTTTGCCCAGCGCCGGGAGAGCCAGTCGCTGGCAGAGCTCCTGGCAGAGATAAAGAAACGACGGGCGGGAAGGTGGGAGGAGAGGAGGAGGAGCCTTATCGTCTTACTTCTCACACAGCCTACCAGGCGGTTGGCTCGTAGCTAGGGGGAATCCCTGGTTACCGCGGAGACACAGACAGGGAGACGGGGGGGGGGCCCCCCCTTGTCGTCTGGTAAAACAAAAACGGCCACTGCTGCTGCCGCGTCGCAATTTCACCGCGCGCGCAGTAGCCAATAGCGGCAGAGTGTTGGCGGATATCTCTTTCTCCCCCCCCCCCACACTCTCTTAGGCCTGATTTGGAGCGAGTTGAGGAATCTGTCGGTCGTCCCCGGCGGGCCTGGTGACACCGTTCCTGTCACAGCGTGGCCCTCTCATCACAGCACTGGCCGTATACGCCAGGCAGACGTCATTCTCCGGTCCGCACACAAAACTGTCGCCTTTTAGCTGTGTGTGTGTGTGTGTGTGTGTGTGTGTGTGTGCTTGGTAGCCTGAATAAAGCAGGAGTGAAGCCGACTGTTCAAACGCCCCAGCGTGTCGCCCCCTGCTGGGAAATGCTCTCTCGCACGGCATGGCGCCACGCCCGGACGTCCCGGGGAAAAAACAACGGCCCTGACGCCGGGCGGATGGGCTCGCGGCGGAGGACAGGGGGGAGACCGTCCACATGGCGGATCAGTGGGCTGTCTGCAGGTCAACGCTGGGGTGGGGTCTTCTCAAGTTGAGGAGATTAGAGAGGTGTGACTCTCTAGGACCATATGATATATTTGAGTTATGGATATTCACATGTTTATTTACAGAATGTAGATGTGTCCATTCTGACGACTTTGGACTATAAGCTGCTGTTGTGCTGAGTATAGCGACTGAGTTTAGTGCTTATTTATTTATTCACTGCCATTTGCTTATGTAGTGATTGTATTTATTTTAGGACCCCACAATGCCTCATAGAATCATGACTATAAATGTGAAACGTAATTGGAAATCATACAAATATTCTCGTATGTATTATTATTATTATTATTTCAAGCCTAGGATGTCTGTAGAATTGATGTGAATGCAATCACCTCAGATCTCTCATGAATTCAGCCCTTGCGAACGGGCGCACTCCAATCTGGTTCATCTACGACTGCATTTCCGCGTTCTTAAATCCTGTTCTTAGATAAGAACAAATCCCAGATAAGAAACCATTCAGGAATGCCAGAATTGTCCCGGGAACTTCGTAATTGGAGTTTTTATTTTATTTTACTTTTTCTTAACTGCGTTCAGGAATGAGGACCACTGTTCTTATTAAACTAGATTAGGGAACAGAGAATGCCCGTGTTGAAACTCGGCAAAAGACGGAAAACAGCTGTGAGAGATGTCGAACGACGATTTATGTCACAGAGGGTGTCCCAAAATTTGTTTTGAAGCAGCCTCGTAAAGTCAAGTTGGATTTATATAGCGCCCTTTATGATACCCAGAGCGCTTTACAGAGTCCGGTATTCATTCAGACAGTCATACCGGTGGTGGTAAGATACATCTGTAGCCACAGCTGGGGCAGACTGACACAAGCGTGGCTGCCAATCAGCGCCTACGGCCCCTCCCACCACCACCAACATTCATTCACATCCACCACCAACATTCATTCACATTCATACGTTGCATGTCTTTATGAAAAAAAAGTGCGGACTTTCACACTTGTCTGTGCCCTTGCGTGCCTCTGGAAATACGTAACAAGAGTGCACACCTCAGTGAGGGGTGTAGGGCGTAGGGTGGGTATTGGGACAGGGCCATTCTCTCTGACTCATGGGCTCAGAGCCCGTCACTCCTCCACTCTCCTAAGTGTCTTCACAGTATGCTCCCTATGGTACTCTAGTATTAGAGTGTCTCCCTCTGGTGGCCGGTCCTGTGAACTGTCGCACCTACAACATGCTCCTGGTGAGAGAATACTTTTGATCTAGTCAGGCACTCGGATGAGGAACTAACGGTTCAGATGTTTCCACCTGCAAGCGTAGCTGATACCTACGACAGAGACACCGATTCTAAAAACCAAAACACAGGGCATTGCATTGTCATTTTTTCACTGTTGCCAAATTAATTAATTTGACGTTTACTTGACGTAATGGTAAATGGACTGCACTTATATAGCGCTTTTCCACCTTAGCGGCACTCAAAAGCGCTTTACAATGGCCTCTCATTCACCCATTCACGGAAGCTGCCATGCAAGGTGCTAACCTGCTCATTGGGAGCAATTTGGGGTTAGGTGTCTTGCTCAAGGACACTTCGACATGTGGACAGTTGGAGCTGGGATTCGAACCACTGACCCTTCGATCACTGAACGACCCGCTCTACCAACTGAGCTACAGCCGCCCCTAATGTAATGACACAAAGAAGACTAAACCTACATTTCCATAAGGGCCCTCACAATAGGCCCCTCTGGTCCCCAGCCGGACTTACATGTCCCTACCTGACCAGTCTGCAATGACACGGTATATAATCAACACTAGATAATACTGGAAAGAATTGAGGGACTTGTAAAGGAAAAATCTTACTTGGTTTAGTTTAGATTTCAAAGAACACGCTGAGTGGTCGGTCAAGCTGGTTTCAAACAAAGACAATAGTTTATTCTATGTTACGATTTGCAATTCGGACAAGAGCACAGGAAGTGAATCCGGGCTCGAGTGAGTCAGATGGGGACGAGGTCGATAGGTTATAACGTAAAAAAGGAAGTGACAGATTCAGGATGAAGAGGACAGGGAAGTGATGTCACACAGGACGAATTTGTAGTTTTAACAGACTGATCTATGAGAACGAACTACAAAGTTAGAACAACAGTCAAGTAGTAAAACAAAACACTTTGGTGAGACTTGAATTTCATTCGCAGACTCAACTGTGGCTGAAACCCCTTAAAATCAGTCTACACCCCTCCAAGGAGAAAACTTATCTCCCTCTGGCTAGTGGTTAAGAGTCACCTCATCTAACCTTCTGCCGTCCTGGATCTTCACTGTCTGACTGAGCGGGAGAAACTAATTGGTATGAAGTACCAGTGTGTGTGCGTGTGTGTGTGCGCGTGTTCACTCTGTTGGTTTTAACGAGATCCGCCGCAAAGTGATCCCGGCTTGATTCGGAGATCTATAATTCATCAGGTCTCCCCAGAGCTCGGATCACAGCGGCAAAGTTGTGATACCGCCGGCAGAGGCGGAGGAATACTCTGTCCTCAGAATATGATTAAGACGTCTCTCGAGTCACCTCAGGCCCGGCTCAACATGCTAAGACAACACGCGAGGCAGCGCTCACAGAGAGGAGGGCGTGGCCTCCGGGGAGCTCATGAAATATTAAGATGGAGGACCGCAAACACACAGGGGGGAAGCAGAGGAAATCACAAGACCGGGCCTGCTGGGCTCTCACGTTACCTGAGAGCGCAGGGGAGGATGTGTGTGTGTGTGTGTGGTGTGTGTGTGTGTGTGTGTGTGTGTGTGTGTGTGTGTGTGTGTGTGTGTGTGTGTGTGTGTGTGTGCGCGCGCTAATATACCCCCAAGTGTGTTAATGTGCAAATACTGACCCACATGCACGCGCACACAGAGCAGGTACGCTCCGAGCAGGGATCTCGCGGCCGTCGTCCCATCTCTCTAGCTGAGCTTTGTGTGTGTGTGTGTGTGTGTGTGTTCCAGCCCGTGTGAAAGAGAGAGAATGCGGGGGAGATCTTACCGTAGTGTGCTTGGAAGGCCTGGGGTTTCACTACCTGACTGCAGTGACTGCACATCACCAGGTAGAAGTCATCCTTCGCAGGACACTGGCCAAATATGGGCATGTCTGGGAATCCAAAGGGACAGAGACAGAAAGCACAGACAACAGTGTAAACAAGCAGGCCTACATTGTGCGCAGATACAGAGAGTTGCCTGTAAACACATTGTGTACGCCAGATGAGTCTTCCCTCAAATGTCTCACCGTCAGGTTGATCATTAAAACCAAAAGCAGGCCTTTGGCCTCGTCCTGGGGATAACCAATCAGCTACAATCACAACAGAAAGAGTGCATTCCATTGGCCAAGTGTGTAGACCCCTACGCTAACAGCACACACACAGAGCGTTCCCAGGTACTCGCCCTGATTCAGAGAAGACAGACAGCACCCAGAGATAAGGACAAGGAGACCGGAGCCAGCGATCCAAAGGTTACCTGTCCGCCCGAGGCACCCACTGGCTGAAATATAGCTCAGCCAGCAGCAGACACAAGAGGAGGATCTGTTCCACTGCAAAACCGGGGGGGAGTCTAAGTACACGTTGAATCTACCGTGCGTTTTGTCTGGTCCACACAATCTGCGGCGCCGACGGACGAGACCTCCCGCGGTGTTCCGCGCCGGCGGCGCGCGGCTCGCCTCGTTTCCGCCGAGGTCAGACACCTCTCGGAAAACGCCTGCGGGCGTCGGAAGGGGCGCACCGCCGGATCAGGGCGTGATGAAAAAAAACAAAAAAAAACTGTTCTCTCTCACAGACCGCGAGCTAATTAAGAGGGCTAATTAAGAGGCGGCCCAGAGCGCTGTGAGGAGTCAGGGGCGGAGGAGCGGGGCCCCTCCGTCGTCGAGGGCCCTTCAGACATCGCTTAGGGCTATTAAGAGTCCACACAAAGGCCCGCCCAGGTGCTCTGTGCCAGGTCACACAGTGCTACGTGGGTGAATTCACAGCCCAGAGTCCACTTAAGACCGGCCGAGTGTCTGGGGCCACTTAGTCAAGGGTCTGCTTTAACTGCTCAACGGAGCCAGACTAATTTTCAGCGCTGTCGGGTTGGACAGGGAAAAACCGAGTGCCGTCGGTTAGATTAAGATCAGATTCCCTTGACACAACATTTTGTTGGTTAGGCTATCAAACCGTTAAGATGGTTCTTATCACAGTAAGCGAGACGATGGTGTTTCTTGAGATCATGTAGGCCGATCCCATTTTGAAAAACCGAGGCCGAGCTTTTCACAAATGGTTATTCTTCAGTGGCAGAGAACTGAGGGAACCAACCGGTGGTTTTCTCAGAAAATCGGATGTAGGTGGTTGTAACAAGGTTCTATTGTACACCGGCCACGGTGAAGGTCCCACCAGTCTCTCGGCTAAATGTGCCCGCATGAATCACCTCGCCGCTCTGCATTCAAAACACTGGCACTGCGGCGCTGAAACGGCCCGGCTTGAAAAGTGGTTGAAACTCCGTAGTGCCAGCACATTCTCATTCTCCATTTTCTCCTGTGGTAAGGAGATGAAAAGGAGAGTGGGGAAGTGAGCACGAGGAAGAGAGGCGGAGAGAGAGAGTGTCTGGATGCAGCCAGACAGTCAGAACACAGACAGAGAGAGAGAGAGAAAGAGAGAGAGCGCGAAAGAGAGAGCGAGAGAGACCGGGAGTGAGCAAATGAGAGAGAGAGAGCGAGAGCGAGAGAGAGAGAGAGAGAGACAGAGAAAGAACGCAAGTTCAGTTAATTTCACCATCCTCATCCATGGCAGTGATGAATGATCCAGGTGGAGTAGCAGCAGCTACCGGGGCCTCCTAGCTCACATGCTGGCTGCACACGCAGCACCGTCACAGCTCTGTCACAGGCTAGGACATGACCTGCTGCTGGCACTACACTTCCCAGATAGCCCGGCTTTAGTCAGAGAGGAGGTATCAGAAGCAGAAATATGAACCAGTCATGTTCCTGTTACGATGAGTCGTGAGAATGTCATGTCTGGTGTGTGCGTGTTGTGTGTGAGAGAGGGAGAGAGAGAGAGAGAGAGATGAGAGAGAGAGAGAGAGAGAGAGAGAGAGAGAGAGAGAGAGACGCACACAAGAGAGTCCATCCTTATAACGCTTGTTTTACTAGGGGACAGATCTGGTGAGTCATGTCAGAGAAGTGTAGTCATCCACCCCGTAACACCACCCCCCCTCCCCACCCCCCAACACACAAACACGCGTGCCCGCACACACACACACACACACACACACACACACACACACACGCACACACACTTCACAATCGTTGGGTCTGAATGACAATATGCGATGAGGCTAAAAAAAGATGACATTCCAAAAGCCGTAGAGGACAGATGGTGTGAAACGACCAGAGAAAAAGACTGGAGTGAGGTGAGCAGGTCAAGGGTCAGTCTGGAGCCCGTAGGACTAACCCAGCTGAGAGCTTCTCAGAAGATCCACAGACTCCTGCAGGCTGTGACAACATCTGGGTCACATCCCCTCCCTCGGACAGGTAGCTCGCAATTTCACGTGTTTTTAACTGTTTGCAGACAAATTTGGGTTAGCTGGCAGCTCTTTGGAAGCCTTTTCCGGAACATTGTCTACCTCTCAGTGTTGGGAAACACTGACAACACCGTGCGGGGAAACACAGCCCCGTTACATCCCAGCTAGCCTCCTCCCTGTGTGGGGGGGGGGGGGGCACAGCCCCGTTACATCCCAGCTAGCCTCCTCCCTGTGTGGGGGGGGGGGGGGACGGGACGCTAGTGGATCCCAAACACTTCTACCTCAGCTCCCATCCCAAGAGCCTTTCACATTCCCCTGTGGTCAATCAAATAAAACAAACGAAGGGCCCAGATCACTGACACTCTCTGAAGGTCTCTGAAGAAAAAGAAATATGATTATTTCAGAAGAACATGAGGTTCTATTGTGTGGTATTACTGGCTCCACAGCTTCGTCAATATTTGCCTCTAATGGCATGTGAATGTGGTCCTGATCAATTTTGTCCTACAACAAGCATGTAAATTGGTCAGGTCCACCCTCCCATGGAGGCTTCCGGGGACACAAGTGACTTACTTTCCCAAGTTGTGAAACGTCGCTGTGAAGTACACACAAACCCCATTCTTTGCTAATGCAACAGGACTATTAGATAAGTCAACTACATAACCCCTTTACAGCAGGAGAAAAGGCACACGCTGACATCCCAAAGTGTAATCCTACGTCGATCAGCCAAATTCTAGATATGACAACATTCCCCACATAGTGGAGAGAGGAAGTCCTACATCGGGACTCGTAAGCCATTTCACAATTTGTTGTGTTCGCTCTCCTCGAAAAGCCCCATCCACCCCAATGAAGAGGAAGACACAAGCTCTCTCTCTCCTCCGACCATCCCGGCCAATGTGCATTGAGCAGGAGGAGGAGAGAGATCTAGAACTTGACCAACACCTGTGCAGACCAACTTCTGACCCGGAGATGGAGAGCCTTTCATTTATGCTATGACCAAAATGAGTGGGCAACCAAAAAGAAAACTAATGAGATTAGTTTGGGAGAATTTGGACCACACCTTTTATGAAAGAAGGGCAGGTGTTCACCCTAAATTACCTGGTTTTCATTCACTGGGGACATTGTGATCATTGCTATGCTGCCCTAACTGCTGCCACTCGAAGGGGTGGCCCTCCCAATGGGTTCATCAACCACAATACATTACAGAACAATTAGAAAGATTCACTATCTGGTGACAAACACACACGGATGTCCATCATGTGACAGTTGTGTGAGCTCGTATATGGATGGATTCACCCCAGGTGTTACCTGTGAACCATAGGGCCACGGGACACGAAGACCCCTCAGAAAGTATCAACTGTTGGCCTTTGGGTTCATTTGATTGACTAAGCAAGTCTGCATTGCCATTCTGGTGCACTTGTCTTGTGGGAGGACCAGATTTGGCCCGGTGCATGCGAAGTCTGTGTGCAAAACCACCAGAACCAAAACACACCTTGGCATTGGCGTGAAGCAGAAGTACTCACCGTCTCTGCACAACCGCATGGCTTCTCGATTTTTCCCGAACTCTTTGAAACTTTCCTCCGATTCAGCACCTAAAAGGAAGTGGTTGGACACACATAAGACCGATCAAGAGTTGCACTTGCTTTGCCCGTGCTGTTGCTACCAGTATGCGTTTCTTCATATTCCCCAAACTGCACGCAATCGGCTGAAAAAAGCTCGGCTATGTCTCTTTTCGACACACACATCCGGGACGGGCGGGCGCTCACCGTCGTTGCCGTGTAGTTTGGCAGCATCGACCCAGTTGCTCCAAGGCTGTCCCAGCATTATTTCTGGACTAGGCAGGGATCTGCGCTCCGCAACAGTCGCCATTGCTGTGGAGCTTTCTCCTCCCCGCTGGATCTGCTGCTGCTGCTGCTTCAGCTGCCTGGCCGCTCTGCGCTGCTCCCCCCTGACGTCATCTTCGGCCCTTTCCGACATTCTTTCCGCTACAATGTAACAAAACAGCAGTAAGCGGTTAAGGTGGTGGACTCGGGATCGCTCGACTCATTAACACGGGCGGACGCATGTTTCACTGTCCGTTCAATCTCGGATTAATGATGTCTAGGGCAGAGCTAGTATCACTGGACTGAAGTCATTGGGTTTTTTACGAGAGGGGGGCATGACGGTGTTTCCCCCGGTGCATCCATTCTGAGCAATCGCAGATATCAGAGTCGAGATAAAACTTTAAGGAGGAACCAACTTCACCTCCCTTAGTGTAAAGAATAAATCCGGGTCATTGATTAGGTTACCCTATCCCAGGACGTTGGGTGCGAAACGAAATATCTGAAAGATTCACATTCACTTTGAGTCTGATTCATGACAAAATCAAGTCACTCGAGATAGGGATATAGAATGCGTTATATTATGTCATATCAAGTATAACAACAATTTGGCTCAACATCATGAGCTGTATCCCGCACATATGCACCCATGCCAGACGGTCTTCCTCAAATAAAAGGTCAAATCATCATTATTTTGATCCTACTTGTACTTAAAAGCCCGCGCATAAAACGTCTGGCTCTTCGGTAGGTCGATTCATATTTCACAACCCTTTTTTCATCAGTGCGCTGTGCGGATTATATTTCTAAAGAACCAGCATGATCTAGGAATCGGGTCCCTCGTCATCTAAATCACACTGCACGTTTATCACGTCATTTACACTCCCAAATGGCTGCAAGGTTGCACAATATTCCATGAATTGTATCCACTTTCACTTTCAAAATGAACATTTCAGTGAAATAAACTACACTCTAATTACTTAAAACATTCTTTTTTTCTGGGGGTCCCTGGGTAGGTGTTGGTGTTTGGGTCTTTCAAAATCATTGTCAACTAAGGGGTATGAGAGCCTGACAGATAGCAAAGGTTGCTCTATAGAGATATGAGAGGAAAGTTATTGTCTCACTTCAACATCTGTCTTCATTACCTCCATCCCAGCGACAGCGCAGGGTGAGAGGTAATGTTTTCGGTGGTGTGTGTTTGATCGTTCGTTGGTTCTTTATCGGGATTACGCTAAAAACTACCAGACCGATTTTCATGAAACGCGGTGGAAGCATGTATCATGTTCCAACATAGAACCCATTACATTTTGGAGTGACCAAACACGGCCGGCCATTCACCCCCATTCATTTTATGGACTCATTTTTGTTTGTATGTCCGTCAGTCCGTTATCAGGATTACGCAAAAACTCACAGGGCGGGTCCACAAGCCGCCCAAACACGGCCAGGCCGGCCATTCACCTCCATTCATTTTTTGGACTTAGTCTCAGGAGTGAAATATCTTGACATGGGAAGAAGGTCAGAGAGACACATGGTTTGGACTGGTGTAAAGCTCTCAATCTAACGAATGCAGCAATACCAAACATGTCCTGCTCAAAGTCACATGCGTGCGCACAGAGACACAAAATGCATTAATGGGCGGAGGCCTGTGCTCTCCAAAGACCATTTCTAGTAGGGAAACCCTTAGAGACAGAGATCTCTTTTGCAAGGGAGCCCTGCATACAAAACACACAAAAAATACAAATAAGTAAGACTGCAACAACAAATCATTGAAAAAGATAACATCTGGTCTCACATTTTACAAATGTTTGAAGTGGAAAACATTGCCAAACCAATCAGACCCGTCCGGTTTGTACAGTATTTAGGGCAGGCATAGTTTGCACTTCATTTTACATATCAGGGCCCAGCACCATTCGCTTTATGGCTCGCTGAAACGTTGGGCACAGCTAAGCATTTCATTGTACATTGTACGCCTAGCAAACAAATAAACCACATTCAAGCATGTTTATTTGTCACATGTACAAGATACGGGTACCATGTACAAGGAAATGCTTATAAAACGTATGTTGCAGTGACAAACCCATTCATTTTGGACTAAATTTTTGGGCATAAAACTGCCCCGGTTCATTGTGAATGGGGGGGAATTGAAACGGCCATATCTCGACATGGGAAGGTCACAGAGACACGGGGTTTAGACTGGCATAAAGCTTTTGACCTAACGAATGCAGCAATGCCAAATATGTCCTACTCGCCCGCACTTGCATGTGCACACAGCCACAATATGCATTCATTGGCGGAGGTCTGTGCTCTCTGAGTACCATTTCTAGTTCATTTCTATTCATACGCAAGTGAATTTCTCCAAATACTTTTGCTTCCCTAAAATGGGTGGAATATACAAAGTGCTGTAATTTAAGTACTGTAAGTTAAGGTTAGGGTTAAGGTTAGGTTAAGGGTTGTGCTTAGGGTTAAGGTTAGGCTTGGGTATAGGGTTGGGTTAAGGTCAGGGTTTGACCAGTCTCTGCATTTATGGGAACTAGCCTCCTGCACAGGCCGTAGCTGTACCCCATCTAGCCACAACCACATCTAACGGCATGACTATACAAAATGTCTCCATCTAGTGGCGCAAATAAATCCAGGTGGAAAACAAGCACCCCAAGAGCTACTAAACACCCCAAGCTCTGAACTGGATTTAGAAAGTAGATTGACTACTGGGTAGAATAGATGATACTTCTACGTAGGTACCAAGTACAGCTTTTTGTGTGACGGACGGATGCACAACGCACATACACACGCAACATTGTGTCGCCTCTGGGTATGAAATGCGCTATACAAATAAAGCTTTGATTGATTGATTGATTGACATACGAACACACGCACGCACTAACGTACAGCACGTATGCCACACGCACTAACGTACAGGGGTCAAATTATTACCCCCCATCTCCACCCTTTGATTTCATCTGGGTGGGGGACGAAAAATTGATATACTTCTGTGTCATTAATTTGCACATAGTCCTTGTTTTATGACAACATTTAGCTGCATCAGCACTCAATTTCAGCAGGTTTCTTCAGCCTTGCCAGCCGCCAATCATCATTTAGCCTCCCTCTCAGCTGCAAATGTGCGTCCTCCCAGTGAGACGTGTGGGCCCCTTGGCTCAAACAACCCCGATTGCAGACCAGGCTAAAGCATGTAAGTAGCTGGATATTGAAAATAAAAATGGCTGTGAAAGGACATTAATGAAACATTCATTGTTGTCATATTTCCCTGCGTCATAAAACAGCAATCAAACAGCACGGTCTGTCTCACACTCTGCCTCTTTGTGAGAAGATGTCTGTGCGCTCACAGCTCTGTGGTACTGTGCAAGGTGCAGAATCTGATTGTTTTTTTAAAATAATACAGTGACACAAGTCCACATCTAGCGATGTGTAGACAATAAGTGGTGAATGAACACAAATCATCTTGCTTAGTGAAACCATACCTTGTCAAATGTGAAAAGGGAACTCAGTCTTAAGTCGATTAGTAGATCGTCATCGGTGTGGGTGATCAATGGCCGCCACACAAGCTAGAGAGGAAATCTGGAAGGGGGTGAGAGAAAAAAGAGAGATTGAGTAGGAGACAAGTAGGGATCGGGTTCATTCATACTCATACTGGTCTTAAAGCCTCAGACCTGACCACTGTTCAGGGATTTATGAAGTTGTCTTTCTTCAAGGAACCACCGCCTCCAGACCCTGCTCAGGGATCTGGCTGCAGAGGCTGGCCAGCCGGGCAGGCCCTCTGGTCGGCAGCTTTTCTCGCTGCAGCGGCTAACACCCATGAGCTACTTATGGAGCTCCTCGCCACTGTACTGTAATCCTATCCAATAAGCACTATCCCTAGTTAACGACTCCAGAGCCCTGCAGTTTTGCAGCCCAATAATCCCTTTCAAAGATTACACACACAGAAAACAACAGCTGCAGTGAAAGAAAAAAAAAAAAAACTTTCTTTTTGATTGTGTTTGTGTGTGTGTGTGTGTGTGTGTGTGGGGGGGGGGGGGTCTTGGTGGAGAGTTCATCAGCTATAATTTCTACAATTTACTAGGGTGCCTATATCTTAAAACATGTTGTATAGGACAAAACCAGTTAGGTCTATATACTGTAATACAGTATTGGCACAATCACTCAAGTTTCAATAAACACAGATGTAGCCTAGATTAGGCTATATTTATTATCAAGTATATTGCAGAAATATGCCTAGCCACGACACCTGCTAAAATAACCAGAATGTAGAGGAATGTCCTGTATAGGTGTTGGTATGAGGATCCTGACTGGGCTAAAGCAGTAAGAGTGGCGGGATGCCTACCTGCCTGTAAGCATTTCAACCAAGAAAGCTTCTTCTGGAATGTCTCATTATGTAGGGTTACACAGCTGGGCATACTCAATACTCATGTCAATACATAGGCCGAGGCCAACTATACATGGCAGCCTAGCCTACTGACTACTGCCTAAACCTAGCTTTGGTGTGTCAAGGCTGCTAATAGGCTACTAAATGCTATCTGCAATGATCAAAATACTAGGTTAAGGCCTTCATGAGGTGGGAACCTACACTGTAAAGACTGTCTATCAATTTTGATTTGTTAGGTAGAGTGGGGATGGAGTATTTCAATGCCAGATACTTCCAATGATCTTAAATCAGAAAGCTAGAAATTCCGGCCATCCTCTGCCACTGTTATCCCGCTGCAATCGATAAGATCAATGTGACAAGCAGCGTGAGTGTCACACCTCTAGGGGTGATAGCCTTGATAATACGTACCCAAGTTAGGACAGACCATTGAACCAGTAACGAGAATGGAGTTGTTTGAAAACCACAAACCTCCCAATCAAAGTTTTATGAATGAAAGTCGCATCTGGAGGGCCTGACAGCTGGATTGCGCCCTTGAATTAAGGAACCTTATTTGTGCCAAGGGCGCGCGCCCTGTGCTCCTCTTAATGTGTTGTGTACAAGACAGGGGCAGTATGAGAGCAGAGCAGAAAACAAAAAAATCTGGCAAACATGGGCCGTGAATACACACTGAACAACCTAACATGGTAAACTAACTAATCAGAGGTACGTGATCTGCGATTCCGTTCTTTTATAAATACTTATGTTGTGACATAAGTTAATCTGACAGGCGAGTCAATATTGTTTTCATAATTGAGCACTACTTTATCATATAACTGCACAGCCTAGTAAATGATTAGCTAGCTAAACTTAAAGTGAACAAAGTGTGCCACACTAAAGGCACCCAAAATAAACACACACCTTTAATTCCACTTGCTGGAACTCCATCTAACTTCTGACACTTTAATAGGCACAACTTCTCGACAGTTACACTTTATAACGTTATCTCGGTCAGCACAAACCAAGTCTAAACTAGAGCAAGCAAGCTTAACGTGAGCCAGCTCATTTACTCGACACATTTCGAGTGCACACATTAACATGACATAAGCTACACTATCAATCTATAAAACATGATTTCGGTTACTGTAATACAGTATTGGCACAATCACTCAAGTTTCAATAAACACAGATGTAGCCTAGACTAGGCTATATTTATTATCAAGTATATTGCAGAAATATGCCTAGCCACGACACCTGCTAAAATAACCAGAATGTAGAGGAATGTCCTGTATAGGTGTTGGTATGAGGATGCTTACTGTTACAAATGCTCACTCAATACAACTGTTGGTAGATGTTGCCCTCTGACACTCGAGGAGTGCCCAGCTAGCTAAACAGCTAGTGGCTCGCTAGCATTAGCTAGCCTAATGGTGCGTTCGTTTGTGGTCGGAGGTGGCAAGTCGGAAGTGGGAAAATACTTACCTCCGACCTGTGTGCATTCGAGCTATATACCATTATATCACAGTTACCTAGTTATATCTATATACCATTATATCACAGTTACCTAGTTATATCTATATACCATTATATCACAGTTACCTAGTTATATCTATATACCATTATATCACAGTTACCTAGTTATATCTATATACCATTATATCACAGTTACCTAGTTATATCTATATACCATTATATCACAGTTACCTAGTTATATCTATATACCATTATATCACAGTTACCTAGTTATATATATATACCATTATATCACAGTTACCTAGTTATATCTATATACCATTATATCAGTCACCTAGTTATATCTATATACCATTATATCACAGTTACCTAGTTATATCTATATACCATTATATCACAGTTACCTAGTTATATCTATATACCATTATATCACAGTTACCTAGTTATATCTATATACCATTATATCACAGTTACCTAGTTATATCTATATACCATTATATCACAGTTACCTAGTTATATATATATACCATTATATCACAGTTACCTAGTTATATCTATATACCATTATATCAGTCACCTAGTTATATCTATATACCATTATATCACAGTTACCTAGTTATATCTATATACCATTATATCACAGTTACCTAGTTATATCTAGTGCATTCGAGCAACTAGGGGCTGAGAAACAAATCCGAATTTGCGACGAGGAAGTGCGAGTTAATGCAGTGTTTTATTTAATCATTCCTAGTAGCAAGTCGCAATTTACCACCTCCCAGTTATAAACGAACGCACCTTAACGGCCAGCCGTGTCTCCAAGCTGTCAAAGCACAGCACAGAAGTCGTTAACAGCCACCATGTCAGTGAAATAACTCGGCTCTTACCAAGGTCCTGGGCGATTGGGGTGTTAAAGTGACTCCAGACGGATAGAAATCTGTTGAGTCGGGGTGGAAATCAAAGAAGGAAGATCGTGAAAAAAGAACGAATGCAATGTTCATGGACTGTGGAGGTCTTTACCAGGGGCGGCCATGTCTGTTTACCAGACTGCATTCTGGGAACGTCACTTCACCAGCACGCACGCACGTCCGCTGCTATTTTCACAGGGTTTTGCCACTACTTCGGCAAAAATTTGTTTTTATTTATCGCAGTAAGTGGGGATATTTATACTACCAATGGTGTATGTCAGTCATATTTTTGCAGAAAGACGAGAGTCACACGGTGATTGATGAGTTTCACGTTGTCAAGCAGAACTGTCAAAGATGACATTCTGGCCAATCAGGAGCGTCTTTTTTTAAGAGGCGGGGCTTAATTGTCTGTTTCATACATTCTGGCCAATCAGTAGCGTCCTTTTTTCAGAGGCGGGGCTTAATTGTCTGTTTTTGTGGATTACCAATAAAGTTTCATTGTTTCAAACAAAACTCGTGTAGAAATGGGGGCTGTAACCGATGGTAAGATTGGTCCTTCGGGTCTATTTTACCCTGTGAACCATTTATTTCCAATTCTACCTTACGTCACTGTAATCTCTATGTAAATACCCACCTGGTTGTTTATTTGTGAGGCTGAGATTGTAACCAATCTGTTAAACAAGCCTGTTAACTAGCGAACGTTAGCTCTTGCTAGGTAGCTAGCACTAGCTAACGTTAGCTGAACATTGTGTGTGTTCGTTTTAGCTGGCTTGGGGTATTGGGTACCCGGTGCTTAGTGAGTTACATATATGTAGGGGTGGGATGTCTGCCCACCTCCCTTGTTCTCTGTAAAGCGCATTGTGTTGCCTCTGGGTATGAAATGCGCTATATAAATAAAGCTTTGATTGATTGATTGATTGATTGATTGACATAAAGACAGGCTACTTCGCATCTTTCTCCACGGGATGATGCCTCATTAAAATGTCTTAGACGACCACTAACGTTACCCATGTCCCACTTGTCCTTGTATCGAACTAGCTAACGTTAGCTATCTAGAATTTGCATTGCTAGCAAATAACGCAACATTACTATTTCCATGTATTCTAGATGAAGTTATTCGAAAACGTCTTCTCATCGATGGAGACGGAGCTGGAGATGACCGGCGGATCAATGTCCTCCTAAAGAGTTTCACGAAATGGTGCAACTCATCTGGGTCGCCTGAGGAAGGGTAACGATGGCTTTGCTCTTGAACTCAATTCAGAAAGGATCGAGCCACAGTTTTCACATCTGGCTAAGCTCTGACCAATTTTGACCGTCTGTGATTGATTTACATGATGAGTCGTGAGACCATCCTAATCATCCTCTCACTAGGCTAGACCTCTGCATGTTCTATCAACACCATTTTGTACACCATATAGAGCAACATACCTAGTTTGTGTACTGTATGTCTATTGGCAGTAGGAGAGTTTATGCATTGATATGTCACTGCAGATTCACCCAGTACCAGCGGATGTTGGGCACATTGGCACAGTGTGAATTCTCAATGGGGAAGACCCTGCTAGTTTATGACATGAATCTTCGGGAGATGGAGAACTATGAGAAAATCTACACTGACATAGGTAACGTATCATGACTGATTCAATCACTTGTTAATTGTCTAAGATCATGGATGATTAATAGGCTAACTATGTTTTGATTCAACTGTCCACCATTCATAGAGCAAAGCATCACAAATGCACATGAAAAAATATCGGAGTGCAAAAAGGAAATTCTGCGGGCGAAGAGGATACGAAAGAATAGACAAGGTGCGATGGACCATGATTTGATTAAATCCATTCTAGCTTCCCTATTTACGCAGGCATTTGGTAATGTAATTGCACTGTACGCTACCTATGTTTTATCTATACCTTTTTTTTCCATTTTGTAGAGTATGATGCATTGGCAAAGGTTATCCAACAACATCCTGATCGACATGAAACACTCAAGTGAGTATAGGTTTGTCATTTTCAACAAGTTCATTAGATGAGTTAACCACACTACAGATATTTGTGCTACAATAGAATGCTTGTAATTAGGGCCCGAGCACTGGCAGTGCAAGACCCTATTGAAATTGTAAGGATTATTATTCTCCCTTCTCCTACGTTCTACCGTCTTCTTCTCCCCAAACAAATGCCTTTTTGGCAGCCTAAACATCGATGAAAACGGATGAAACTTTGCAGATGGGTCAGTCCAGGCGAAAAATGTGATATTTCATGGGTGACGGAAATGGACGTGGCAAAACGTCTCGAGCGCCCCCAGGACATTTTAAAATGGCGAGCCCCACCTTTCAGTTTGATGTAGGCAATGAAATTCGGTGGGCATATGTAGTTCATCGAGACGCACTAAAATGTCTTTTGGAGCTATACCCAACATCCAACAGGAATTCAGCCATTTTGCTCTTAATGTGCCATTTTTTCCTATTTTTTTTCCCATTTCCATGCCTCATACTTTAACAAACTCCTACAGATTTCATCCGATCAACTTCATATTCAGTCAGCTTCATCTTAAGACCTTTGTGATCAAAAGTTAGAGTTTTCACCAAACACCCTTGCCGTTTGACATTTCGCCATAAAACAGGAAGTCCTCATAACTGTATACATTATCCGATTTGCACCTAATTGCTCACCCTTCGTGAAGGTCGCATCCTGAACACATCTATGCATCGGTATTGAGTCAAACTTATACCGCCACCAACTGGTGAACCACAAATGCCTTTTTGGCAGCCTAAACATCCATGAAAACACTTGAAACTTGGCAGATACGAGGTGCGACCGAAAGTCCCCGGATTGTGTCAGCCACGCTCATGCCTCCATTTGAATTAAAATGACAATGATATCCCTTTGTTGCCCTATATCTCACGACTATTCTGGTATAATATTGTTATTGTACTAATCGGTGCTTCTGTGACGGGCTGTTTTGTAGAGTGTCGCAGGGGTAGCTTGTCACAGTTGTGGCACTTTTCTATACCAACTCCCAAAACTCAACAATTTTATTACAATAAAGAAAGTACACTCTCAAAACATTTTTATTACAGAATCTGCAGAGAAATGACACATTGTCCCCCTCAAAGTAGTCCCCCCCAGAGTTAATGCACTTCTGCATTCGCTTTTGCCACCCATGGAAGCACTTGGCAAAGTCCTCCTCTTTGAGCCCCCTTAGTTCCCCACTCACGGTGGATTTGGTCTCTTCCACGGAGGTAGAGAGAAAGTAGAGAAAAGTGCCACAACTGTGACAAGCCCTGCGACACTCTACAAAACAGCCTGTCACAGAAGCACCGATTGAGTGAGGTGAACAATATTATACCAGAATAGACGTGAGATATAGGGCAACAAAGGGATATCATTGTCCGATATTTCTCACGCTTCATCAAGATACAGTCCTGAATACATCTATGCATCGGTATTGAGTCACGCTTAGAGCGCCACCTACTGGTGACAGGAAGTTTCTCAGTACTGGACACCGAAATAGCACACCCTTTAACGGCGCCGCACCCCGACACGCGTGGGGTGCGATGGCCCGCTCTCTGCTGCTAGCAGCCCTAGTTACCTATTTATTTCTCAACTACAGGCAGTTGGAGGCCCTTGACAAAGAGCTCCAGCAGCTGTCCCACATCAAGGAGAATGTGGAAGACAAGGTAAGCCATGTGGTGGGGTGTCTGGGTGATTTATTGTTATGGAAGTTGAACACTCTCATTGATGCCTTCCATCCGTTTTCTCAAAATGCTTTGGATAAAAAGAGCTAAAGCATTTTGCTTTTGCTGCCCTCATACCACCTCACTGTTTTGTGAAAATATGATCAATCAAGGGAAGTTTTGTGATCCAAACCAATTTTTTTCTCCGTCTCCCGCAGCTTGAATTGAGGAAGAAGCAGTTCCACGTGCTGCTCACTACCATCCAGGAACTGCAGCAAACACTGGAGAGTGAGTATGAACAGAATGACTGTGCCAGTTGTAGGCTTATATTGCTAAGCAGGTTGTACAGTATTTCAGGTAACAAGAGTAGACTGGTATCGACACAATTACATGCTAAATATGTTTGTTTGTTTTACATCCTAGATGACGAGAAATCGGAGAACTATGACACCCAGGAAAGTCCAATGGAGAATGGGGAGTGAATGTGCTGTAATCATCAATGTGATGTAATCATCAATGTGATGTAATCATGTTCTCTTAGTATTTTACTACTTTTAATAATTTACTTTTGAAATTTATGAAACAACATTTAAGTTTGTCTTGATTGCATTTGTTTTTTTTATATGATGTGTATTTTCGATGAATAAAGTTGTAACTTGCCACAATCTGTTCTCGTTCTGGTGAGAGGGATGAAATGCGTACATGTGCTAGAAAGCTAGTCTTCCAATTTATTACATGCTACTATAACTTTTAATTTATAACAACTTTTAATAATAACTTTTATAACACATTTTTATAAGTAGATATGATCCCAACTAACCAATTGTAACAGGATTGACCATTTATGATAGAAATATGACAAAACAATTGCTATAGCTGACATACTGAAGAAGAAATATGACAAAACAATTGCTATAGCTAACATACTGAAGAAGAAATATCTATCACCTCAGATAACAGACCTAGAACTCCACCAGGTAGGTACGAGCCTGCATCAGGCGTTTGAGGCGACCATGTAGCGCGGCTCTCTTGCTGCCGATGTCACAGTCCTCCTTCAGCAGGAGCTCCATGTTCTCCTTGTCCTGCAGCATCTGGAGCATCTGCCTCTGCAGCTGAGAGGCTGACTCCTGCAGCACCTGGTATCGGATCACCAGAGGAATCTGATCACCTAGACGCTGACTGGCGATCTGGTGAGGGACGCAGAGGTGGTTATCTTCCTGATCTGTATTCAATATTATGGAGTATGGATGATATTTTATGTGCCTGGTTTATCTTCTGCTCACTGGTACTTACATAGTAATAAGCCTTGAGATGGAGCATCATCTCCTGCAGGCTGACCCGTTTGTCTCTCCTGTCATCACTAACCAGGGAGCTGTTTCCCAGAGCCTTCGTACCAAAGGTAAACGGCTTAGCCTTCGTAGCAATGGTATACTTTGGATTAGGGCTCTGGAAAACCCACCTCAGCTCTATCTCCTCCTTCACGTCATCCTCCTCCTTCCTCTCTTTCAGACTGTGGCTGTACATGCTGTCCTGGGTGTAAACTATCAGCTCCATCTTGAACTGGGTCCTCAGCATGGTCTCAGCTGTGGACTCCTTCTCCTGCTTGATGGCCTCAATCTTGTTCTGGAGAACAACCAACCCGTTAGGGATAGTACACTATGTATATTTGAGCTCTTTTCATCCTGTAGTGATTCACCGAGTGGTTGACTGTACCTTGGCTGTTTTCAGCAGGTTAGGATAGCCTGTGAAGTTGCTCTGAGCCAGCTGTAAGAATACCTTCCGAACAGCATCTGGAGAAAAAGACGATTATGATATGAAGACATCTGTTCAACAGTCAAGTGGCTTTATCTGTTTGACTTCCCTCTAGGTTGACACATTTGCCAAACAGGTTTTTTGTAGCTCTTTGCTACTGAAGCCTTTTAATTATACACTGGCAGCACCTATACCGTACCTGCTATGTCCTTCAGCTTCTTGACTGCAGGCTCCTCCAGCTGTTTGATCTGGTCCTTCACCATCGTCTCAAAGGTCTTGTAGTTAATGAACCCTGGCAGCTCCCTCCCACGGTACCTCTCCTCATAGTCAGCCACCTCTTTCTCAATCCTCTCGTTAACTGCAATACAGCAGGTCAAACATGTAATGAAATGTAAATCAGCATTCAATTGATATCTGTCAATGCTCTCCCATCCGTTATTATAAAATGTGTTGAATAGGCACAGCAAGGTGATGCACTAACAGCTCTGTCCTGAGCGGTCCAGGTGGAGCTTCCACTTCTCAAACTCTGCTCTGAGGGTGGAGAAGATGTTGAGGTGGTCTCCACTCTTCACCTCCTCCCCTGTGGACAGGCTGATGGCGTCCTGAGTGAACGCTGTCACTTTCTGAAATGAAACACGAAGAGAGAAGAGGGAGGGACGATGAGGAAAAACAAACATTTTGTGAGAATTTCAAGGGATTTTTAAGAATTCTGTGATGAATAACACTTAACAGAAGACGAGACTTACATCAATGAGGAAGTAGAGCCTTTCTGCTGGGTCAGACGGAGGGCCAGAGCCGTACTTCTCCAGCTCCAGACGTATGTCTACCACCTTTTCCTCTATCTGCTCCTCCAACCGAGGCAGGGATTTCTACAGACCCCCAGGCAAAGACAGAATGTTGACATGGTGCAGGGCAGTCAAATTCACATTTACTGTAGATGACAGGCTAAAAAAAAGGACAAATACCAACAATGGGATTCCCTGCAGTAATATGTGATGAAAGGGGAAGTCACCTCGATGTGGTGCACCAGTTCCAGGGTTAGTTTCTCTGCCAGCTTAGGAATGGTGGCATAGCCTTCATCAAAAAGTGTGCTAGAGCAGGAAGAATTGAATAATTAGAGACTCAACATACTATAATACATCTACTGTATGTCACATTCTGCAAGCCAGGAGACAAATGTACTATGAAAAATCACATGCTGATGGATATTAGGCTCAAACACCACACCGCAAAAAAACAGGATGTGCACATGAGCCCATGGGACTGACCTGAGATGAGCGTGCTCCTTGAAGAAGTCTTTCTCCCTCTCTGTGGCCTCGGTCAGCGAGACCCGCTCCATGATCTCCTTCTGGCCCCGGCACCGGACGATCATGTAGCCTTTAGCCAGGTGGATTACCTCATTGTGAACAATGTCCAGCACCGTCTCCTCTGTGCCTTTGTCAACCAGGTCAGGCTTGGTCAGGATGCCTGTTTAGAGATGTGAACACACACACACATACACACACACACACACACACAGTAATGCACATTTAATTTGATCACCAACACCAAATAAAAACTTCATGACAGTTCATATGAGCTATTCAATCAAACTGACATTAGGCCTGCACAATAGCTAGTCATATTCACCTAAAGTCCTTTCTCCTTCAGGGTCCACCTCCTGTGCCATCTTCAAAGCCTCTGTGGTTGCTATGTCAACATTGCATGGCACAACCACCAAGCTGATTGTCTCCTGCTTGGTGATGAACTTCCTGATCAGTCTCTTGATCTGAAATCCCAGATGAATAGTGGCTTTCAACGTCTTTGTCGATTCACTTGATACTTTGTCAACTTTGCATGTGTAGTAATCTAAGGAACAATTGTGCATGCAGGGGGGGATAACAAACTACCTGTTCCCCAATATTCTCAGGCTGGCCCTTGACAGCGACCCTGGCGATGCCAGGTAGGTCTATGAGGGTGAGGTCTGGGACGTCAGGGGAGGCAATCTCCAGGCTGATGAGGTCATCACTGATGCCCACCCCCACACCTGCCATCTCGTCCTGGGCTGGAGGGGGCCACAAGCATAAAGAAAACAGGGACCAATAAGAAAAGAGAAATGTGCACTGCACACTGATGGCTGGAACGCTTTGCTGCAAAGAAGGCTTTGATAGGCTACTGATGCTACTGCTTCTCATTCTATTTGCCAGTGGCAGTGACCACACCTTCCCTAATTTTCTTCTCCACATCCGCGGGGTCTTCTATCTCTTCCTCATGGTCCTGGTAGCTGATTTTTCCATGCCACTCCTCCCCCTCTCTCTTCCTCTTCATCTTCAGCTCAAGGGGGCATCTTGTTACAATACCTTGGTAAAGAAACAAGGAGGAGAAATGAAGGAAATGAAAGCAATCCAGTCAAGGCAATTAGTTCAGTGGTTAAACATGAAGATTGTAAATCACAGGTGACAATTTTCTCACACAGACGCAGATTGCTTACCACTGCCCCTGGGTAAAGAGACCCCCGACAGCGCCTCCAACACGGAGCTCTTCCCCGAACTCTGGTCCCCAATCACAGCGATGGCTGGCAGCGCAAGATCCTTTTCAACGCCCAGGGAGCGCAGCGAGTCGATGAGGTCGATGCAGGGACGCACCTTCTCCTCGTAATGTTGGTTCAGCGTGTTACTCATGATAGTAGGGTCCTATATTGTAACTTGAATGAGAACATTTAAATCAAAATGGAAGAAAGATAAAATATTTCCTTAACAGAAAACGAAGACAACATGAGGGTTAATAATACAGTTACCGTGAACCTACCCAAATTACAAATTACTGTATGTCTACTTCGATGGTCGTATGCGATTGCGATTGTTGCATGATGGGAAGTCAGTTTCTCCGGAAAACGAAAGTTTAGAAAACGAAACGCATCAACCAAGTAACCGTCCGAGTATGAGCCAGGTGCATGGCCGTGGGAACTAGGGGTGCTGAGGGTGCTGCAGCACCCCCTAGCGAGCTGGTGTGAAAAAATGTTTGGGGGGCGGATTGACGTTGTACACTTTTTAATCAATGCATTAAAACATTTTACATAATTTGTCTGTTGTTACTGATCCAAAGGTAGTTTGTTTGAGGAAGATTTGGGGAAAATGTGCAATGAATAATTTAATAATTATTAATACCCAATAAACGCTGACGCTGTGCACGTAGCCTAGCCTACATCCGTTGTTGTTTCAAATGAACGATACGTTGGTGGAGATCAAACCGAAGCATCGCAATGGCCGCTCAGAAGCGAATTTCAGAATTTTTTTATCAGACCACCTAAAAAAAGCACAAGAACTGAAGAAGTCCAGCGTCCTGAGGATGAGAAATGCAGCACTGCCACTCTCACTTCGCGGCCTAGTAGGCCTACTACTAGCACCATTGCCGCCGAGACCGAAGCCGGGCCTGTTAACGTACCTACTCCAGCAGCAGCGTACGCGGGAGGAGAGGCTAGCTTCTAACGTAACTTATTACATGGCACTCTGAAATACTTGGTTGTGATTACTGATTAGTGTAACGTTATGTTCCTCTCGGAGTGAAGATCTTATCACAGTATGACTGAAACAGTGCATTCTCTGGCATTTTGGCACCCAATACGTTGGGTTGTTGCAGTTCTTATCTTTAGACACTAGATGGGGGAAATAATCCACATATTACTTATTATACCTTTAATGCAATGCTGTGCGGAGTTGTCCAGTGTGAAGACGAGTGAACCAGACCGCTGTGGCTTAGCCCACACGTTGTCGTAGTCTACCTTGTAGGGTCACTCCCCAGTGACCGGTTAGCCTGCCGCCTCCAGGAGGCGCTTTAGACCATGTTTGTGGTTTTATGAAATTGATTATAAATAAAGGTGACATTCTTCTGAGTGTGTGCTGTCGTCTTCTGCCTGAGGTTTGACCATTACCCCATTTTATAGGGTGACCCCCGGTTTATTACACTGCTATACACTGGTTATATGGCAAATACACTTTGCATTCTCTTCTATTCCATTGATCCAGATTCCAGACCAACAGGCTCCTGTAATAGCCTACCTCCTTGAGCGAGTCATCCTCTTTCCTCCTATTCTCTCCGTAGCTCGTACAGCCGGTCTCATAGGCTAGACCTACTTAGTTGATGCGTTTCGTTTTCTAAACTTTCGTTTTCCGGAGAACCTGACTCCCCATCATGCAACAATCGCATACGAGAGGACCTGCGGCAAGCTTATCTGACCATCGGTGGATATACTTAGTAATTTGGGTAGGTTCACGGTAACTTAACTCTCATGTTGTCTTCGTTTTCTGTTAAGGACATATTTTATCTTTCTTCCATTTTGATTTAAATGTTCTCATTCAAGTTACAATATAGGACCCTACTATCATGAGTAACACGCTGAACCAACATTACGAGGAGAAGGTGCGTCCCTGCATCGACCTCATCGACTCGCTGCGCTCCCTGGGCGTTGAAAAGGATCTTGCGCTGCCAGCCATCGCTGTGATTGGGGACCAGAGTTCGGGGAAGAGCTCCGTGTTGGAGGCGCTGTCGGGGGTCTCTTTACCCAGGGGCAGTGGTAAGCAATCTGCGTCTGTGTGAGAAAATTGTCACCTGTGATTTACAATCTTCATGTTTAACCACTGAACTAATTGCCTTGACTGAATTGCTTTCATTTCCTTCATTTCTCCTCCCTGTTTCTTTACCAAGGTATTGTAACAAGATGCCCCCTTGAGCTGAAGATGAAGAGGAAGAGAGAGGGGGAGGAGTGGCATGGAAAAATCAGCTACCAGGACCATGAGGAAGAGATAGAAGACCCCATGGATGTGGAGAAGAAAATTAGGGAAGGTGTGGTCACTGCCACTGGCAAATAGAATGAGAAGCAGTTGCATCAGTAGCCTACATTACATTACATTACATTACAGTCATTTAGTACACTTTTATCCAAAGCGACTAACAATAATTGCATTTAACGTAGGAAGAGCCAATGTACTACTACTTGCCAGAACTCACAAGTGCATCTTCCTTCTAAAACAAGTGACTAAGAGCATAATCTAGTGCTGAAGGCAAAGTGCAAGAGTCGCAATCTAAAGTACAGTGCGATATAATATGCCCACCAAAGCCTTCTTTGCAGCAAAGCTTTCCAGCCATCAGTGTGCAGTGGACGTTTCTCTTTTCTTATTGGTCCCTGTTTTCTTTATGCTTGTGGCCCCCTCCAGCCCAGGACGAGATGGCAGGTGTGGGGGTGGGCATCAGTGATGACCTCATCAGCCTGGAGATTGCCTCCCCTGACGTCCCAGACCTCACCCTCATAGACCTACCTGGCATCGCCAGGGTCGCTGTCAAGGGCCAGCCTGAGAATATTGGGGAACAGGTAGTTTGTTATCCCCCCCTGCATGCACAATTGTTCCTTAGATTACTACACATGCAAAGTTGACAAAGTATCAAGTGAATCGACAAAGATGTTGAAAGCCACTATTCATCTGGGATTTCAGATCAAGAGACTGATCAGGAAGTTCATCACCAAGCAGGAGACAATCAGCTTGGTGGTTGTGCCATGCAATGTTGACATAGCAACCACAGAGGCTTTGAAGATGGCACAGGAGGTGGACCCTGAAGGAGAAAGGACTTTAGGTAAATATGACTAGCTATTGTGCAGGCCTAATGTCAGTTTGATTGAATAGCTCATATGAACTGTCATGAAGTTTTTATTTGGTGTTGGTGATCAAATGAAATGTGCATTACTCTGTGTGTGTGTGTGTGTGTGTGTGTGTGTGTGTGTGTGTGTTCACATCTCTAAACAGGCATCCTGACCAAGCCTGACCTGGTTGACAAAGGCACAGAGGAAACGGTGCTGGACATTGTTCACAATGAGGTAATCCCCCTGGCTAAAGGCTACATGATCGTCCGGTGCCGGGGCCAGAAGGAGATCATGGAGCGGGTCTCGCTGACCGAGGCCACAGAGAGGGAGAAAGACTTCTTCAAGGAGCACGCTCATCTCAGGTCAGTCCCATGGGCTCATGTGCACACATCCTGTTTTTTTGCGCTGTGGTGTTTGAGCCTTATATCCATCAGCATGTGATTTTTCATAGTATATTTGTCTCCTGGCTTGCAGAATGTGACATACAGTAGATGTATTATAGTATATTGAGTCTATAATTATTCAATTCTTCCTGCTCTAGCACACTTTTTGATGAAGGCTATGCCACCATTCCTAAGCTGGCAGAGAAACTAACCCTGGAACTGGTGCACCACATCGAGGTGACTTCCCCTTTCATCACCTACAGACAAATAACCATACTGTATGTCACATTTACATTTACAGGTGTGTTACTCTCCTGTAATCTGTGTCTTCTGACTTTTACATTTTAAATGCAGGACACTACATAGAATATGTTGTGTACTTGTCTATCTTTTTATATATCTTTCCAAAAATGTGATTAGGGTTTCCTGTCCATTTGTTACTGATCAAGTTCTGCTCCAAAACATCCAAACGAACCTACTGTATATGGTTATTCGTCTACAGGCCTCATAATTACTGCGATCACCCAATCCCATTGTTGGTCTTTGACCTTCTTCAGCCTGTTGATGTGAATTTCACTGCCCTGCGCCATGTCACCTTCCTGTCTTTGCGTTGGGGTCTGTAGAAATCCCTGCCTCGACTGAAGGAGCAGGTGGAGACAAAGCTGGTGGAAACACGCCTGGAGATGGAGAGGTACGGCGCTGGACCTCCGTCTGACCCAACACAAAGGCTCTACTTCCTCATTGATGTAAGTCTCCCAGCAGTTGTCTTTTACCTATATGATTAATTCTATTTTTTACAATACCTTGAAATTCTCACAAAATGTTTGTTTTTCCTCCTCGTCCCTCCCTCTTCTCTCTTCGTGTTTCATTTCAGAAAGTGACAGCGTTCACTCAGGACGCCATCAGCCTGACCACAGGGGAGGAGGTGAAGAGTGGAGACCACCTCAACATCTTCTCCACCCTCAGAGCAGAGTTTGGGAAGTGGAAGCTCTACCTGGACCGCTCAGGACAGAGCTGTTAGTGCATCACCTTGCTGTGCCTATTCAACACATCTGACATCTTACACATCTGGATGGGAGAGCACTGACACATCATTATTTTTGCATGCCATGTACAAAATGCCATTTCATTCCCTTTGTATTGCAGTTAATGAGAAGATTGAGAAAGAGGTGGCTGACTATGAGGAGAGGTACCGTGGGAGGGAGCTGCCAGGGTTCATTAACTACAAGACCTTTGAGACGATGGTGAAGGACCAGATCAAACAGCTGGTGGAGCCTGCAGTCAAGATGCTGAAGGACATAGCAGGTACGGTATAGGTGGTGCTCTTCATAGCGAAAAGGTTTCTGCCATTGGAGGGTAATTATACAGCTATACAACACTTTTTTTCTGTGAAATACAGATGTTTTAGGCCTACACATTGTGAAACACATCAATCCTTTTCTTCTACATTTGGTTGCAAAAGTGATATTTGTGGTCTTTTACTGGTAAATTTGGTTATTTCTTGCTTCAAGTGGTTCAACTCTGCCATTTTAATTCATGACATTTAAGCACATTTTGCCGTCATCCTGTCATATCTTGGGAAAAGCTTTGTATGAAGTAGGCTTCTTTCTAGGTGTAGACAGTACTGCTTTGCCTGAACACATTTTTGGAAAATGTCATGGGGTTGAGCATAGACAAAAAAATTGAATATTTGCCCTTTATGTGTCCTCTTCTTCTTCTCTAGATTATGTCAGAATACTTTTTATACAACTGGCTCAGAACAACTTCAAAGGCTTTCCTAACCTCCTGAAAACAGCCAAGGTACAGTCAGCCTCTCAATCATTACAGTGTTAAAAGCGCTCAAATGTACTTACTGTATCCCTGATCGGTTGGTTATTCTACAGACTAAGATTGAGACCATCAAGCAGGAGACGGAGTCCACAGCTGAGACCATGCTGAAGACCCAGTTCAAGATGGAGCTGATAGTTTACACCCAGGACAGCACGTACAGGAATAGTTACGGCTACATTTGTAGGAAGAGGAAGAGAGATAAAGATGAGATGGTGATGAATGGTAAAAGTAGCCCTGCTTCAGACCACCAGACCACCCTGCAGGAGATGATGCTGCATATCAAGTCTTATTACAACGTAAGCTCAAGTCACATCCACCATTCCTATCGTCCGTATTCAGTAATATTGGTATAGCAAAGGAGGATCCGATACAGTTGGTACAAAATCAGCAAGATAACCACCTCTGCGTCCCTCACCAGATCGCCCATCAGCGTCTGGGTGATCAGATTCCTCTGGTGATCCGATACCAGGTGCTGCAGGAGTCAGCCTCTCAGCTGCACAAGCAGATGTTCCAGATGTTGCAGGACAAGGAGAACATGGAGCTCCTGCTGAAGGAGGACTGTGACATCGACAGCAAGAGAGCAGCGCTACATGGTCGCCTCAGACGCCTGATGCAGGCTCGTACCTACCTGGTGGAGTTCTAGGTCTGTTAGCTGAGGTGATATTGATATTGTCAGCTCTGACCATTGTTCTATGATATATTTCTGTCATGAATGGTGAATCCTGTTATCAAGATATTTGGTTAGTTGGGACCATATATTCCCATATCTAGTTCTAAAAAGTTAAAGTTGTTAGTTATAAATTAAAGTTGTGTTTTGAAAATACTGCACCTTTGTAAGAGTTCAAAGTCAGTTGAAAAATTAAATGAAAAGATTGGAGCATGAAAATTGGTAGACTACTTTTCTAGCACATGTTCGCACATCATCCCTCTAACCAGATATCCAACTGGAACAAGACAACAGATTGTGACAACTTTATTCATCAAATAAACACATCATATAAAAAAAGCAAAAGCGACTTTCAGCCCGGGAGCTCTGAGTGGGAAGAACCGAGAGAAGAGCAACCGCAGCCATTCATTCATGCAGAAGATGAAAGGAGTAGTAAAGGGAAAAATCATGTTTAGCCCTGTTTTAAGGTTACTTATGCTCATATACGTGTGTAAATTTCTGCAAACTAGGTAGCCTAGCAACATAAACAATAACAATAGCTACCGTAAGTAGTTCCGCTTCCTGAATCCCCTCTGCGGATTGATCTACACATCTACAACGGTCGATTCAATACAAGTCAATGGATTTAATAAAATGATCAATAAAACCCTACAGGATTCATACTTTGCGGGGAATTTGATGTCAGAACACCAACAGACACCAATTATACCCTCGGTGAGCTTCTTGTCTTTGAAATCGAGAGTTTAACATGTTTTTGAATGATTTTTCAACATGCCCATCCACATCCATTGTATGACCAAAACGGTGGTAGAGCAATTATCAACTTTCTCGAAAATGCTAGCTTTGTCAATGTTTTGGTCTGAACCATTGTATATGATCATAAGTAACCTTAAAACAGGGCTAAACATGCATTTTCCCTTTACTACTCCTTTAACGTATATTTCAACCACTTATAGGGGTTAGCAGTAGATACAGGGGCATAAACTCCTCTAGGGGTTTCTATTATGAAGGCACACACACACACCAGGGGGCATTTAGTGTTGTTAGGTGGAGATACATTATAGGAGTGCCTTGTTCTCCCTCGACTAGTTCGAGGCGCTGTTTTGGAGTAGCCAACGACCATCACCGCTGCTGAACCTGGGCCGACCAGAAAAGGCCTCGCCACGATCTGCAGCCAGCCTAACATCATCTAGAGAAGAAGAAGAGGAGGACACGTAAAGGGCAACTATTCAAATTTTTCTCTTTGCACAACCCCATGACATTTTCCAAAACTTTGTTCAGGCAAAGCAGTACCGCCTACACCTAGAAAGAAGCCTACTTCATACAAAGCTTTTCCCCAGATATGACAGGATGACAGCAAAATGTGCTTAAATGTCATGAATTACAATGGCAGAGTCAAACCACTTGAAGCAAGAAATAACCAAATTTACCAGTAAAAGACCACAAATATCACTTTTGCAACCAAATGTAGAAGAAAAGGATTGATGTGTTTCACAATGTGTAGGCCTAAACCATCTGTATTTCACAGAAAAAAAAGTGTTGTATAGCTGTATAATTACCCTCCAATGGCAGAAACCTTTTCGCTATAAAGAGCACCACCTATACCGTACGAGGAACGAGGAGGAAAAACAAACATTTTGTGAGAAATTCAAGGGATTGTAAAAACCAGGCCAGATCCAGCCTGGCTTAGTTTTCACTTCTAGGCTAGACATGCTAAGGAAGGAAGGTATTTGGTATTTTGGTTATTGCAGGTTTGCTAGTGTCCATCTTCAGCTCAATCTTGGAGCCTACATAGCCTACACACCAGCAGAGGGCCCTGTTTCACTAGGAATGTGCTGCCCTTCAAGTGATGGGTAGTCTGTATATTTCCATGAATTTGCAAATAAACAATTTATTTAGTTCAGATGCTTAGATTGTTCAGAATGAAGCAAAAGTGGTTTGTTTTAAAAGTTCAAAAAGAGCGCATTAGATGCTTTGATTAAGAGGATGCAAAGAGATGCAGTGTAACCCAAAATAAATTTTATTTTGAAGTTTACATAACAACATTAAATCAAAATGATAAGTTTTATTTTGAAGTTTACATTTAAATTAAAAATGTTAATTTCTTAAAAAATGACACATATCACTAATATATTGACAAAGTAGATTCTGTTGGTGGTATGATTCTACAGGGCAGCTCTCTGGATGACTGGCAGCAGCTCCGATGTCACAGATAGACTGATGATGAAGAGCAGGAAGTTCTCCAGAGATATCCTTTTCTCCTCGTCAGCACCCAGCTCCCCAAAGATCTCCTTGTACGTTGGCGTCATCTCTTGACCCTGCAAGAGATGAATAATGTTCACACAATGTCCTTTAAAGCTCACAGAAAGGGTAGCCTCCAGCTGCTTGTGCGCACGTATGTGTATGTGTGTGTGTCTGTGTGAGTGTGTGTGTGTGTGTGTGTTTTGGTTATAACTGTATGATGATATGGCTAGACATGACGATTCTTAGCTAGACATCTCTTTGTAACACAAGAGGAACACAGAGTTAAGCCCTCCTGGCTGATCTACATGCGTGTCACTTGTAATGACCAGAGGAATGTGCAGTTCACCTCTACAACCACAGGGTGACCCTCTGATTCACCAGAAATTAGCCTATAATGAATGGCCAACATGATCCAAGGTGAGTTGCTCCAGGACCGTGAGATCCAGGATTAGTTAAATCTCCATTGACAATAACCATAATAATTAGCCAGAAAATTCCCTATATCAGCATCAGGCAAAATGTGCTAGAAATCAATAGGGCTGAAGTCCTCGCAAGTTTCAAGTGATCCCCTGAAAGTGCTAAGAGATCTTAAATAAAGACTCACCTCCAACCAAACACATGAATGTGACTCAGCCAGAGTCACATCCATCTATGATAGGGGTGAATATGAAATGGAGCCTCCTCTAATGAGAATGACTGAGAGGATCCAGGAACAAGGTGAGGAGGCTCTCCAGCTACCCCCCTCCCCCCCACCCTGCTCCAGCAACATCTCCGGCTCCAGCCCTCTAGGCTGGTAGAGACAGCCTTAATCTTCTGCGTGAATGAATGGCTGCGGTTGCCCTCCTCTCGGTTCTTCCCACTCAGAGCTCCCCGTCTCACCCTGGTGAAGGCCTGGAAGTGTGTGAGTAGCAGCTCCCTGACCGCAGCCCTGCTGGTTGTGCTCTGGTTTGGCTCCGAGGAGGAGTAGAAGATCAGCACCAGGGTGGCCACGGCCCACTCCAGATCACCGGCAGCACCCAGTGCTGCAGGGAGAGACAGAAAGAGAGAGAGAGAGAGACACACACACAGAAAGAGAGAGAGAAAGAAGGAGAAAGAGAGAGAGAGAGACACACAGAAAGAGAGAGAGAGAAAGAAGTAGAGAGAGAGAGACACAGAAAGAGAGAGAGAAAGAAGGAGAGAGAGAGAGACAGAAAGAGAGAGAGAGAGAAAGAGAATGAGAGAGAGGGGGAGTACATAGATGGTGATGGTGAGGGGTGGGGTGGGGGGGGGCAGAGGATAGACAAGGTACTGAGGAGAGAGGCGATGGTTCACAGATAGTGGCAGAGAATATGAAAATCATTGGTGTTTGTACTGTTTTCTCTAATACGGGTGTTTACTTGAACAATATTGATTGAACTTTTTGATCACCAAGTCATTGCATTTGGCCAATATTTAATCAACTCAGATTTTGCTACATTGATTTTGTGGTAAGGACAGACAATGATCCGTCAGATTTTCTTATTTCACTGATTTTTTATGTTTCAAAGAACATTTTGTACCTTCAATGGAGGACAGCTGTTTGGCTATTTCAACCCTGTTTCAATGGGTTAGGAGCAGAGAGTATTCAATGTACCAACAGACCTGCCCCATCCAAAGTACACTGCACACAATTAGCAGTAAAACTAGTAAAATAATGAATATTGAATAATATCTATTACCTCTTTGTTGTGCTATTCCAGGCTGTAATGGTCATTGTTTTAGATCCCATTTTGCTGGTGTTCTTTGCCTTGGATGGTGATCCACCCATATTAGAAGCAGTCTAAGGTGGTTTACATGTCACCTGGCAACAGATACAAACACATGCACAAACACATGCACAAGTACGCGCACACACACACACACACACACACATACACACACACACACACACACACACACACACACACACACACACACACACACACACACACACACACACACAAACACACACACACACACACACACATATTGTTTAAGCTATCAGCCTTGAAGGGGGTGGAGGGGGGGGGTATCTATGGACAGTGACACCCATCATGAAGGATACCTATCAAGATAATTGTCTAGGAACTCATTAGATGCTTGCTGTTACTTGAGAATAAATGTATGCAATTTTATTTCGAATTCTTTGCTAATCCGCATCACGTTCCCAGGCTAAGTTGATTAACACCGTCAGATAGCTTTCATTCCTCAGCCTATATGGAGGAGCTGTGTTCACTCAACACCATGACATTATTGTACCGTGACCGAATCTTTGCACATGGTTGTTAGACACTGACCGCTTTGTCTTACAGGTTGTTTACCGTCCTCCTGGTCTGGGTTTGTGCTTGTTTGTTGTCTTGTTTGTTTCGTTGCTGGTATTCCACCAAGCCTTCAGTTTCAACAACCCATTCACACACATCATGCTGCTCACCGCGTGCTGAAGGCAAAGGGATATCTGGAGAAATTAGACGTTTCTGACCAAATTACCAAATCCTACACAGTTCCATAAGTAAAACTACAGCCTCTCTTTATAGATACACTATCTCTGATTTCACACACACCCTGAAAGGTAAACAGAGGTGAGCAAAGGCAACCTGTCAAATCTGAGGAACACAGCGTCCACATATCTGCCTGACGAGACGACCACAGACCTGGGAACATCTCCCCGTCACCGTGGCAACCACACCGCGCGGTG
Organism: Borostomias antarcticus; assembly: GCF_949987555.1. Classification (NCBI taxonomy): domain Eukaryota; kingdom Metazoa; phylum Chordata; class Actinopteri; order Stomiiformes; family Stomiidae; genus Borostomias; species Borostomias antarcticus. The sequence goes on along the minus strand of NC_140240.1, from coordinate 3,013,597 downwards.
TGCTGGAGGCGTAAGCTGTGATGCCAAGCATAGGTCAGGGGTCAAGGGCCAGGGTTGAGCCAATCAGGTCCCACCACTCAGAGTGGTCAACCCAGTGGGGCTTAGTTGAACTGCCAGACGCACTGGCATGCGGGGCAGGGATTTGTGCAACATCTTATTAGCGTTACTGAAATGCAGGTGAAATATCATCCACCTTCAGTTAGCATCAAGAAATGACCATTTAAAGGCATTCAAAGATGGTCCCTGAAAATTGTGTATCATGTGTCTTCAAGCAAGCGAAAGACGAGACATGAGCATTGTGGTCACATTTCACACATACTGTATTACTGCACTGTGCAGTGTCACGCCGAGCCCTGTAGCTACAATTCGACCTCACCCCATGTTTCTAGACCTACCAGAGATTTCTACTGTATATCAACAAGCAACCTACCTTGCTACTCGGCTCGGGATGTAAACAGTGTCACATTCTGAACATTCAAAAAAAGAACACTTTCCGAACTAATTATCATATTATGAGTAGGAAATACATTCAATATGTTTATTAGACACAAGGACAGGGTAAGAATAGAGCACGTACGTTCAGTCATTTATCTTTTTTTATTGTACCTGGGTAATACAAACCACATGCTTTGGAGTTCAAGAAACAGGGTTTCACAATTCATGAGTGTCAGTGCCAACACACATTAACCTAACCCCCCCTCCCCTTTTTTATTGACTCATTACACATCATTTTCAAAAGTTACAGACCTGAATTATTTCATTTACAGAGTTCAAAACTGAGAGGGATAATTTGGAGGATGTTCAGGAAAGGTTATATTCAGACATGATTGGCCGAGCTCGCTGTTCTAAATACATATTGGTTCCTTTGGCCTTTTCACTGGGCTCTTGTGCTTAAATAGATTCTGCTTGCTCCAGCTGTGTGGAATCCATTATCTTACAGTAGTCTGAGCACAGCATAGAAAACAACTGCTTTAATTTGAAACATGAGCGGACATTTGTAAACAAAGAGGATATAAACTATATTTCCCCTTACATCACACCCGACACAAACTAGATACGACAGCTTTTTCTTCGATGCAATGAAATGTAACCTGATTGATCTTAGATAATGTTCAAATCGGAATAAGGGAGATAATCTGGTATTAAAATAGTGTGGATTTCTTGAAAACAAGTATAAGTGAATGAAAGATTTGAAATAAACCTCTACTACCATTATGTGTCTGCTAACAGGGAATCATTTTTACAGCTCACCTTTCTGGCCCCTGGGTGAAACTGTTTTTTTGCTTCCCTCTGGATATGAAGGGGTAGGACCTATGCCCACCCCCCCATTGCTCTCTGTAAAGCGCATTGTGTTGCCTCTGTGTATGAAATGCGCTATCCAAATACAGTTTGATTTGATTTCATTACTGATTGGCAGGGTGGACTAACTAACAAACATAGTGCAACAAAGAGATCAAATCCTGTCAATTTCAGAGCATTAGAATGTGCACAAACAGGCATAATTACACACAGCACAACTTCATGCACATAGTCAACACGATATAAGAAACCCCAGAATACAAATATAGACCACATTATGTCCTTCCCAAAGTATAACCAGTCTGATACAATGAGAATGTCTGTTGGCGTAGCATCCAGCACAGAAAAAAAGAGAAACATTTGAACGACAGGCAATACAACATTCAGTAAAACAAAGTATGAAGAAAACTTGTTTGTGGACTATACTGTATGTCTAGTTTTTTGTACAATACTCAGAAATACAAATGTTGCACAAATTGACAACAGTACCAATCAATAATTTACTTTCTTTGACACTCGAATATCTCTACCTATGCACTGCATGTTAATTGGACAAAAGGACCATATTTTTGCACAGACAGCAACACCAACAACGTGCTGTATCAGAAGGTCAAACTGAGACACTCTGGCCCAGTCCCCTCCCCCCTCCAGCAACTCCTCTTTCATCCCTTGATTGAACTCCTCCTTATAGGATGGAGTGGTGCCAATCAAAACACAAGGCTACATCTGATTGGAGTAGGAGGTAGGACCGCCCACCTGGCTGTATTCTGATGCCTGCTCCAGATCCCCCTGACCACTGTAGCCTCCTCCTGATTGGTCGAGACTGCCCTGGTTGTAGGGCGCCTGTTTCTCGGGCGCTCCGCCAGGGTCCCTGGCTACAGCCCCCTTGTGCCAGCCCGTTTCCTTGAAGACAAACCAGATGTTTCCTGCCCACAGGACGAAGTTTAGGAAGCCAAAGACCTGCGTTTAAGATTAATGATACGTTGATATGAGGCAGGATACCAAGTAGCCTACTACACATTAATCACAATACAATTTTTAGGGGCAAATTAAACTATATCCTGTATCGATTCATCTGGCTGAAATTATCCACTTACTTGTTAATTTGTTAGGCTTGTTAGGCTTGTTAGGCTGTCTGTCTGTCTATCTATCTATCTATCTATCTATCTATCTATCTATCTATCTATCTATCTATCTATCTATCTATCTATCTATCTATCTATCTATCTATCTATCTATCTATCTATCTATCTATCTATCAAAGCTCAGAAGATGTGTATTCGAAGTGCACTGTGTATTGTGTTAAGTGTACGGCTGTGTGTGTGCGTGACAAAGCGTACCACGGAGGTGTTGAGGCCCGACCAGCGGGCGCCGTGCACGGAGCCACACTTATTGGTCATGACCTTGCAGGCGGACATGAGCTGCTGCACCTCGTCTGGGTCTGTGGCCACCTTCACGTCAGAGAGGGCCTTGGCCCAGGCCGAGGAGCTCACCAGCCACATGAAGGAGAACACCACCGTCACCACAAAGTCCTGTCAGGGCGGGACGGAACACACAGAGACATGGCGGAGGATGTGAATGGTAAATGGTAAATGGACTGCACTTATAAAGCGCTTTTCCACCTTAGCGGCACTCAAAGCGCTTTACAATGGCCTCTCATTCACCCATTAACACACACATTCACACACCAATGGCGGTAGCTGCCATGCAAGGTGCTAACCTGCTCAATGGGAGCAATTTGGGGTTAGGTGTCTTGCTCAAGGACACTTCGACACTACCAACTGAGCTACAGCCCTGAGACGTGACGTGCAAGCCAACCCCACACAGTCCCAAGCAGCCAGCTCTGCGTTAGCTCTGTTCACTAAACACAGCTTCGCATATGAAAACATACCGGTGGAGTCTAGTAGCCTACTGCAGTTGCAACAGCCCACGAAGCTGTGTTGGTAAACAGAGCTAACATAGACCTAGCTAGCTGGCTTCACACATTAGGGACCGGGGCTTTAAAGGCTAGAAGGAAAATAGTCTTGCAGTTTCATGCTACAACTTCTGTGTAATAGTCTACAATGTAATAGCAAACTGTTTTTTGTTCAGTGTGCGTGTCCCTCACACACAGACCGATACGATTTTCCTAAGTGTGTGTAATGACAAGGGGAAAGGCGAGGTACTGACGATGAGTGGACCTCTGTTGCTCTCACGGTACTTGTTTTGGAAGAAGATGTAGACAACGGTGGCCAGGAGAGAGTAGAGGAATGCAAAGACTGAGATGGTGACGAAGAACTCCGCTGAGGAAGAGAAGTCTCCGATGAGGGAGAGGCGCTCTCTCCTCATCCCCTCGCACAGGGGTGCCTCGAACGACACCTGCTGCAATCTGGCAAAGAGAGAGGGGCGGGGGGAGGGGGGGGGGGGCTGACATAAAAACCCGCTCTCTATCTCTCTCTCACACACATACTTTCTCTCCATCTCTCTCTCTCTCACACACACACACACAAAACAAACAAACATTTTAATGAGCGGCAGGAGCTGTGTTTCTCTTAGGCATCATTAATCAATTGCTGTGGAAAACTGCTCATTTGGCAAAACAAATAAATTGGTGAACATATGCAAAAAAAAAAAGTTTTTTAATTTAAAGAAATGCATCACTTTTTAATATCTTTGATACCATACTATGATACACACAATTTTGAATGTATCTTCATGAATATCGTTGCCAGTTGAAGTGTACACAGCCATCAGTCAGGTAGGTAGTAGTATTGTATCTACAGTAACAACACATAAAAGAGCAAACCTCTGTCTGTCTGTCCGTCTGTCTGTCTGTCTGTCTGTCTGTCTGTCTGTCTGTCTGTCTGTCTGTCTGTCTGTCTGTCTGTGTCAGTTTCCATTTTCCACAGACACTGTCGGCCTCACAGCATTCATATTTGGCACGGGTACCGGCAGGGATCCCAAGCAGACAGTGACAGGGCCTGAATTTTTATAGGTAACTAGGGTCAACTAAATGGCCATAGACTTAAATAATGAGGAATGATAACAATGTGAACTTGTCTCTTCCGCCATCTTGGATCACACACCCTCAGGACTTGCCAAACTGCAGCAAAACACTGCAATATCTCTAGCTATAGCTACGTAAAGTAACTATCTTTATGCCCCACATACGACGCCCTCTAGCCATGATCCTAGCTTCTATGCTCCATTCACGTATGCTAGAAACGTTAGCGATCAGAACAGTAGTACTTGTTGAACGAAATCGGTCGTCTTCTGATCGATAGCGGTCAGTAAAATCAACCAAATGTCAAGAGGTGGATTGGATTCCTTTTGGCCTGCATGATCTAGCCATCTGCTTTTGAGAAATTTGGAGTCGATTATATTCACAGAGAGTAACCATCCATTGACCGCTATTCAATTGGGACTGGGGCTCAGGATCGAAATACATTTCCCCATTCACTATGATGGCCGCTACGCAGATCTTGAGCTCTGGGGCAGCGATGATATCTCAGGTTCTGTTTTTTTTTTTCAGAGGGTTCGATCGCTACAAAAGGTTATAGAGTGAAGACATTAATTATGTATTGTATTGCACTGTACTTTAGATTGCTATTCTTGCACTTTGCCTTCAGCACTAGATTATGCTCTTAGTCACTTGTTTTAGAAAGAAGATGCACTTGTGAGTTCTGGCAAGTAGTAGTACATTGGCTTTTCCTACGTTAAATGCAATTATTGTTAGTACAGACTTTGGATAAAAGCGTCTGCTAAATGACTGTAATGTAATGTTCTGGTTCAAGTCTGACCTGAAAGGATAGCCGAAGTCAATGCCAATGCTGAGGTTGCTGCCGGCCCTCTCCATACAGTCCACACTGACCCGCAGCTGACCGGTGTAGCCCCCACATGTTGCAAAAGCAAAGATGGCAAAAAGCTGTGGAGGAAAACAAAGCAGATGTACTGTACTGTTATACCGACCACTGGATGGGACCTCCCACCTACTGTAAGAGAGAAAATTAAAGGAATGGTTTGGACAAGTCAGCGGACGCAGCATGTGTGCTTTCAAGTGTGTGTGTGTGTGTGTGTGTGTGTGCCCCTCTTCACCACTGAACACAGAAGCTGAAAGACTACATCAGGGTTACACACACACACACACACACACACACACACACACACACACACACACATACACACACACACACACACAGTCATGCCCACACATAATAAAGGCTCTCTTGCTTAATGGTTTTGATATCTTTCATCTTCCAGAAAAAGTAACATACACTTCTAGGTTTGATTTTTTGGGAAAAGCTTCACTTCCTCATTATCCAACTCAATAAACTCTCTGACCTCAACACTCTTGGATTAAAGCAGTTTAACACCAAACAGATGCCCTTAATTATGTAGTAATCATTAAAGTGGGATCCCTGGGCAAGCACGGTGAGATATTTAAAGTCAACACTGCATGAACCATCTGGTCATTTGAGTAGTTTGGGGACGAGTTATTGTGATTCCTGGAGGCACAGCATAGCTCAGTCTAGACAGCAGCTTGTCATTCTCTCTCCATTAAACTTTCACTAGTCGTTGTTCGCCATGGATAGACGTGGACACCGAGCTGCTAGCTCTAATCCTGCCTGAGGACGAGGACGGTCTTCTGGCTGACGAAGCACGGGTCAGTCTCTGTGAAGACTAACTGTGTCACACACAGCCACCTAATGAATTCTCATCACCACTGGTGTTTGGCCCTGCAGTGTCAGGAGAGAGACACTGCCGCTGTGAACTGCAAATTGTTCTGCGCTTAACAAGATTTAAAATCTTAGATTTGGAAATATGAGATTAATTCTCGTTTTAAAAGTTATTTACTAGTTTCTATCTTATTTCTAGACTTGAACCAGCTTATTTTAAGATTTCTTATCAAGTAAAATTATCTTGCTGCATGGACAGATAATTTCACTAGTATTAAGTAATTTCTCCTCAAATTCAGTATTTATTTCTTGTATTTTAACTAGTGTTTTTGCAGTGTGAACTGGAAGAGAGATCTACCACATACTGTACAGGGATACCTCTCTGCCTCTCTCCCTGTCCGTCTCTCTGCCTCCCTCCCTTCCTTTCCATCTGTCTGGCTGTTTCCAATATTAGTCTGAAGTCGAGCCGGGATTTAATAGACAAAGAGAAAAATATGCAGTGAGTGATACCAGATTCAGCAGTAGTGAGGTACACAAGGCTCATGATGAGAGGTGAGGACATTAATCTGCAGTAAAGCAGATATTGACCCTGTGGTAATACCGTATCCAGTGGAGACCGTGAGACGAGGAGCAAGGTCTCAACGCTGCTGAGAATTAGAATTATTTTTCACTGGGAATGACTCTGCAGTCTAATTTCTCAGATGTCAAAGTTACATTATAAAACCAAGAGCACCATTTCCACTCGTACCCGAGGCCACTCCACGAAACATAGTGGGATATTGATGTTTCACATTGAAAATAGTTGCTGGTGACTGGTGAATCAATCAAAACAGAAATCTGTATAAACTATTTCTTGCTCTGCATGACCTTAAGTTTCAGTGGCACATTATATGCTATAAAATACAGAAGCAAAATAGTTTTGCTGTTCTCTGTGAACCAGACTAACTGTGTCATTTCGGCAGTAGCAGATGCGCTGGTGACTGTTTAGGCCGAGGCTGGTGTGAGTCATATAGGCCCAGTCCCAATGTCCCCCCTAAACCCTCAAGCCCTGAGCCCTCACAGACTTATTGACGTCACCTGGTGAAGTGATCGAGTGTGAGAGGCTGCAAGGGCTCGAATTGGTATAACAAGGAATGGGACAGCACTTGTGACATCACATTACGTTGACGTGAAAACATATTTCTTACTATTGTGGGCGTGGGGCTTTTTTAAAATCAATTTGTAAATTGTACATGTTTTTCTTGTAGGCCTTCGTGTAAATTAATTTTGGCTGAGTCAAATCCCCTTTACATTATCAGAACTCTCTGTGTTACCCTCAAAACATTTGTTCAACTTGAAATCATTTCATTTTGTGGTCATATGCGATCGCATCTGCGATCAAATATCAACCCAACCCAGTATTTGTTAGTAGGATCGCATCGATCCTACATTACTGCCTGTGATTCTTGTTTGTGATGAATCCAAAAGTATTAACTTAAGAATGATAATATATTATGTATACACATTCCTGCACCTCACAACTCTTTCCATATTCATGTTGGAAATCTCAATTCAAAGAACACTGCACCGAAATGGGTAATTAATGTCATACTGCTTTTAACTGGATGATTTAGAGCAACAGAAATCGATGTAAATTATAACCATAGCCTACATATTTTTAAACAAATCACATTATACAAACCCATGGGGTTAATAACCCATACTTAAAAATAATGAAACCAAATTAATTATAAGGCTACAGCTGAATCCCAATCTGAGTGTGCAAACCGCACTTGCGGCCCCTCGCACTTGTGGCCTGAGGCCTGAGCACTTAATTGACGTCAGCTGGAAGGGCCAGAGGGTGCAGGGCCGTGAATTAAATGGGACAGCACTTCCAGTTTCGCTCAATGCCCCTCCCACTTCGTTTTCATTGGCTGCCGCGTTCCTCCGACGCAGAGGCTGCTCTGACGCTCCCTTCAGCTCTGCAAATTGACCGATTGACGTCTGTTTTAATTTAATAATAAATAAAAAATTAGGTTGGGTGGGATATGTTTGCAGCATGTGGATTTCAAGATAAATGTTGTGTTATCTGCAAATGTCATCATTTATGTGTGATGCACTCGGATCATGACTCGGATGCACTCAAGCACTGTGTCACATGAGACGCGGTGGGCTGTGGGTATTTTCTGCTCCTAAGTCCGTGAAATTGCGGACTTTCGGTAAGTGCGGTTAAAGTGCGCAAAATGGCGGCGTGGCGCACTTGTGGACCTAGCAATTCCGTTTTGGAACTACCCTGAGCCCTTGTGGACTTAGCGGGAACGCGCATGTAAGGCCACAAGGCCGCGAGTGCTCTGCACTTTCGCCTAAGTGCGCGATTTGGGATTCAGCTTACTTGTGCAGATAAGCAAGTCCAGCTGAAAACATATTTTGTTCTGTAACGTGAACGTTACGGTTGGTTGATCTGTCCGTGCTTGTTTATTGGCTGTTCTTCAGGTAACCCCGTGTTTCACGTCACGACGCTATGAACTGTGGGTAATTCCCTTGGGCTAAGTCTGCAGAAATGCAGACTTACGGGAAGGGGCCATAAAGGGCTCAAAATGGCTGCCGGAGAGCCCTCGCGCACTTGCCGAGTTGACATTGGGACACCCCTAAGCCCTCGCGGACTTCGCGGGAGCGCGCTCTTAAGTCTGCGAGTCTGCAAGGGTGGACATTGGGACTGGGCCATACAGTGACTCCCTTGTACTCCCTTGGCGTCCAGTGATGACCTCACCACCACGCTGACTCAGAGAAATTCCTGGACATTGTTAGGTTTCCTCTCCACTGGGCATGCTCACAACCCAAACACAGACTCTGCTAGGGAGGCTCACAACACAAACACAGACTCTGCTAGGCATGCTCACAACACAAACACAGACTCTGCTAGGGATGCTCACAACACAAACACAGACTCTGCTAGGGATGCTCACAACATAAACACAGACTCTGCTAGGGATGCTCACAACACAAACACAGACTCTCCTAGGGATGCTCACAAACACAAACACAGACTCTGCTAGGGATGCTCACAACACAAACACAGACTCTGCTAGGGATGCTTACAACACAAACACAGACTCTGCTAGCGATGCTCACAACACAAACACAGACTCTCCTAGGGATGCTCACAACACAAACACAGACTCTGCTAGGGATGCTCACAACACAAACACAGACTCTCCTAGTGATGCTCACAACACAAACACAGACTCTGCTAGGCATGCTCACAACACAAACACAGACTCTGCTAGGGATGCTCACAACACAAACACAGACTCTGCTAGGGAGGCTCACAACACAAACACAGACTGTGCTAGGGATGCTCACAACACAAACACAGACTCTGCTAGGGAGGCTCACAACACAAACACAGACTCTGCTAGGGATGCTCACAACACAAACACAGACTCTGCTAGGGATGCTCACAACACAAACACAGACTCTGCTAGGGATGCTCACAACACAAACACAGACTCTGCTAGGGATGCTCACAACACAAACACAGACTCTGCTAGAGATGCTTACAGAAACCCCAAAGAGATATCGCTGACCAATTAGTACTGCGCACACACACACACACACACACACACACACACACACACACACACACACACACACACACACACACACACACACACACACACACACACACGCACACACACGTCCGTCCCCCTGGCCTCCGTTCACCTCCCATGGCCTGTGTTGTCTGGAAGGTATACCAGATTGGTCTCTCCTCCATACAGACCTGGAGATAATCCCCATATGCAGCTGAGCTAGGGAGAACAGGGCCTTGAACCCCCAGAAAACAACCCGTCTGAGACCCACAGTCATAAGCAGCACTCATCCCCAGACTCTCATTTCAACCATTTCACCCTCATGACTCATGAGGATTGTATTAGTTATCATTATCAGAGTGACATAGTGACATAGTGACAAGTACTGCAACAACTACCCCAACTGTATGGCCGTCATGTCTTGTGTTTATGGCTGAAACGTTTCACTTTAGTTTGCAATTGTAGCAATGAACAGTACAGGGCTGAGTTTCCCAGAGGCATCGTAGTGTTACGTTCATCGTAGCGCTACAGTGAACGCCGTAGCTTACCTATCAATGAACGTAGCGCTACGATGCTTCTGGGAAACGCAGCCCAGGTTTCTACAGAAAATTCAACCATAGGGGGAGAGAACAAGAGAGAGAGAGAGAGAGAGAGAGAGAGAGAGAGAGAGAGCAAATGTTCGAATCTGTTTGAATTGACTGACTTAACACTGGCTAGGTCACTGTAATCAACTAATCCGTTGTCCTTCAATAACTTCATTGAAAAGGTACAGATATTCAGTGTATTTGCATCATTTGAATCACAAAAGCTAAAATATTTTTATACTTTATTATTATTTATATATTATCTATTTCAACAAAAATGTCAACAAGGATACAAAAATAACACCAACTGGATAAAAAAATAAACTTACCGGTGCAAATATAACCATACACATTTAAAAAGCAGAAGTAAAATCCAGCTTTGTTACACAAGATAGTTCCCAGTGGATCTCTGTCTCATTCTGTTAATGAAACCCAAGAAAGAATAAGCTCTCCAAAGACAGAAGAAACTGAGACTCTCTCTACCTCCCTCCCTCTCTCCCTCCCTCCTTCCCTCTCTCACTCCCTCCTTCCTAGAGTAAAACAAGAGGACTGAGAGAAAGAGGGAGAGAACGGAAAGAGATGTTGGGAAGATGCAAGCATCATGTTCTTTGAGATCTGTGGTCTCCAGTTACCACAAGAGATGAGATGACAGCAGAGTGACACACACGCACATCAGCACAAACACACGCATACACACACATGCATGCGCACATGCACGCACACTCAGAGACACACACACATGCATGCACGCACGCATGCACACTCACAAAAAAACAACAACACATGAAGCCATAAACCATAGTACTTGAAATCCTACAGGTCATGAATGCATGGACACACACACACGCGTGCGCAGGCAGGCACGCACGGATACACACACACACACACACACACACGCACACACACACACACACACACACACACACACACACACACACACACACACACATTGACATTAACAAACAGGAGGACATAGCAAATGGCTGTTGAAATAATTGTTGTTGAAATCCTATTTATTTGTAATGAGGTGATGTACTGTTGGCTGGCCCTCTACTCTGATGCTACAAAGTGTTACTTTTCTTAATGAATCAGAAAACCAATAGCCCTGAGACAGCTGTGAGGTAATTATTGGAGATAAACTCACAAGTCCAAGCAGATTTTACAATAGTTGAACTACAGTACTGCTGTTAGTCTAGGTGCCTAGATGTGACGCCAAGGGAAACACATCTGTATTGGAGAGATTCTGACCAACGGAATCAAAACTTGAAATAAAAGGAGTCTGCGCAAACTCTAGCTCTGGTGCAATATCTGCTTACACCCATCCTGGCCTCTCAGATCTGATGTCTGGGTGTAGAGGAAGCTCTGAGTTGATTAGTTAGTCCAGACTCGGAGCGGCAGAGAGACCCTCATTACACTTGCAAACTATCTAGTCCTTTTTTATGTTCTTGTTACTTATGTCACTTTGGCTACTGATATGTGTGTTCTGCTCCTCTATCTCAACCATCTCTCTCTGCTCTGGTTCTGCCGGAACACAGTAGCAGCTGTAGGCAACGCAGTTTGGAATTGGGTACGTTTCTTTGTCCAATCATAGAGGATTGCAGAGGTAGATATTGCTATGGTGGACTGACTTGAAAAGCAAACAGCAAGCATCCCCTTTGGCAATGATGGAGGACAAAGTAAAACCAGTGTGTGGTTCTAGACCCCCCCGTCTCAACGTCTCACGTCATCACAACGAACTAGTGGAGGAGAGAGAATCACGGCTTGAATGAGCCTCTCCTGTTCTCCCCCACGGAGCCGTGAGACACTCAGGAAAGTACAGTTACTACGCCGCAAGAGAACGATTATAGGCAGTAAAAGCCGACAGACGTTTCCGAGACGCTTGAACAAACTCCCAACGGTCTCCAGCCCAGAGTCAGTGTGCCGTACTCCAGGTTGAGGGAGCAGGGGGCTCCAGACAGGAGTTGGATGAGATCCTGTGTGGTTTAGACATGGGTTATGACCCACTGATGAAGCGGTATCGGGCTCTGTTTGGCAACCAGTCGCTCAGACAAAGCGGTTCAGCAGGTGGTTGTGCTGGTGGAACAGTGTGGAATGGACCTGGTGAGTCTGAGAGAGGTACACGGGAAACAAGGAGACAGATGGAGAGATGGAGGAGAGAGTGTGTGTGTGTGTGTTACTGACCAAGGCCACATTTGGGGACAAATGCTGTACATGAAACCGGTTGATTGGGGACGGCATGTCAAATTGGGGACAAAACTGGTGTCTCCGACTAGATTTTGGGATTGGGATTGGGATTGGGTTCGGGATTAGGATTAGGGTTAGGGTAAGGGGATATGGAAGTCAAACCCTACACCCCTGCCAGACCACTACACTCTGCTACCTCAAGGCGATTGGTTGTGTAATGGATTTTAACTGATCTAGTCAAAAAGGATTTACCAAGATTCGCTCAAACAGGTTAAGTCTGGTTTATTGAGAAAACATACGAGCGCATGGACTTCCGGACAACGCACGAGTGGTATCCAAAGAAGTCCCGCCTCCTGTCCCTGCACGGCCTTATATTCAAGCAAAACACAGGTATGGCGGTTCCAGGATGTGATTGGCTAATCCATTGTACGTCATATTAAATGGCAGGCGTCATCAACAGTGGTCGAGAATACAGACACGTGACATGAGAAAAGGCGGTAATTTCTTGAAGGGACAAAGGGAAAAAGGATGGTTATTCTGGACAACGTCTAGGTGTGTTGACCTTCTGGGGGTCATCCTGTCATGAATTAGGTTAGCACAGCTATATGAAAGGTTAAGGGAGGTGGTGAATTACAAAAGGAGGTGATGAAACTATAATTTCTATGACAACAGGCATCACCACACAGCTTTCAACAATTCCCTACTTTCTTTTCGCATTACAATCAATGAAGAAGAGGGATAAAAGATACACTGAGAAAATAAGAGATACACTTCAATACTTTACAATACCATTTAGGACACTATCTGCCCAGCATCATACAGAATTACATATTTCTACTAAGTTGTTGTACCAGTCTCTCTGTGATGGACCTGGTAGCTAGCAACAGCAAAATTGTTTTCCAATACTATTGGTTAACTCCCCTTGGCCAGATGTGTTGTATGCTGTTATTGGCCCCCTATATCAGAAGCCTGTACCCAAACGGAGTGCAATGGGTTTACTGCTTCCTGGATTGTGCTGAGGTGAAACCTTTGGTTATGGCACATTAAATCATCGCTCTGTTTTCTTTCACCCCAGTGTCACTCATAAGAGTCTAACGGTTAAACCTTCCTACTCTGCTGAGGAGAAAGCGAGCCAGAAGCTTGTTTCACACTTGACCGTGAGAGCCCAAAACCAGGTAGTCAGCGCCCCCGTGTGGTGGGAAGAAGACATAAACGAGAGAGATAAAAACACATGACAAGAATGTCACCATGCGTCCTCACTGACACTTCTCACTGTCACATGCACGCACACGCACGCACGCACACACGCGCACACACACACACACACACACACACACACACACACACTGTGGGTTAATGAGTTTATGAATAAGAGTACTATAGAGAGTGTAGACTGACAGGCTGACTAGTTACCAGTACAGCAGCTGTTGACAGTGATGTGTGTGTGTGTGTGTGTGTGTGTGTGTGTGTGTGTGTGTGTGTGTGTGTGTGTGTGTGTGTGTGTGTGTGTGTGTGTGTGTGTGTGTGTGTGGGTGGGTGTGGGGGTTAATGGAGCTCTAATTGGTTCCTGGTTACACTACTGGCTGAAACTGCCTTATCTCATCTCCCCCAATAATTAACTTGCCGCTCATAGCCATCCACCCCCCACTCCCTCATGTGTGTGTGTGTGTGTGGGGGGAGGGTCACGGGGGGGGGGGGGGGGGGGGGGGGGGGTCGGGGGGCTGTACGAGTATGTCACAATTCACAGTCATAATCTACAGTCAGGCCCTCACATCAGCCCTAATAGCCCCTCTCCTCTCCTCCTCTCTCTTCTCCTCTGTTATCTCTTCTCCTGTCCTCCCCTCTCTTCTCCTCTCATCCCACCTCTTCTCCCCCTCTCCTCTGCTTCACACTCCTCATCCCACCTCTCCTCTCTCCTCTCTAAGGCTCTTATGTCTGTGGGGGAATGTTCTGGCTGTTCCCTGGGTTAGCATGTCAATAGAGTACAGATGGTGTCCAGCACAGACACGTTGGGCTGCTAGGTTAATAGGCTAGATTGAGCTAAACTAGGATAAGGTTGGCTTAGCTAGCCTCAGTCGCAGCCAATCCAAAACAAAACAAAACAAAAGCCCTTGAATCCTCCCAGTAGCCCACTGCCATAGGTGTATACTTGCTCTTTGCCTGTTTCTCAAGCACATATAAAACCACAACTGGGGGAAGTTGTGTTAATTTGAGATCCGTTTTAGTTACTGGAGTATTGTATTGCTCTTTAAATAACATTCTTTCAGTTGAGGGACAGTGCAAGAGGGATTTCTGAGAAGCAAATAGGCAGATATCTTTGCACAAAAACATGCACAAACACACACATGCACACACAAACACACACACACACACGCATGCACACACAAACACACACACACGCACAGCGGCATTTCATAAACAGGATAATATGCAAATTCATTCCCGTGCCAAGTCACATGCATCCTAATTCACAGTCAAATTCCACACATACTTTAACGCGCAAAGAGCGAGGGAAGTGGGGAGAGATGAAACGAGAGTATTCTCTCTCTCTCTGTATCTCCTCTCCATATCTCTCTCCCTCCCTCCCTCTCTCTCTCTCCACCCCTCTCTCTCCCGCAGCTGCCTGCTCTCCCTGTGATTTTAGGAGGTTTAGCCCTCTGGTTTCTGGCAGGAGTCTTTGAACAGGCGAGCGTGGCGCTGTGGAGGGGAGTGTTAACTAAGCCCGGCACGCCTGTGTGTTTATCAGCCTCTCCCAGCTGGGTTCTGGGGGGGGGGGGGGGGGGTCAGGGACACAGGCTGGCCTAGGCATGCTGGGTTAAGGGCATGGGTAGAGAGAGAGGCTACAGTGGAAGGCTGAGCGGGCGGGATGGCTAGAATGTCTGAGTTGGGGGCGGGGGTGAGATCGGGATGGGAACATGGACATGCTGGAGGCCTGGACAAAAGGCTGAGGGTCAAGGTCAAGGTCAAGGTCAACTTTATTTATAAAGCACGTTTAAAATCAACCGAAGTTGCCCCAAAGTGCTGTACAATATATAAAATGAACTAAAACAAAAAACAGAATAAACAGGGCTTGGATGACAGAAGAGCCAGGGCTGAGGCTTGGATGACAGAAGAGCCAGGGCTGAGGCTTGGATGACAGAAGAGCCAGGGATGAGGCTTGGATGCTGAGAGGTTTGAAGAGGTGGGATGGGGTGCAGGGCTGAGGGTAAGAAGGGGCTAGGGTTTGGTTTTAGGAGCTGAAAGAGGCTGCAGGCTTGACTCGGCATACGTCTTAAAATTACAGATGGAAAAAGAGAGACAGAGAGTGTGTGTGTGTGGAAAGAAAGGAGGTATAGAGGAAAAAAGGAGTCAAAAAGCGAGTGAAATGGTGGAGGGAGCGGAGGAGTCGAGAAGGAGAGGATTCTAGGGAGGTGTGCTGAGGAGATCGTGGAGCGAGCGACGGAAGCAGAGCGGAGAAGAGCAAAGACCCTTGAGGAGGAACGGAAGTGAAGGAGGTTCATTCCCCCTCTCGGCGCTACTCTCCATCTCCATGTCCTGAAATCAATCCACTTGATCAGCTGCGCTTGACTTCTCCACAACGTATCCACAACGTTCCCCCAACCAGTGAGGACAGAGGCACCTGCTCTATTCAAGGCTTCGCATCTCGGTGTGAAGTGCCTGCTTTTGGAGTGAAAAGGCTTAAATTAAGCCACGCCCTCGAGAGGGAACGACGGCCACTTAATTCCCCGCTGCTCGTTAAGCGGTTTTATCCACCTCAAATAAAGGCTCTGTATACGAGCGCTCTCGAGTGCTAGGAACTATCTTTTTACAGTGTCAGCCGTGAGGTTGAACTAAACAGAGACATGCATTCCGCCGCCTCTCGCCTGCTCTGGATTCAGTCCTCAGTGTGTGTGTGTGTGTGTGTGTGTGTGTGTGTCTGCAGGGTAAAAATATCCCTCTCTCTCCACTCAAGCAGAAGCATTAGCCACAATCCACAAGCCCCCCCCCCTACTCCTCTGCTCTGTGCCTACATCAGTGTGGAAACAAGAATGATTTTACGCCAGCTAGCAAAGCAGCCTGCAAAATGAAGCAGCAATTGCCAAACCAAAAGACCAACACTGCATTAGACAACAACCGCACTGGTTCATCAATGTGCAATAGCAATATCAGCTGTCATTTCATTGAGTGGTGGGAGAATGAGATTGATTTGGGGATTTCCCCAGTCTTTTAATAAACAAGGCCACTCTTGCTCTGGGTCTACAAATGCTTCCTGTGATCGCCTCCTCTGGAAGCAGCTAGAATCAAGGATACTGTAGGGTACTGTAACTGCAATACTGTAGCAAAGCGCACGCTCATGTGAGTGTCTGATCAAGGGTTCATGCCAACAGCAGTGCACAATCAAGAGCTTGTTCATTAGGGGTTGATCTTCCTACATGGGGGAGGCTTTGTACTCTCTCTTCCTCTCTCCCTCTTCCCATCTCCTCTCTCTCTCTCTCTCTCTCTCTCTCTGTAAGCTTGACTGACCACAAGCAGGCAGAAAATCTCCATTTATTTTTGTAACAACGTTTCTTCATGCTCCTCTTCTCCCTGTGGGGTTTCCATGGCTACTTGGTCAGGTGACCTAGCTGGAGTCCATCCCTGCCCTGCGGTGGCTGTCACAGCAGTTAGCCAGCCTGGGCCACCCAATGGGAACATGATCCGACTGTGTGTGTGTGTGTGTGTGTGTGTGTGTGTGTGTGTGTGTGTGTGTGTGTGTGTGTGTGTGTGTGTGTAATTCAGTGTGTGCGATTCTGTGTGTGTTTATGCTACTGTGTATAATATGTGTGTGTGTGTGTGTGTGCGTGCATGTGTGTGTCTAAGTTCATATGTGCATTAGTCAGCTTCTGACACCCAGCAGAACCCCCCCACCCCCCCTAGTGGAGTTTACTCTGCCAGGCATACCCTTTAAAGGTCCCATATCCTTTGCCCTTTAGGCATTTTTGTGTAATTCCTACATACCTATAGAATGCATACATGATTATCTTTACATTTGGAATCATCTGAAAGTATTTTTATTTCATAATTTAGTCTGCCAATATCTACCTTTCCCACAAACAACCTGTTTTGATATGAGTATGACTGGTATAGTATGACTATTAAAGGTACCCAATGTAGTTTTTGACCACTAGTATGCGCTCTAGAGCAAATTTGAGGGTTAAAGACTCCACAACATGGTATGGCTCAGCTCTCCAACCTCTTTTGCCCTCTGGATGGTGGATGGGCTCCGGGGTCTGGGACCAGATAAGAGCCCACAGCTGCATGGAAGTCAGCTACTATGACAAGCTCAGCAGACATCCACAGTTACCGGGTTAGAATTCACGATCAGACCCTATGTGACGTTTGTGTGTTTGCCTGTAGGTGACCAAATGTTTGAGTTGGCACTTGAGATTCAGAGGGAGGGTGAGAGAACGATAGAGAGAGACGGAGAGACAATCCCAAGGGAAGTTACATCTCTTTTAACCAATCCTCCTGCATTTGTTCAACAGCCAATTCACTGGAAAGCCATTTTCTCTTATGCTGCATTGGCTCATTTGCATAGCCGCCGAAGCTGCGTGGCCTCTCTCGCCTTCTCTACACAACTCTATACATGGCAGAGGTCAGGTGCGCCTCTTACGGTTAGAGGATGAGAGATACTACACATGTTGACATTGTAGCACTCTTGTTGGGGGCGGCTGTAGCTCAGTTGGTAGAGTGGGTCGTTCAGTGATCGAAGGGTCAGTGGTTCGAATCCCAGCTCTGACTGTCCACATGTCGAAGTGTCCTTGAGCAAGACACCTAACCCCAAATTGCTCCCAATGAGCAGGTTAGCACCTTGCATGGCAGCTACCGTGAATGGGTGAATAAGAGGCCATTGTAAAGCGCTTTGAGTGCCGCTAAGGTGGAAAAGCGCTATCTAAGTGCAGTCCATTTACCATTTGTTCTGAACAGCAGCAAATGCCATACTTATGTATAAGGTCTCTCTCTCCCTGTTGTCTCCATGGAAACACCATGACCTATCCTCAAACAATGGCAAAAGTCCATGGGACAATTTTGTCTTTATGGGTGCAGACTGGAAAATGCTCTTCGTGATATTTGTTATACTGTAGACCCACTAACAGTGTGTAGGGAAGATGACTTATCTATCTCATGTACTATATATTTCTTAAATTATACACATATAGTGGGACAATGTATCGATAGCAGATCGACTATTCAAACTCACATTGATAAATCTGAAATACATCTCTCTACCCTATTGTGGGGCGACTGTAGCTCAGTTGGTAGAGCGGGTCGTTCATGGATCGAAGGGTCAGTGGTTCGAATCCCAGCTCCGACTGTCCACATGTCGAAGTGTCCTTGAGCAAGACACCTAACCCCAAATTGCACCCAATGAGCAGGTTAGCACCTTGCATGGCAGCTACCGCCATTGGTGTGTGAATGTGTGTGTGAATGGGTGAATGAGAGGCCATTGTAAAGCGCTTTGAGTGCCGCTAAGGAGGAAAAGCACTATATAAGTGCAGTTCATTTACCATTTTATTGCACACTGGATATAAGACAGAAAAGTCTAAATTTCAACCACAACGTCAGTTCAACTGTAAACAAGCTGAAATGACAGCAACACGCATCGCTGGATCTTCCAAGAGGAGGATTCCCTTCACAAACAGACAGAGATGACAAACAGCACGTTTACCATGTACCTCTAACACGCCACTGGCATGCACGTTTACCATGTACCTCTAACACGCCACTGGCATGCACGTTTACCATGTACCCCTAACACGCCACTGGCATGCACGTTTACCATGTACCCCTAACACGCCACTGGCATGCACGTTTACCATGTACCCCTAACACGCCACTGGCATGCACGTTTACCATGTACCCCTAACACGCCACTGGCATGTCCATTACAATTAGAGCCATGGAGAGATTTACCCTCCATGGTTTCATCTCAAAGAACAGGCCATAATAAAATTAACTTGATAATGATACAGCAGAGAGACAACTGCCAGACATGCTCATTCCTACCCAGCAAACACGCAACGTCAGGGAGACGTTCAGATCATGTCTTAATAACGTCCGTCGGTCCAGAACCCCGTTTGTACGTCTGCTGGACCCCTCAATATTCACACGTCTGGCTTGGACCCCTCTAAGACGTCTGTGGACGTGCAGAACAGGTTCAATATCTGAACGTTAAAAAAAACTTTCATTCTGGCTCCTAATTGGATGTCTTTGGATGTCCAAAAAAGACGAAAAAGACATCTAAAAGACGTCTTTTAGACGTGTCTTTGCTCAGTGGGCAGTGGTGGAACATAGGCCTGGGAGCAACAGACCAGGGGCCCAGAGAGACACTGAGGGCCAAATGAGGACAATCCAGGGCACCAGACATCACTCATTTCTGCAAGAGGCATGACAAGGTACTTCTGAAACACACTGCCTCATTGTTTTAATGATGTTATACATCATGAATGTTTGCATACGTTTTGAATTATGAATGATTTGTGATGAATTATTTATGGAGCATATTAAAATGAGTCCTGTGTACACACACACACACACACACACACACACACACACACACACACACACACACACACACACACAGTGTGTGTGTGTGTGTGCTTGAAACAGATGCTTTGGATATGCCTGCTCTTTTAAACGTGCCTACAAATACCAACTCACACCTATAACCGTTGCACAAATGACAAGCTCGGGGAGTAAACACGAATTACATGCAGAATTGATCAAAGAAAAGCAGAGCTGAGGTTTTATATCAGTCTGTCGAATGTGTTTTTCAAATGATGATTCCTGATCATTCACTGCGCCGAATGAATACACTGAGTCGACATCAACTGATCAAAGCTGCAGCTTCACAAGCTGAAATCGCACATACTGTAGGTGTACCTTTAGGAACACAAATATCTGTCGGCATATTGACAACGATAACCTGTCAATAGATAGGATAGGACATCGCTTTCATAGAGCGACAATTCATTAAGCTACATAAACTTGAGCCATTTGGTCACGGTGACGCGGATTGATTGATCACGCGCCGGGACGGTTCCTTTCGGAGAACGTGGGACAATTAGCCTACCGACATGAAAAGCAACGGTGAAAAAGAAAAAGTTTCATCCATGAACTAAAGGAATTACTGAAAACGATAGTTTAATGCAGATTTATTCGCAAAACACCCTAGCCCTTTGGGGAAATTAACATCAAAGACGCAATTATGAAAGCGCACCAGGGTTGAGCTCACGCATGTAGGAAATAACTTAAATGTTCATAACTCCTGATAAATATGAACTGCAAAATACATTATACAATATGTTGGTCTTGGACTGTAGGCCTACACATATGAACTTATTCAAGCAAACATAACAAATAACCTAGGCTACATCAAAATGTCACTTACCCATTCCAAAACGCGGATAAATCCAAGAGGTAATTTAAGCACCTGGAATGTCCCGGCAGACACAAGCTGAATAGAAAACAAAAGCAGATAGGTAGCCAGGTATGAACTAAATGTTTATATTCCAATTGTAAACATGCAGACTATGCAGTCCACTAATATGTAGATAAGACAGCCCAACATTCCATTCACAAACCTCCAATTCAACATACCTGGTTAGCAGTTTCCATTTTGAGATAAGTTTTTGTCTTTGATTCGCTTTATGTAAACAAAATATCAAAACGCTCGCTCCCCAAACCGATTGATGTGTCTGTGCTTCACGCGCGTAACGGGGACTCTCGGCTTTATTACTACTCCATACGGAAACACCCGAGGTCTCCTCGGCTTTAATTACTACTCCATACGGAAACACCCGAGGTCTCCTCGGCTTTAATTACTACTCCATACGGAAACACCCGAGGACTCTCGGCTTTAATTACTACTCCATACGGAAACACCCGAGGTCTCCTCGGCTTGTTGAATCATAAAAATCACCATAGAGACAGACAGTGGATTGGCTTCACGAAGACGAGCGATGGCTTTATTATTTTGCTATTGGATAACAATATTTTTTTATTTTGACAATTTAGGCGACGGGAAAGTAGGCTTACTCGTCTTTCGTCCTCGTGTCGTTTGAATAATGTGTCCAGTGTGCCTCGTGTTTCGCTCTTCGTTGGATAGTAGCCTACACGCATGTTATATTTGCCTATTATCTTAAACATTGTCAATGTTTTGTCCCTTTATGAAAGAATGAACCGGGTGTAGCACATGCTTAGCCATACACTACATTTTGTGCACATGCATCTTTTTTAACCTCTACTGCGTGTGATAAGCTTTGCACGTAGGCCACATGATGCTTCCAACGAAGCTATCGTGTGTAGGCTAAATTAAGTCAATATTTATAATAATAATTAATAATAATACCCGGCTGCAACATATCCAACGCATTACGTAATCACACTCACAGCATGCACGTGGCCAAAGGGGTTCCATCACTCTCCAACATACAGGCCAGTTTGTGTGTGTGTGAGAGAGAGAGAGAGAAAGAGAGAGAGAGACAGAGAGAGAGAGAGAGTGTGAGAAAGAGAGAGATAGAGAGCTCA
The DNA here is from genome assembly GCF_949987555.1 of Borostomias antarcticus. Taxonomy (NCBI): domain Eukaryota; kingdom Metazoa; phylum Chordata; class Actinopteri; order Stomiiformes; family Stomiidae; genus Borostomias; species Borostomias antarcticus. The sequence goes on along the minus strand of NC_140240.1, from coordinate 2,991,757 downwards.
TTTATCGGATCTCCTGTGGACTTGAGGAGATTTTAAAATGCTTTTGACCATATTATTTCGTTAACCTCTCTCTGAGTGGACTGTTCCATACACCTGAAGGCTCCAATTACCCCAGTCCAGACATTAATATGACTGCCAGATAGCCTTGGCCTACTGGAATGTGACTCACTGTTCTGCAATGTGGAGCAGAAATTAGATTGTTATTCTCTTACTACATGGATTCATCAAAACGGTGGTCGTTTCCATCAATATAAAAATCACACCCAGGTGGTGAACAAATCGGTGCACAATTATGAGCAATACTGCCCTCTGTTGGTGTGAACTCATGCTATGAATGGACACACGTCACGTAGAAGCGACTTCACCACTTAAAAACACGTTGTATCCTACTTTGTTTAACTAAGCATCCTTTGCTGTATGGATGCTACTCCTGGGCAGCCCGTTGGACTGGAGGAGGTCGAGCTATTATTTGTCATCTAATTAGCTTGGTGAGGCCAAGCAGAGTGAGCTGGACTGAGCTGACTGCAGGCAAGGCAGCAGCAAGCGAGGGAGGCTCTCCGATGTCTTCTCAAGTGATGACAATCCCAGCACGGAGAAGTGCTAACTGGGCTGACAGCGTGGCTAATTTTACATCTTCTCACTAGTTCCACCCCCACTCGTTCTCTCTCTCTCTCTCTCTCTCTCTCTCTCTCTCATCCCCCCCCCCCCATTCTCATTCTCCTGCACATCCCCCTCTCTCATTCTCTCCCCCTTTTCTCAGTTTCTCTCTGCCTGAAGGGCTCTGTCCCAGCGATGAGGGCATTGTTAGACCTGATTGGCTAATCCCCTCGTCACAGGAAATCATAAAGTAGTGAGCAGGAACAGTAGAAGCTATCATGCCTACATTACTGTATCCGTTGAGAGGGATCAGTTTCTATACTGACAAGGCTGGGCAGAGGACCGTGTTAGGGATCACATGGTACAGCTCACGGCCTGCCCAATCCAGAGCCCCCGGAAGCTGCCAATCATTCTCACGGTGCCATGGTAACTCCCCCGGAGATTCTTAAGAGGCTGTTTCCTCTGAAATGTGCAAATTGCCATCTTACACCCCTGCGGAGGAACCACTGTTCATTTGAGGGGGGCCTGCATGCCATGCGACCAACTCAAGGTCAACTTATGCCACTCCGTCTCGCCTATAGTGATGTCACCCTGGCACAACGCAGAAAAGGCTACAAATAGATGTTAAAAGAACCTGCAGCGGGCTCAGCTGTGGCCAATCATCTCCTAATATTCTCTCATCCCCCCTCACCTTCACCATTGATGTTCTGAGAGGAGATTTATTAGACGGATATTCTGTAGTGATACTGAGCTGCTCTCTGCTATATTGTTTGCTTATAAATCCTGCCGCTTAAACAGCTTTGATTCAGTCCTCATATTTTGCCTCAAGGGGGACTTAAGCATGTCACACACACTGGCAGGTGTCAATGATTAAACACCTGGATAAAGTTCCAAAGTGCTGCATATTAAGAATCAAACACACATGGGTACAGTTGAATGAGGGAAAGAGGTGTGTGTGTGTATGTGTTGTATGTTTGGACACAAAAGAAGGTTAAAAGAAAGCTGTTTATATCCAGACTGAGTAATATGTGTCCTATGCCAAAGGTCCTCCACTGGCATTGTGGGCCAGTAGTCCTGATGGTCATTTCGACATTTAGAGTAGTGGTCAGAGCATTGGACTCCCACGCGGGACATTCTCAGAGATTACAGTCTATGCTGAGCGAAACTCCTCTAGTCTATATGTACCTAAACAAACGTTGTTTACGTTTTATACATCCGGTGGACTTCCATTTCCCCCTTAATGAAACAAGCCAGCCACGCACATAAGCCAGGCTTGACCTGGCCTGGTTTTTAGAAGACTAAGGAAAGGCCCAACTGCCAGTTTCTCCCTTGGCAGATCATGACTTTCCCTTGTTGTCTAAGGTCGTGAAGCCCTTGGTGATGCAGAATAAACATGATAATGACTACTCAGGCATTGTGCTGTACGGATTTGCAACATGATTTTAAAATATTATTTTTAATTTAAGAAGTTTTAAATAATTTTGGTCCGGGCTGAGACCCTAATTTTTGTCATTTGTCTCCTCTTTATCTTTATCCTCCTTCTTCTTCGTCCTCAAAATGCCCGGCCTGACTCCCTGCTGCACAGCAGCTATCCCTTCCATTTGAATTGGAGGATATAGCAGTTACTGTAATTGTCACTTCTATATTGCTTTATACCAAGGCTGCTATTTGGGTCCATAGACACTAGAGGGCAGTTGTACTGTAGGTATTTTTTAGAACTCACAGCTGTATGTTCCTACTCAGACCACTGCTAGAGGTCTTCTTGGACCTGATGCAGTACTTTAGGCTACCAAGCCTATAGACCAACCCAAGACCAATAGATTATATATACAGGTGTAGGCCTAAAGAAACAGCATGCTTTGCACTAATTGGCAAAAGTCAGAAATGATCATACACTACTGCATATCTTGTCACAGATCGTCATTATCATTCTCTTTAAAACATGTTGTAAACAGGTAAGATTCCCTCTCTCTACCTGGAGTGACACTGAGAACAATTATTCTTGTCTGTCTTTCCCGTCTCTGTCTTGGTATGCAGCCACCTCTGTCTCTTATTGGTCGCATAATGGAAGCTTACTATTGAACCAATCCAGATGTTTTTCACTCCATCCTCAGAAGTATTCGACCCCGACAACATATTGCTAATTTTCTGTATAGTGAATGTGTATGTCATGTCACAGTGAATTACAGTTTCACTCTCGTTTGTTAATTAAACCAATCATCGTGCACGTGTGGATCACAGAGTAATATAAAACATGATTATAGATATAGAAATAAAGGTGGGCTTTTGGAAATTGTTGAAATGGCATTAGCCCTGGTAGCCTGTTCTGAACCACAGTGTGAATAATCAGGATTAACATTAGCATGATGAGAGGGGAGAGAGAGAGAGAGAAAGAGAGAGAGAGAGAGAGAGAGAGAGAGAGAGAGACTGAGCATGGTGATAGGAACACATAGTGCATACATCATTAAAAAAACAAACACGTTTGTTCAGGCGCAACTACTCTTGAACACTAACCTCAGGCGCTGTTTGTTGGCCTGCCTGCGTGTCTGTCTCCACCTCATTCTGCCTCCACCTCATTTGCTCAGTTCATGGCTCAGTTGCTAGAGCAGGTCGTTCGATGATCGAAGGGTCAGTGGTTCGAATCCCAGCTCCGACTGTCCACACGTCGAAGTGTCCTTGAGCAAGACACCTAACCCCAAAATTGCTCCCAATGAGCAGGTTAGCGCCTTGCATGGCAGCTGCAGCTGTGTGAATGTGTGTGTGAATGGGTGAACAAGAGGCCATTGTAAAGCGCTTTGAGTGCCGCTAAGGTGGAAAAGCGCTAAGGTGGGAAAGCGCTGTATAAGTGCAGTCCATTTACTATTCCATTCCCAGACCTCAGACTCATTCCATTCCCACAGGTTACATTACAGTAACAGGCCCACATCACACACATCTGAGGTCTTGCTACAGATGTACAGACAATACTGTGAGTACACTCATGGCGCGAGCCAGAGCTCCCGCCATGCCCATCATCGGTCATGAGACCGCTGTAGAGGGCACTGGAAGAAGGCGACTCCATGACAACAGGCTTAGCCCATGCGTTGCTAGGCAACTAATCCGGTGGGCACAGTGTTGTGACAATGATGGCCAATTATCTGTCTCTTATCTCTTAGCAGATGTTTTTTCCCAACCTTCTGTTTGCCATTCCACCAAAGTGCATTGTTTGCAAACCAACATTGTTTTTCTTCTTCATTCAAGCAGCTGAGCTTTTGTTTGTATATTTGCTTGTTAATAGAGACGTTACCTAAGCTTTCAGATAAAACAATATGCACTATTATGAAATGTACATTGTACATGTTGGAGTCGAGCTGGGTTGGATTTCATGAAATGACTTCATGATTAGGAGTGGGACAAAATATCGATATGGCGATGATCGTAGTGTGGCCTTTCGCTATACAATTATCAGTACACTTTGTGAAATATCAATCTATTTATTTATTTTACTTTTTTTAGTGAAGCATAGTTGTATCTATAGTCCTTCCTCTACAGATTTTAGCAGATTTTTACATTTTAACTTCTGCTTCCTGGCCTTTTGACACTTTATTTTATATTGGAATATGTATTGTTTGTTCCTTCTTTTTGCATTTAAAGAGGAATTTTTTGTTCAGTTAACACATATTGTGATGTATCATTGATGAATTGCCTTACAATGTAGCAATTATAGCACAATCCATGTATCGTGTTACCATCAGTATCGGGGGCAAGATATCGCAAGGTTATCATATCACTATATATCCCACTCCTATTCATGACCAACATACTTGAATGAAACCCTTGCCCCAGATTGGTATGTTCAGACTTGAAAAGATATACAGGTAAAGTGTACCTAGGTAGTATCCCATATAACCTCTTGGTAAACTTTTTGATTAAATTCAATCCTCCTAGTACTAACCCAGACCTAATAGTACAGTAATTGCATAACAGTTGGAGTTATAGTTTAATAAGGGAACAACAACCAACAGAACAGTCTACCGTATGTAGAGTATAAAGGGTGAAATACAGTTGTTTTTGCAGAGCATCAACCTGTTGGTCTGTCCTGGGATGAAGACAAGAGAAGAAGAATTATTTATTTGTCATATGGCATGCAGTGCACTTGACTCAGGAAACACACACACACACGTTAGGGTCGCTGATGAAATGTTCTCTGCGCTTAACCCATCCCTTCGTCCTTCCCCCAAGGGCAGCCGGGAGCAGACGGGCGCCCAGGGACCAATCCAAGCGCTCCTGTCTGTCTTCATCAGGGACGGACAGCGTCAGCGATCTGTTCTTCTGCATGTTTTTCGTACTGGGTTCTTTATGGGGGAACCCTTGCGAACACAGTGAGGACTCCACACAGAAAGGGAGATACCCCACGTGGGTACCTGACCCTGGGAAGAACTCGTCCCCCAGTGGTAAAAGCGTCTTAAGCTGGAATTGAAACCAGGACCTTCTTGTTGTGAGGCCATGCATCCATTAGATGAGAAACATTGGGAATCTCCATTCTACTGTAATGTCAGCAGCCTGTGGTAGATGAGCATTGAACCTCTCTGGCACCCTCTGTAGACGCAGATGGATTTGCTTGGTGTGAGTGAGTGAGTGAGTGAGTGAGTGAGTGAGTGAGTGAGTGAGTGAGTGAGTGAGTGAGTGAGTGAGTGAGTGAGTGAGTGTGTGTATGTTTGGTGTGTGTGTATGTGTGTGTGTGTGTGTGAGTGGTGTGGAGGGGGGGGGGGTCAGGCTCCACTGAGGCTTGTTTTGATGGAACGAACTATAACTGAACATCATTTCCCACCCAGCCATCTGCACTCAGAGTAACCCATGAGGTGGAAGCAGATTTGCGCATGCATTTGCCATTCGTGAGCTCCAGTGCAAAACGCATAATGAGACACCTGGCTCTGCTCCCTCGTGGTTTACGGAACATTACTGTCAATGTTAGGCTACACCATCACTGCAGCTCCCGATAGAGCTAGGCTACACATTTCATCCACACAATGCCGGGAAACATTGGTATTTGATCAACAACTATGAAGAAGATGCCAATAGACGCCAATATGCCGTAGCTATTCACCTTGACTAATCAGTTTTTCTTAATGTGGTTATGTATAGCCTAACGGTGGAGGAAGCGGGCGCCGTGGTAGGCTACAGGGGGTGCAGCAGCTGTCCAGAGATGGAGGCAGCTACAAAGGTTTCCATGAGACATATAACCTGGGGACAGATAGACAGGCAGGCAGGCGAACACATCAAGGCTGAAACTAAACAACGGAAATGTCTATCTTTCCGCGCACGCTGCCTGTCACCGCAATAGGCTACGATGCCACGTCCAGTTGGCCGCAGACTCTATTAACTGACAACAGCCCTGCTTCTGTGGGTTGCATTGACACTTAATTAATTCTCCAAATGCTGGATTGGTAGGCTACTCCTATACCTTAACCTTGACCCTTACATCTTTCTGGACGATACACCTGACCCTACTACTCCCTGACCAATAGCTCCTCACCCCTCCTTAGTTCCTTCTTTTACACACACACATTTTTACATATATATATATATATATATATATATATATATAGGTTTATACTCACCTTAAAAGTTCCTCCTTGTTCCTTTGGGATGCCCAGGTAAGTTTACCGACACCAGCGTCCTGGGAGGGATCTGAAAGAGTAGAAATAGCCTACCTCAGATTACACAATCTACACTAGAACATTTTAACTCAACTCTACCTGATAATCAAATTTTACACGCGAACTAGCCTCCTACTACTTTCTTTAAACCGTTTCCCTTGTACCCTCCCCTTTCCTTCTACTGTAGGCCAGGCTAGGCCTATAGCTTCACTCATACGTCCTGGATATTGGAGTCAAGCGAAATAATGGAGTTCCGTGAGCAGAACTTTCTTCAATCATTGCACAGAATAATCATGGGATTGAATTAAATGGGATTGAATTGAACAATGAGAGATTAAAGAATGTAAATTCAAAGGATTGACCAGTAGGAGGCTCTCCACCATTGCCTGCCTATCGGCTGAGGTAGCCAGCTTGACGACTTTGTCGCTTTGTCTGGCGACTTTCCAGACCACCATGGCGACTTAATTAGTCAAAAGCGACTAATGACAAATCTAGCGAGTTTTTCTGGTCATTTGGGGAATGATTGTACTGACAAAGCTCTGCAAAAGCATCTAACATATCCTGTGCCGCGGTTCACGTTACTGGCTGCTGTCTCTCTCCTCATCACGCAGCACCCACGTGGCCAGTCTGACTAGATAGATAGCATGCACCTATTTGCCCCGCAGGAAATATGTAGGCTAATAGTAGGCTAGTTATATTATGTGAAAAAAAGTTAGTAAACACGCAAATAGTAGCCTAAACTACCTGGTCAGCCTTTTTTTTAATTCATTTTGCCTCTTTCAGGATTTCATATTATGCAAATTAGCTGAATGTGTCATACTTCTGGGAGAGCCAACTGGAAGTAGGCCTATACACTACAGAATGGTAGGCTAGGCTACTGTATAAGGACTCCATGGCAGTAGTGACCTATGCTACATACAATGCTTTATGGGGATTTCAATTTCAAAATAAGAAGAATTGCAACTATATATCCAGCTGGATTTAAGAGGTGTATCTTGAGATAAATGATTTTCGTCACATAGGCCTACTATTTCTGGCGGTTTCGTTCGCCCAAACAGGACCTGTGAGGCCAACAAACAAAGGTCTTTGTTGTAATAGTCCAGAACCAGGACAAGTGCAGTGGGTGCGTGGGGGACTGTATAGCAGCTGTGATGTAACTTGTATTTAGCCTACAGAGATTGCAGTGTGCTGGAAAAAGGCCCCAGGACTCCGTGCATCTCCATGAAAGCCTCTGAGTCACTCTGATTTATTTAAACCACTAATGGACCTCCCACTGACCCGTTCTACTCCAACAAGCCCATTCACACACCAACACACACATGCTCTCCCTGACTCTCTCTCTCTCTCTCTCTCTCTCTCTCTCTCTCTCTCTCTCTCACACACACACACACACACACACACACTTAGGCTACCTGTACAGTCTCACATACAAACATACACAGGTTCACACACATATACTGTACACACAATCACAAAACCAAGCAGCATGCCACACGTAAATTGCTGAACAACGGCTGTTGAACCAGAATGTTTCTGTAATCAAGTGTACGGTATACATAGTATATAGAAATATGTACATGTATGTGAATGTATATATACAGTACTATACTATACAATGTAATCTTCCACAGTGCTTTGAGCATCTGGAAAGGTGCTATAAGCCTATACAATGTGTAATATCTTTGTTACTATACATGGAAAATCAAAGCCTAATATTTGGTAGCTGAAAGGGATAGCCACCTTGGACCAGTTTCCTTTCTGCAGACAGGTGACAGTTTGGGTCATGTGCACCCCCTCTGGACACTTTGGGAATTCCTCTGGTTCAAACAGGACTTCTTGTTTTGTAGAAAGGGGACTAATTAATTTCCTACTTAATTTTCCACCTAATTTCCCTTTACAGAAAGGGTGAGAGGATTTGTACATAATAGCCTACTGAGTACTGATCCCTTAATATTTGAGTCTGGAGAAAGTATGCTGTCCGACTTCCTGGGCCGTGCACCACAACTTGGAAAAATGAGTTCTGTACGACGTTACAATGAGAAGACAAGGGGTTGGGGTCACAGAGAGGTTTGGAGGATGTGTGTGTGTTTTTTAAAGGGGGGCTAAGTGCCTTGGTAAGCTGGTTATCTTTACAACCAGGGTGAGGTAAAAAGCACAGGCTTCAGTGGTCTATGTCCTGGGGTACATTACGACAAGTGGGCAGGAAAGGGGGATATACTCATCTGCCTTAAAGGAGTAGTAAAGGGGAAATCATGTTTAGCCCTGTTTTAAGGTAACTTATGATCATATACAATGGTTCAGATCAAAACGTTGCCAAAACTAGCACTTTTGAGAAAGTCTGATAATTGCTGTACCACCGTTTTGGTCATACAATGGATGTGGGTGGGCACCGTGAAAAATCATTCAAAAAACATGTTAAACTCTCATGAAATTCTGCATTTGCTCCACAGGCACTACACCGTTAGCTATATTTTACAGATAGTTATGACTCCCCTGGACCTATGTATTGCATGTATTGGATTTTTTTTATTTTACATAAAGTGCAGTAAATCGAACAGAGCACCTTTAATGAAATCCAGGCATGTCTCCTCAGCATTCACAAGCCTCTTCAGTCTTAAATAGGAAATGTGTAACAATTATGGACTATTTACAACACCTACATAGCCTACAAGCAGGCCCTACCAAGTCCAGTGTATTTTCTCTCCTTGGCTCTCCATGAAACTGCTCACAATCTGGCATTGACAAGGAACCAACAAGGACACAAAGAAACAACAAAAAAGTTGTCCTTCATAAAGTATCAAAGTCCATGGGTTTTGTTTTGAGCACTTGAGGCATGCTCTATTTTAGTTCAACATTGATAGCTGGCACAAGCAGCCCTCCAGAGGACCTTGGTTGAAGGAATGCTGCAACTCCACCAGCCGTCCCAGCGGAATGATATCACAATACTGACTTAATGACTACAAGTTAAAGGCTATGGCAGTTGGATGAATCCTTTACTCTGAACAAAATGTTCATTTGAAAAAGATGAAGCTGTTTAGTTGATGAAAAGTTAAAGTGAGGTATACTGATTGATATAACACTGAAATAAATTGAGAACATTTCATTTTCCCAAACATGGTATCCGTGGAGTTGTGACTCCTTGGGAGATGGTGCTCATGCTATGACATTATGGAGTGCCCTAGGGTTACGTAAAGGGCATTTCTCTATTTATATCAAATGAAGAGCTGGTTGGGGAGCAGCAAGCCACATCAACTTAGGACTACTTAGTTATCTAACTGCTGATTTTGCCGAGTCATCTAGTGACTCTCAGTCCATTCGCACAGATGGCTGAGTCATTTCACTAGTAGCACAATGATTCATTACTTCATTGGCAGTAATGATGAAATACATACAGTGCAATTTACGTAAAATGACTGAGAAATACACAATAATTTGTCAAGAGTTAAATGTTTATTTTTTGTCATACAAAATATTACTTTTGTAAAACTTAAAAATAACAAAATGAGCACACTGGATATTTGCCATAAGCAGACCACCAGTTTGAAAAAGTATTTATACAACAGAATAATATATACCATTAGTACTATTGTTATATTAATGTACAATATAATTTATAGAAAAAAGAGGTAGGGTTCTCATAATCCATCTAATCAGATTATAATAATGATGATAATAATAATAATTATTACTACTACAGGACCTCGAAGCTCGTTTATTGACCAAACGGCAATTACACACCATCACACAGGCAAGTGAGCAGCGACACAGAACACTCAACACACACATGCAATTTCAGCAGTCGCCGGTGGAATTTATCCTCTGCATTTCGCCCATCCAAGCTGTCCTTCTCCAGGGGCAGCCAGGAGCAGTGGAGAGCCACATCAGTGGTGCCTGGGGACCAAGTCCAAGTGCTCAGTCCAAGTCCTGGTCAGGGATAAGACTGAAGAGCATTAGTTCTGCATGTCGTTGTTTTTGACATAGTGGTTCTATGTGGAGGGAACCCGAGTGAGCATGGGGAGACCATGCAAACTCCACACAAAAAGACCCAGGAGACAGCCCATGTGGGATTCAAACCCAGGACCTTCTTGCTGTGAAGCAACAGTGCAAAGCACCGAGTCACCGTGCCACAATATCAGCATCTTGGGCATATCACAGATAATTAAAGGCAATAAAAGCAAATATTTCCCTTCACACTGAAGTAGAATAGAGATGGGGGATTAATGACAACAGGCCTCAGAAGACTGAGGGTCGAAGGTTTCAGCAGCAGCTATGGAGTTGTTCGGTACTGAACACCATTCACTTCAATAATATTTATATATATGTATATATATATATAGTCTCAGAAAGCTTATGATATTACTAGTTAGTTTATTATTTATTATCTGGCCCTAGTGCAGCTGCATTGCTGTTATCGCAGAAAATGTAAAACCGAATGCAAACAAGTATCAACCATTTCAAGACTCAAATAGAGATTAATAACAAGAATCTAATCTAGTCTAACATCAGTATCTCCTTCTAAAACCAGGCTTATCTACAACATCGATTCATTTGAAATTAGTTGGAAAACAATTAAAGCCAGTAAAGAGGCAGAAAAAAGTTCCCAAGCCACAAACATCAGTGCCATGGGAAGATGCATCAGCTGAGACATTCCCAATTGTCTTCATTAACATAACCATCTTCATCCTAAACAAGCTCTACATCTCAAGTGTACACAGAGGATGGGCTGTCACTTATGAATCTGGTTTTGTTAGATGAAATTAGAAGTTATAGATAGGAATCACAATATAACTGAGACCTGGTTTTAAAATAGTGGCTTTAAAACCGACTTAAATATTTTAAATAGTGCAACTAGATATCAACTATACTAAGCACACCATTAAACAATATTTATTGAACATTTGGCGTATTGATTAGTCTCTCCAGTTTAAGATAAGTATGAAGATGACAGCATACAGAATACAGGTTCCTTGTCTTGACAGGAAGACAAACGGACAAATCAAAGCCTAATATTGTTTAGTGTATGATTAGATAACGTGCATCACCGGCATCTACCTGCCCAATCCTCCTGCCCACTTCACAGCTCTAAGGAATGGAACTGGAGAGCACCTGGTGTCTCTGGCACACGGTTGATGATGATGCACATACATACGCTCCATAGACAGAATACATAACATAAAATCAACATTCAACCACGTGGCGCAGGCCAATCATGGGCCCATCGGGAAGTGGTCGGGACTACGAAAGAATCGTAAAAATAATTAAAAATCAGAGTGCTTTGTCTCATGATGTGCTGGTGATTACAGCGTCCAGCGCTCTCCTCTGGCGGGGGTAGCGACACTCGCTAAAAACGCTGTGCCTCAAGTCCACAGTCGGCATACAAAAGTAGCACAAGGTGCTCGAGAAGTTCTTGAAGGTGTGTGTGTGTGTGTACAGTACATGGGATGGTGGGTGGCGTGTCGATTAGTGCATCCCGTTCATGATCCGTTTGGGGTGCGCCTCGCGCTCCTGGTCCTGGTTATGCTGGGCCGGAGTGACATCCTCCTCCCACAGGCGGGCGTTCTTCCGGATCTCCTCCAGCGTGTACTCCTGCAGGATGGAGCCGTTCTCGAACACCGTCACCAGCATGTCCTGTGGGAGAGGGAAACAGACCGGGGGTGGGGGTGGCGGGGGTTAGGGTTAGGGTCGTGAGGTGGTGCACGAGACCGGGCGATTTGTAGCAGGGTGTTGAAATGTAGAAATAAACATTCACATCATCGTTATAAGGCGCGAGGAGAAAGGAGGGTGCCGTCCTCATGGAGGCGTTTTACTGGTATCTGCAGTTGTGCCACCCCAACCTAGGCGTCCGTGGACCTGCCCGGAGGACCCACCCACCCGCTCCCGGGCCTCACCTCCTCTGGCTTGCCCACCCCTCGCTCCACTGTCTCGACGAAGCCATCGGAGTTTCTCCTCAGCGACAGGCGACCTCTCTTTGACCCCTTGGAGGGGTCGGTCACTGGCTGTTTGTACACATCCATCTAGACAGAACACACAGGGTAGCAGGCAGACAGACACACAGACATTTGTAAAACATACTTTATATATCTGCTAACGTTAATGCTAAACACTCCCAACTGTTGTTGTTATTGTGGGATCATTCTAAAATTACTTTGATTCCCATCATTTACGATTTTGTAGTTCCATTCCCTAAAGATTTAACTTCAAGGCCTTCGTTATTGATTTACATGACATGAACTTTGAGTTGAGAAAAATCTATTTCTTTCACATTAGAAATTCCCAGCAGTGACTCCGACGTGCTGTATGGAACTGGGCTTATCCATCATCCCAAAGTGTGTCTCTCTGAGCAATATAAACCACACCGTGACTGAAACTGACTCATCGACTAGTCCTGTCATCAAACCGCGCCGCGTCCTGATGAGGTCACAGCAGACTGAACCTTGACCCCTTACGGCTATCTTTGGGATTCTGCCGGTGGGTTGTCCATTATCCCGTGCCCAAATCTGATACAGTAGCGTATGCCACTCTTTTAGCTCGACGGGTGATTTTGGTTAATTGGACACTTACCTTTTTGCCCTCTTACAATCATTGGGTGAGAGACTTGTTAGGTTGCCTTAAATTGGAGAAACTTAAATTCAGTTCCTGTGGAAAACCTGAATGTTTTTATGCGAACTGGCTTCCATTCAAAGCCTACTTTGAATGTGTCACCCTGTGAGCCCTTTTTTTCCCTCTGTCTCTCTCTCTCTCCCTTTCTATCTCTTTTTCCCCATTTTGCATTCTCCCACTTCTGCCACCCTATGCCTATAGTCATAGACCTCTGTATGTGATGTGAGATTCTCTAAATGCGATTTTTTTGGTGTGTTATTTTATATTATTTTGTGGATTTTGGATGTGTAAACAATTTGAATGTTGTGTATTTGTTTTCCTGATTGTTTTTTGTAAATGTTGATTATTGATAAATTATCAAAAAACAAATAAACATAATTTTCAAAAAAATAGAAAAAAAGAGATTACAGCAGCAGAGTCACAGGGATAATGATCCTGGACTATGATTTGGGAGGAGGCGGAGTCCTGAGGTTAGCTACGTACCCCCTTGCCATTGGCCTCCACGTAGCTGCACTTGAAGGCACAGCTGAGGGTGTCTCTGTTGAGCTTCTGCAGGAGGGCGCTGCCGCAGCCGAAGAAGACGTTCTCCGCACTCCAGCCCTCGTCACTCAGCTTCTCCAGGATCTAACGCGGGGTTAACGCAGCGGGTGAGGAGGAGGGGTAGAGGGGTAGATACAGGCACTGTACGGTGCGTGTCGGGTCCTCTGACATACACACACATGTGACCTCTTCATAAACACTGCTTTAGCCAGCTACGCCACTGGAAAGCTAGCAATTCGATAGCGAGGTCGGGTGGTATTTTCACTGAAGAGTGAGTTTAACCAAATTAACTCAGTTACATGTGTGTGTGTGTGTGTGTGTGTGATCGTTTGTGTGAGTGAGACAGTGTGTGAGTGAGTGAACGAGAGTGTGTGTGCGCGCACATTCTTTTCATACCTCATCCACAGAGTTGAGATCAATGCCGTCTCCCTGGATGATGCGCAGGTAGGATGGAAGCACCTTGAAGCCCACGGAGTTCAGGGAGAAACCAAAACACTCCTCCAAGATCTTTATCACCTAGGGGGGAGGAGCAGGAAGTCAGGGAGGGGAACACACACACCAAAACACTCCTCTAAGATCTTGATCACCTAGGGGGGAAGGAGCAGGCAGTCAGGGAGGGGAACACATACACCAAAACACTCCTCTAAGATCTTGATCACCTAGGGGGAAGGAGCAGGCGGTCAGGGAGGGGAACACATACACCAAAACACTCCTCTAAGATCTTGATCACCTAGGGGGGAAGGAGCAGGCGGTCAGGGAGGGGAACACATACACCAAAACACTCGTCTAAGATCTTGATCTCCTAGGGGGAAGCAGCAGGAAGTCAGGGAGGGGAACACATACACCAAAACACTCCTCTAAGATCTTGATCACCTAGGGGGGAAGGAGCAGGCGGTCAGGGAGGGGAACACATACACCAAAACACTCCTCTAAGATCTTGATCACCTAGGGGGGAAGGAGCAGGCGGTCAGGGAGGGGAACACATACACCAAAACACTCCTCTAAGATCTTGATCACCTAGGGGGAAGGAGCAGGAAGTCAGGGAGGGGAACACATACACCAAAACACTCCTCTAAGATCTTGATCACCTAGGGGGAAGGAGCAGGCGGTCAGGGAGGGGAACACATACACCAAAACACTCCTCTAAGATCTTGATCACCTAGGGGGGAGGAGCAGGCAGTCAGGGAGGGGAACACATACACCAAAACACTCCTCTAAGATCTTGATCACCTAGGGGGGAAGGAGCAGGCGGTCAGGGAGGGGGAACACATACACCAAAACACTCCTCTAAGATCTTGATCACCTAGGGGGGAGAAGCAGGCAGTCAGGGAGGGGAACACATACACCAAAACACTCCTCTAAGATCTTGATCACCTAGGGGGGAAGGAGCAGGCAGTCAGGGAGGGGAACACATACAGACAGACACGCTGGGCCGAGTAGACTAATTATTCTTTAGTATTCATGAGTAACTAACAAGTAATTTGTGGTTCTGCATAAGCTATTCTTTGTGGTATTTGACAATTTTATTAGGATATAATTTACTCTAATTTACTCTTTTTTACCCAGTATGCCACTTGCACACGGACATTTGTGCCAGACTACATGATCCCATTTTCCAGGCCTAATAACCTACATCCATCCAAATGATTTAAATTCATTAAGTTGCATGCGCTGCCATTACATAATTTAATTGTACCATAATCTTTATTATGCCTATAGTACGCCTAGTAGGTAATAATGCAAATAAAAATAACACGCATGACATGGATGCGATGGCGCATTAATTTCACTCCGAATTGCAAAATAGCCTTAAGGTCTTGATCTTTAATAAGCATAACCTAAAACAACAGAAGATTCAAAATGATTAAAATAACAATACATATCACTTGTAAGAATGCACTACGGACTTTTTCTTGTTGGGTTCACCTGGGCGGTCTTCTTTCTGTCGGCTATGAACATGTTTTTTAAGATATTTTTTAGGGCTTTTCAGCTTTAATGATATAGGACAGTGTAGAGAGACAGGAAACGTGGGAGAGAGAGAGGGGAGGACATGCGGCACAGGACCCGAGCCGGGAATCGAACCCGGGTCCGCCACGCAAAGGACTAGCCTTCATATGGTGCGTGCCTTACCCGGTGAGCTACGGGGGCGCCCCACGGCCAACACAAAGTTATGAAAACGGGGATGTTTGACCTGATTTCTTCATATAAACTATCTAATTAGTAAACGAGAGGAGACTTTGCAAGTGGGAGAAGCTGCATGAACACGCCTGTGTGGGACTTGGATGGAGTCAGAGTGACGGAGCACGTAGGGAAGACAGTCCTACAATCACACTCTGAGATATTACATTACATTACATTACAGTCATTTAGCAGACGCTTTTATCCAAAGCGACTAACAATAATTGCATTTAACGTAGGAAAAGCCAATGTACTACTACTTGCCAGAACTCACAAGTGCATCTTCTTTCTAAAACAAGTGACTAAGAGCATAATCTAGTGCTGAAGGCTAAGTGCAAGAATAGCAATCTAAAGTACAGTGCAATACAATACAATACAATAAATGCTTATAAAAGAATGTTCTGTGCTTATCTAATTCTAAATGTTCCCGTTTGGCCTGTAGATAATGATTACGCTACTGTTAGCCCCACAGCTAAGCAAGTGGCCGTTTGTGCTGTAAAATGGTGAAGTGATGAGTGTCTATTATGAAAAATGATAAGTCCCATTGTTGTGGGCGTGATTCGCGCTTCGTGGAGTTTGCTCACGCAAAATGTATCCTTCCCGTGCGAACCAGCAGTGAATGGATTCGCGGCCCAGTGGCTGGGGACCGCTGGGGTAGACCATGTGAGGCTAGTAGGTTTTAGGGCTGAGTCACTCTCAGAATTATTACTATAGCAGGCAACTTAAAAGTGACCTTTGTTTTGAGAAAACCTTCACTTCCCTGGAAGAACCTTTTGAACACAGACAAGTTGATTTCGAGAAAAACCTTTGAGTTTCTAAGACTGAACTCGAAACAAAGGTAGGATACACTTTAACAGTGTGCGTGTGTGTACTTTACTTTCCTGGTAACGCTGTTAACATCAGTGCATGTCTCCTACCTCTAGGAGGGTCTCGGCGGGGTCTCCGGAGTCGGGCCGGATGACCAGGCAGGAGTCCTCGCTCCTCTCCATCACGCGCTCCTTCAGCTTGTCCCCCCAGATGTGCTTGCAGGCCTTGAAGATGTCATAGCTGTCACTGACCACGGAGACCGGACTTGTGGAGAACTGGTCCAGCAGTCTCTCGAAGGCTTCCTTCTCCCTGCTCCTGCCCCATGAGATGATTGTGCTACAGGAGGGGGGCAGAGGAACTGAGTTGGTTCCACGACTCTCCCAGTCCCAAATCAAACCCATCCCCCTACCAGTGCAATTAATGAAAGTACATTACATTACTTTTATCCAAAGAGACTTACAATAACTGCGTTTAACATAGGTAGTCAGTGTACTACTACTCGCCAGAACTCACAAGTGCATCTCCTTTCTAAACAAGTGACTAAGAGCATAATCTAGTGCTAGTCAAAGTGCAAGAGTAGCGAAAAGAGAGGTGACGTGACTGCTTGCCTCTGCACACGCAACTTCAACATGTGTCATCAAGTCACCTTTTTTTACGGCTTTTCTTTTGAATGGCTCGAGATCTACCAGCATACCAGCACCCCTGCTGTAGGGAGATGACCCTTAACCCCCGTTCCCACCCTCCTTCCAGAGGCACATCATCAGACACCCTCACACCTGCTTAGCATGCAGTTAAAAAGAGACACATCATACTGTAGCTGAGCTTGCCAATGTGTAAAAAGTAGCCATAACCAGCAATGGCTGGACAAGTATCACACAGGATCACTATATTACAGTAACAGTCCACTATGTAAATTAGGCCAACTGAGACAGAAACATCGCCCCAAGCAGTGTATGAGTCCCAAAGTGGTCGAGTAGTATAGATAAGTATCGGTATCAATAAGCAATATCGATATCAATACCGGTATCGATAAAATCCTAAAGATACCGATCCCTAGCTACTACTGCTGCTACTCCTACTGTCCTTTGAGACTTCTCTTGGACCTGAGAGGATTGGATGATAGAGAGAGTGTGTGTGTGTGTGTGTGTGTGTGTGTGTGTGTGTGTGTGTGCGTGTCTCACCTGTGCTCGGCGGCAGGTATGGAGAAGCCTGCCATTGGGCAGCTGTAGTAGCGTTGAGCCATCAGCAGTCCTGCTACCGTGTCCGTGCTGCAGAAGTTCACCAGGTGCGCCGCCCCTCCCAGCGCTGCAGACTGAACCCAGCAAACACACAACGTCAGGGAGACGTTCAGATCATGTCTTAATAACGTCCGTCGGTCCAGAACCCCGTTTGTACGTCTGCTGGATCCCTTAATATTCAAACGTCTGGCTTGGACCCCTCTAAGACGTCTGTGGACGTGCAGAACGGGTTCAATATCTGAACGTCTAAAAAAACTTTCATTCTGGCTCCTAATTTGATGTCTTTGGACGTCCGAAAAAGACGAAAAAGACATCTAAAAGACGTCTTTTAGACGTGTCTTTGCTCAGTGGGAAGAGTCCATTGTCAATCACAGTGCAGCCCATTCACACGGGTTCAATTCGTTTCTCGTCAAAAGGTATCGATCCCTCCCCTCCGAGCCCACAAAGCCTTGTGCCCATTCTCTCTATGTGCCAGTCCGGAGAGACGCTTACTCATAACATCCTGTTCAAACTAATTATAGTGATGCACAGGTCTGTGTGTCAGGGTGTCTCTTCTGAATACCAATGAACTTTGGCAGCACCAATCCAAGACCTCGCCCGGCGCTTTGCTCCTATCAATACCCTGCTCTTTGATTCTTTTGATCGTGAGGGAGTCACACAACTAATTACTTTTTTGTTTTTTCTTCCAAAGCGTTTTGCCTTTGTCTTTTCAAGTATGTACTAATAAAACAGGTGATAATATACTGAAGCTAACATAATCAGCCTGGGCCTCTCTTTAATAGTCAAGACTGCAGCAGTTGCATGAGAACATGAAGCACGGACACACAGATGACTCACATGTTATTACTTTGAGCAAGACACCTAACCCCAAATTGCTCCCAATGAGCAGGTTAGCACCTTGCATGGCAGATGCCGCCATTGGTGTGTGAATGTGTGTGTGAATGGGTGAATGAGAGGCCATTGTAAAGCGCTTTGAGTGCCGCTAAGGTGGAAAAGCGCTATATAAGTGCAGTCCATTTACCATTTACTTCCTTGTTCAATTATTTTGAAGCAACAACTCTTCAAAATAATTGATGATGCTTTGAGAGACAGAGAGAGAGAAGCCCAGCGAAACATCTCACCTCGTCTCACTAGTCATGTAATCAAGACGCACGCTGACATTTCCCCCTAATAACAGACAAAGCCAGTCTTGGCAATCTGATAAGGAAGAGCATGAGACTATGCTCACAATAACATTGCATTTCTGTAAAGTTCACCGTTTTACACTCAGAAGCGCTGACTCAGACACGCGCTCACGTAATGAGGAGGTTAGAGTAGTCGTTGAGTAGTGAAGCTCACTCCCCTAGTATAAATACTGTCCGGCTGCATCGTGAAATCGCTAGCTTTTCAAATCGCTAGCTAGGTGTAGCAGGATACAGCGGTGTCACGCAAAACGGGCGAGCTTGGAAAAACATGGCTTCGCGTCCCGCCCTGGGAAATCCCTTAACATGTTGTCAAACGAACGAGTGACACAGAAAAGACACTCGTTTTGGTCATATCGGTGGGTCTTGTGTATGTCACGCCCTGGTCAAGGCTAGCCTATGAAACAGCG
Source organism: Borostomias antarcticus (assembly GCF_949987555.1). Taxonomy (NCBI): domain Eukaryota; kingdom Metazoa; phylum Chordata; class Actinopteri; order Stomiiformes; family Stomiidae; genus Borostomias; species Borostomias antarcticus. Next base: position 2,972,567 of record NC_140240.1, on the reverse strand, counting down.
GTTTGAGAACAGTGGCTCCGGGGGTGGGGACAGAGAGAGGGGTAGAGAGGCGGCACCTGCACACCTGGACCTGCCCATGCATGACAGGAATGGCGGGGTGGCAAGCGACGCGGCACGCCAATAAACCTGCATGGCTTTTATTCCACACGGGAACTACAGTGAAGGAAACGTGTGCAGCGCCCCGAGGCGCCACGCGGTCTGAGCCAGCTGTACATGCGCCAGAGAAGGGGAGATAGCAGGAGACGCATCTCTGATGAATGGAAGTGCATTTGCAGCTAGTACAATAGGGAGAGGCCACCTGCCTCCGCTCTCTGTCAGCCATTTTCGAGATAGCCGGGCTGGACATCCATCCTCCGGTACCACGCTCAGATGCAGGTCGGTGCTGATCTCCTTTAGATTAAATGACTCTCCTCCTGAGTGGCTGGAAAGGTATCGACACCTTTAACGGCTTTATTTATTGCTCCCAAAAGAATAAAACCCTGTCTCTTTCATTGAATGGAGTCGGCAAACAACACAAAGCAGTCAATACACCAAGTGCTCCCGTGGTAAGAGAGAGTGACCTCTGACGCTCTCCGTGCTTATTCAAGTAACTCCGATGTTAAAAAACGCTTTCATACTTACTCTCAACCTAATAGAGAGTTCTCATTCGCAACTCAACCGACTGAATCATAGCATGGCTCAGCTAGGCCAGGGCTGACGGTATGATTAGAAAATGTCCATAAACTAATAATTACGCAATAACAACGCAATACTGAAGCTGGTCCCGCCCCATCCTGCCGTACCTCCTGTGAGGAGACTCCTCTGTAGCCGAAGTCGTGCAGTTTGAAGTCCAGGCCCTCCAGACTGCCCGAGGTGGCCTTCAGGTGCTTGGCCAGGATCTTCTTAAACTCCCTGGAGATGGTGGCCACAGTAATGGGATACCACATCTGCACCAGCATGGTCTGATGCACAGAGAGAGGGAGGGAGAGAGAGAGAGAGAGAGAGAGAGAGAGAGAGAGTAGAGGAGCAGGGGAAAAGATGGGGTCACAGAGAGTGCAATGAGAGGTTGAAAAAAAACATTGATCCTCTCACCATCCCACAACCTTCCACGCTATAACCCTAAATCCACTCGGCTAGCGGATTTTGGATTATAGGACAATATGTGTCATGTTGCTAGTGAGTGGGATGGGGTTTTGGAGGCTGAAATCACGTGTGCTGTGCTGCTTTCATGTCTTACTTTTCGAAGCATAAATATATAATAGACAGAAAATATAGACAATAACTATATAAATATAAACAATAACTGGGAAAAACCACCAGGGACAAATGGACATTACCTCTATGTAGTTGGTGAGCCAGAAGAAGTCTGGGTCTGTGTTCTCCACGGTGAACAGGACATTTCCCCTGGGGATGACCTTTCCCTCAGGGACGGCTTTAATCCGTATAGGCAGACGACCGTCGTACTTCTGACGGAAACAGAAGCAAAATCCACTCAGCCTATGATGGCAGACCTGTTTCTTGGACGTTCATTTTGTGTGGGAGCCATATATAAAGTATGAACTTGTGCATGTGTGTGTGTATCCCGTCCACCTCAGACCGACAGCCCTCGACTCCCCTCACACACCTCCAGCACTTTCCGCCAGCCCTCCTCGTCAAACACCGTCTGTTTGAAGTGCATCTGGTAGAACACCTTGGCCTCCTGGATCTTCTCCTCTGTGATGACCGGTCCTGAGGTGAGGTGTAAAGAGGTGGGTGAGGTGGGGATCCAACCGCCGACGTTCCACAAGCCAACCCAGGTCACAGTCGCAGGCAGGGCCTGATAATACCGTGATAATACCGTGATAATACCGTGATAATACCGATAACCGCGGTCATTTTGGTCACTAAAATCGTGGTACGAAATTTTCATACCGTTACATCCCTAATGTCAATGTTCTAATTTTAGCCTAATGAAATATTACAGGCTATTGGGCTAGCCTACTCTTGTTCAATTAAACAAAATAAACCACATCTAGATCTTTTCTAAGTAATAAGCTGTAAAGACTTGCAATACTGTTTTGGGATGAGCAAAGTGAGTAACCTTGCGCAACGAATGCAAATTGGCTGCTGCTGAGTGTTTGGGAATCTCTGTTTTAGACGTATAGTCGGTTGCAAAACCCCCGTCTAGCCGTCAGTGAAAATAGTCTGTGCGCACATCCCTACAAACAGCCTTAGAAAAACGTACATAATGCATACAATGTATTCAAGAGGTACATAACGCATGATCCATCAGCAAACATTGATAATATACTTCTTTGTTTTTCCCTCCAGAGAGTAAGCCTATTATGTTTTCTATAGGATAATTCTGTATTAGTATGCCAGTGTGTGATAAACCCACGGGCTGCGGTTTAGAAGCATGTATGTCTACATTCCGGAAAAGCCTTCTTAATGGAGGTTAAATCCCAGCCAAGCAAATTGCTCCACTGGTCCAAAACAAAAGAAAAAGCTGTTTTCAGGAGTGAACAGGATCAATGGTCACACATGCCACACATGACCACAGTTTCGGGGTTGGTCAGCAGGCCTGCGGATGGAAACTAGCTCCTAGCTAAATCTGGCACAGTCATGCACTTGTATGTGTTCATTAATATGCACTGTCCTCACTAAATAAACCAATAAAATAAAAAAATAAACACACATTCCCAACACACTCTTGCCCCAGCAGTGGTTAGGGTCAGGGAAATTTATGAGTGATGTGCTGGAAAAAAGGTCCCATGTGAGTAGGCTTCTCTCTCTCTCTCTCTCTCTCTCTCTCTCTCTAACCTGAACAAATAAAACAGTCTAATAATGGTAATAATCTTTAATAATAATCTTAAGCAAACGCACCTGCGATGTACTTCTTGAGGAGATACTGGAGGCCAAAGAACACCACCTCGTTGAACTGGGCTCCCTTCTTACGCCGACATTCAAAGTAGGAGTAGACCTTGTTGATGTTGGGGGGGTACTGCTTGTAGTGTGTGATCTGTAAGAAAGAGACAGATAAGAGGTGTGTGTGTGGGGGGGGGGGGGCAGGGATAGAAAGAGAGAGATAAGAGGTGTGTGTGTGGGGGGGGGGGCAGGGAGAGAAAGAGAGAGATGGGAAGTAAGTTGTTTAAATAGCTTATTAACAGGAAATCAGCTGTTTGAATGACTGAGGACAGTCAGGGGAAACTAAGACTGAAACTAGAAATGGTGGCCAGAGAGCATAGACCTCCGCCCGTGAATGCATTTTGTGTCTCTGTGTGCGCAGGACATGTTTTAGTATTGCTGCATTCATTAGGTCGAGAGCTGGGCTGTCTCTTTTTAGAATGGTCTTACCCATATTATTGTACCGATATGACACTGTCTTTGTTTGCAGAGATTTCAAGATTAAGGTAACAAGGTTGCCCATTATTAGACACTCATTAACTCATGAATAGGCGCTCCAAATATTTTTCAGTATATCAAAAATATACTTCAGTATATCAGACAAATTGCCAAGTGACACATTCTTAATCTGGTAATCTCTCTTAAACAAGAATAAATCTAATGCACTGAAAATAGACTGCATGTCTGTTCGTTCTTCACGCGAGTTGCTAAATCTTCTCCGTCATCACCAGCAGAGTGCCACTGATTCTCCAATAGGCTCTGTGCACCAGCTTCACTACTTCCTGAATGTCACTTGGCATCTTTATTTCCTGTCCAATATGATTGGATTAAGTGATTAATCAGGTGTGCGCTGGGTCTGCCGCACACCTGATTAATCACCTAATCCAATCATATAGGACAGGAAATAAAGTGCCAAGGGACTTTCAGGAAGTAGTGGAGCTGGTGCACAGAGCCTATAGGGCAGCCAAAAAGAAAGGATAGCCTACACCAGGTCATACACCAGGTCATACACCAGGTCCTACACCAGGTCCTACACCAGGTCCTACACCAGGTCCTACACCAGGTCCTACACCAGGTCCTACACCAGGTCCTACACCAGGTCATACACCAGGTCATACCCCATGTCATACACCAGGCCATACACCAGGTCATACACCAGGTCCTACACCAGGTCATACACCAGGTCATACCCCATGTCATACACCAGGCCATACACCAGGTCATACACCAGGTCCTACACCAGGTCATACACCAGGTCATACACCAGGTCATACACCAGGTCATACAAAAGAGCTTTGCTGAATTCCTAAACACTGAAAAACCATTTTATTTTGATCAATGATTATGACCCTCCCCTGGACTCAAATTTAAACACAGTAACACTCCCTTGGACTAAAATGATAAAAGCATGACCCTCCCTGTTTTCCTCCAGTAACCCCCTCCCATAAATTTCGAACGGTCTTTCGGACCGTTTTTCAATTTCAATGTTTCGGACAGATTTAAAGGCAAGTTTCAGTTTAATATTCACTTTTGTTAAATGATTAGCAGCAGCAGCGTGGGGGGGGGGGGGCACTGTTTATTCGTACGTGCCCGCTATGCTTACGGTGCCCTAAGCCAAACCCTAAGCCCAGTCTCGCATAGCCATACCTAGTCTGACTCAACCGATGTTGATTTTGGGGATAAGCCTTTTACTTCTTCTCTCATTTTTCATGTGTGTTCCAAGACTGGAATTTGGTCACCTGTTTCCCAGGTTGCGTGGGAACGTTGTTGTAAGTCAATAGAAAGATAGAATAGACTTAAAAGACCTGCTTTTGCGATTGGCCAATTTGGTGACCACCGATCGAGTCATTTGGAGAGAAAACCGTCCCTTTAATGGCTTTTAAGTTGGACCATGCTACACCCTCGTCCCGAGTTTAGTGAAAATTTGACTAGTAGTTTTCGCGTAATCCTGCTAACAGACGAACAAACAAACACACACCACCAAAAACATTACCTCTCGCCCTGCGCTGGGGCGAAGATGTAGGCTAATGTTCACCACTCATTACATGTGGTGAGTGTGTCCAGGACAACAACAAAACAAGCATCTTGTGCTTAATGCAGATTTAGTTCACATTCTTCAGTACTTTACTTCAGTAGCTGCAGCTTACACAACATGATGTTGCTGTGTACAGTAGCACGTTTCCTGCCTGCCAGACATGAGGTTCTGAGGGTGGGGGCGACAGCTCACAACACAGGCTGTCTTTGTGCTCCCATGGACTCTAATTCAATAATTAACAGCAACTTCCCTTCACTTGCAAATGTACAAGTTTGCACAAACAGGGAGGCAGGCAGGGGGTATCAAACCAGACACAAAAACACAGACCTTCCCATCTTACCTTTTCTCTTCCCTCTGCTATTGCAACAAGTCCCCCTCTCTCCTAGCTTTCTACCTCGCCCCCCAGTCTCCTTTCCTCAAGACCCTAACCTTGAAGTCATAAGGCTCTGGCTCATGTTTGCAAACATCTCGGGTTAGCTTCTGGTGAGTGGCAGCACACAGCGTACACACACACACACACACACACACACATTGAGTCACATGGCAGGCATTCTGGGAGAGATAAGAACCTTGGGCCCTTTGATATTACCTCCATGTCTGAGGGCTGCGGAGTCATGGCAACCAGGGGCAAATAGACAGAGAGCCGTGTGTGGAGTGTCAATGGTTTCTCCTGATAGATATCACCGAGATAGTTGTATTTCCAAATCAGGTTACAGTACTGTACATTCCCCCACATAGAAAACCCATACCATCAGGTCCAAGACGAGAGGGCATATTTTCGGAACAGGCTGAATAAATCCAATGTACAGCATTATTCCTATGTGCTGAGCGCAGGACGGCCGATGGCTGATATACATGAGGTTGATATCAGGTTGCCCCCCCCTCCATCTGATAAAATACAATGTTATTATCATATAAAATAGAAAAAATACAAGTCAGTAATGGGTACAAAAAATACAAAATGTTTGACATGCTACAGTAGACAATCGCTTTTTTTTTTACATGTTTGGCATGGCTCGGACATTTAAGCATTCCCCAGCCACTTGTTTTCACTGTTCCCAGAGGACTATGGCATGCCAAACACCTAAAAATATTCGAAGTGCGATACATTTCACAGGGGAGCATACTGAGGCTGGTATGATTACACCCTGAGCTTCCCATCTCAGAAAAGCATCATCGTTTTTCAACGCATTCACGTATGCCCCATTGACTTCCACTGTAGAGAGAGAGAGCCTATGAGAGCCTGCATACAAATTAGAGCTAGCTCAATACTGGAATGATCAGTGAAATGATGGTCTTTATGTTTCAGGTACATGGTAGACAGACCACAAATAGGGCTTTTATGACACAGATTGCGACATAAAAATATGTTAATCATTGACATGAATGTTTAATTAAGCAGAAATAAGGCGATATATTAAGCAACGTGGGTTTAAGGTGCGTGCTGCCTGCCTCTTGCTCCAGTTTGCTGTTCTAATGCTTCAAGAGGGACACAATATCGAGAATAACTGACAGGGACTAATTAATTACACAAATATAATACCCAACCCAAAGGCAAAGCTCTCGATCTACCGGTCTATCTTCGTCCCCACCCTCACCTATTGTCATGAAGGATGGGTCATGACCGAAAGAACGAGATCACGGATACAAGCGGCCGAAATGAGTTTTCTCCGGAGGGTGGCTGGGGTCTCCCTGAGAGATCGGGTGAGAAGTTCAGTCATCCGGGAGAGACTCGGAGTAGAGCCGCTGCTCCTTTGCGTCGAAAGGAGCCAGTTGAGCTGGTTCGGGCATCTAGTGAGGATGCCTCCTGGGCGCCTCCCTAGGGAGGTGTTCCAGGCGTGTCCGGCTGGGAGGAGGCCGCGGGGTAGACCCAGGACTAGGTGGCGGGACTACATCTCCGCACTGGCCTGTGAGCGGCTAAAGATTCCCCAGGCAGAGCTGGTTGATGCTGCTAGGGAAAGGGATGTCTGGGGCCCCCTGCTGGAGCTGCTGCCTCCGCGACCCCACCCCGGATAAGCGGATGAAGATGGATGGATGGATGGATAATACCCAACTGTTCATTTTGACAGCCTAAGTGTTTAAAAAGTGCCCTGCAATCATTTTAACACAATGTTTTCTCAACCATCGTATTTGGCTAAATAACATCAGCGATGGACGATGACATCATTCATCGGCCCAACCCTACAGTAGACCACAGGCTACTGACATCTATTGATCTGGTATAAAATTTAAAAAAAGAAGAAACAAAAAGGTTCCCAATTCCTGTCTGATTCAAGATCAGTTTTATTGGCCATGTATATGGTACACACATACTAGGAATTTGACTAGGGTAATGTTGCATGACCGTGCAAATGCAAGACTCTGGGATGGGATACTGATCACAATAATCTTGTTTAGTTGTCAGCTATAACTTGCAGAATATGTTATGCATGAAAAGCACCTGTTTACACTGATACTAGCTAGCTTGCACTAGCTAGCCTAACGTTAGCTAGCAAGATGAGGTGTCTAGCTAACATTAGACCTGCTTACACTGACCAACTAAGAGTCAGACTAGCTAGTAGTTAGCTTGCGCTAGCTAACAATGCATCCAATGTAACATTACAAGTAGCCTGCTCTGAACGTTAGTAAGACTTGCTTACCCTGACCAGTCAAAGAACTACTACCAAGACTAACTTGGAAATGGTAGCTAGCAAGATAAGAGGGCTAACATAGGATTCATGGAACGTCACATTTTTTAGCAAACTCTCTCTAAATTAGGTATTCAAATGACAATTCCCAACGGTATTTACATAAGAGACCGGAATCAATCATATTAGAGAAAGTAAACATTGTATAAGAGTGGCCAAATAAATATATTGAGCTTCGAAAGGTCCTTCAAGGAGCCTTCAAGACGAGCACGTTCCCACTTTCAACTTTTTTTTAAGCGGCACGAGATCATTCCACAGCAGTAACACTAAAGGCCGCTGGCAGAGACGTGTCTGCCACCCGATGAGCATGAATCACCCGATCTATTCAAGAAAAATCTATGTATATCAGCCAATTAGAATCTTTATTTCTTTTTTATATCGGCCTCATGAGCACAGAGATCGGCCAATGCCGATTACCTCAAAAGGGCATTATATCAGCCCAATTAATGGTCCGGCCAATTGATCGGTTGGCCTCTAATCTGAAATCTATATTCCATAGCAGCTGCTGTGGGCCTAGCTGTGCCTGTAACCAGGGCGGACCAAATTCCTTGGGTCCTCTGCATGCTGTTGTCTTTATTGGTTAAGCATTAAGTGATAAAATAATCGACTCACACACTGGACACCTGAGCCCCTCCACACCTGTCCTTGTCCACTGTTTTTCCATTACTGTTTGCCCCTGAAACATGACTTAGACTTACATTTAACCATGACTAGACATTTTACCGGCAGGCCTAGCCTATAATGCAGGATCAAACATCTCCCACAATACCAGCTCGTCATATTCACCTGGCTGGTGGTGTGTTCTGTCTGAGGAAGTGTCATGCTACTAGTATAGAGGATCAGCTGGTATGCCATGTCATAGTTCTTGGGGATGGGATTTTAACAACTGCAGAAAGCGGGGCCAGTGTTGGTAACTGTAAAATATTCCAGTTACATGTCACTAACTTACTACTATAATCAGCAGTTTTTTTAATCATTATTGTTATATTATTAATAAAGATAATGGGGTAAGCTGCAATGTAAGTAAGCAACTTTCAATTCTTATTTTCTCGTCCCTGTCTAGTTTGATGCAGAAAGTTATATTTTTGATAGGGACGGGATGGGTATGAATCTGTTTCAATCTCAGTGGGGTGTGGACCTATGATGCAATGTGAGCCTTTCTCTATAAACCGGCATTTCAAGGGAAACGAAACTTAAGGAAACCCTACGTTGACCTGCAATTACGCAAGAGGGTTATAATGTTAATGGCTAATCCTAATGTAATGGTATAACACACCGCCTACACGCTGCCGGCTGCCAGACAGAGGACAAAAGGTGGCATCATATGTAACCCAGCTGCACTTTGGCCAACTAAGACTGGCGTGACAACTCGGACAGCTACGTGCCTGACACTTGAGCAACTTTAGAAGAAAGTGCAGTGAGAGGCTGAAGTAGATGATGTCCCACCACATCACTAAGCTGTGCATTGAACAGACAGGCACATTCAATGACTGATCGGACACACAAACCCGCTGTCATTCAGACAGACACTTTCGTTTTGGCTGCTCGAAACGAATACCGTGTGACTCGCAGTGACATCTGACATTTGGGAAACCTGCATGCTGCAGTCGTGACCACGTATCCAATGATAGCTGCCAATCTAAAGCAGTACTGTATGCTACTTGCACTATCGAGCTATTTTAACACTAGCTTCTCTCTAACTTGATAGAACTTTCTGTTAACTGGTCACTGTCCTGTCAAACAAAACTTGACATAGGCCTACAGGGATAACCCATAGTAGCATTAAGGCGATATAAAGTGACAGTTTCCATCTATTCACGCAACATTAGCTGGCTACACAGTAGCCTAGCCCCTCCCCCTCCTCACTGAACACTATCAGCACACATATAACAATGGCATTGGGCAAAAAAATAGACATTATGAAACAAAGCTTTTCAGGTAGGCTACTATGAAGCAGGCTAGTGTTTAGGCCCAGGTTTCGATCCTACAATCTACTGAATAGGCAAAGCTTAAATAAATTGCGATCTAGAGGTGAAAGTGGCGACGTAGCCCGTCCGCTCACCTTGTAAGAATCCGTCGCCAGCAGAAAATTAAAATCCTGCGCTGCCATTGTTGTCGCTGAATGATTTTGTGCTCCCGAGTCTTGGCTTTTTATTGTAGTTCAAATCGAAAGCATGACATTTGGGCGGGGATTGAACCACGTTGTAATACCTCGGGTATTACAATAGGTTCGCTGGTTCGTGCTGCAGCGGAGTGAACTCGCCTCGTCGCAGTATCAGTAGTAGAGGTCCTTTTTTTCAGATTGGGGGTTGAAAAGGGCGGGTTTAAAAAACGCATCAAAGCGCACGTAACTACGACCTCGGATACTATGCGATACAACTGTTACCGCCCCCATTCCGCTCTGACGTAGACAAGCGGCAGCAGGGGGGAGTTCAGCCCTGACAAAATGTTGCAGAGCATTTATTGAAAAGGAAACGTCGGTGCGTGAACTCGCCTCGTCGCAGTATCAGTAGTAGCTCTCAGTTTTTTTTTTCAGATTGGGGGTTGAAAAGGGCGGGTTTAAAAAACGCATCAAAGCGCACGTAACTACGACCTCGGATACTATGCGCTACAACTGTTACCGCCCCCATTCCGCTCTGACGTAGACACGCGGCAGCAGGGGTGAGTTCAGCCCGGACAAAATGTTGCAGAGCGTTTATTGAAAAGGAAACGTCGGTGCGTTGAACACCCCGTGTGTTACATAACACAAACGTTGCATAGGCAGCCGAGAAGATATGGTGGAGTTTATATAGCAGTCTGCTGACTGGTTAACACCTCTGACACACCCACAAAAGAAGGGAAAACCTACCTGAAAGTCAGTTGCAAACCGTTTCATGGGAATATGTTGTTCAACCTGGAAACCAAAGCAGTGCACACTGTTTTCAGATTGATTTACCCTAAATCACTTGAATTATGATGGCCAATGTGTGAATCTTAGGCGGTTAAGTTTCATTTTCTTGTAGGCTATATAGTCTACGGTTAAGTTTCATTTTCTTGTATATAGCCTGACTTAAGAGAATTGTGCTCTTTCGTTTTCCTTTTCTAACTAATAATGTACAGGCCCAGTAAAACATGTTTGGGTTGCCCAGGTCACTCCATGTTTTCCAACAGATCTCTCAATATTGAGTAGGCCTACTAGTTCAGGCCTATCATGTGATTGTAGCCTTTCATATCCAATATAATGCATAATGAAGATAAGTGCTCTAATCTTTCAATTTGTGATACAATTTTGTATGAGCAGTCTCCATAGGTCACTTGATGAGAAAATTATGCCTATTTAACTGCTCCACTAAGGTGTCAGACATCTATGACTAGTCAGAATTAAATTGTAGATATCTGAAACTGGAATTACACCTAGTCATAATTCAGTTATAGATATCCGCAATTCACATTGTGGAGATCCGCAACTGAATTGTAGATTGCAATCGGTGCGAGCAGTGGGGGGGGGGGCGAGAGCATCACTGTGCCGTTGTCTTTGGCATAGGTCAGAGCGGAGATAGAAAGGTGGGACTCATGATTGTCCAGCAGCAGGAGGCATGGCTTCTCCACTGAGCACTTTTAAGAAATCAACAAAGTGCTCCTCCTTCATCCACACCGACAGGTTTGCCCCTCCTTTACATCCAACTGGGCCATTTGTGAGTCCCTGAAATTGACCCTGGGAAAGATGAAGTATGGTGGATTGCTGTTCCCGGTTGCTGAAACAGCACAAGCAAGCGTCACTAATGTAAAGGAAAAATCTTACTTGGTTTAGTTTAGATTTCAAAGAACACGCTGAGTGGTCGGTCAAGCTGGTTTTAAACAAAGGCAATAGTTTTATCCTGTTACGATTCTGCAGAGTTGGACTCTAGCACAGGAAGTGAATCCGGGCAGAGTGAGTCAGATGTGGACGAGGTCGATAGGTTATACAGTGAAAAAGGAAGTGACATAGTTTCAGGTCGAAGAGGACAGGGAAGTGATGTCACACAGGAAGAATTGGTCCTTTAACAGACTGACCTATGAGAACGAACTACAAATTTAGAACAACAGTTAAGTGGGAAAACAGAACACTTTGGTGAGACTTGAATTTCATTCACACTAATGTCCCGTGCTCAGCTGAGGTCAGGGAGCCAACCTGTTTGAACCCCCGCCTGCCAACAACCCTGTTCGGTCTGTGGACAGTGGTGACTCCTGTCTCGTCCATGTTCCAGATGTCTCATGGGGCAAAGCTGTGGCGGAGCATCACTGTCTCAAGGTTGTTGTAAAAGGCTTGTGGCCTCTGTCCAAATCCTTGGCTGTACTGCGGATACTTTTATTTTCTATTTTGACCTGCCTTACTGCCTTAAGCATGATGTCTGCTGGTGTCCTCCATCTCTCCGTCTTCCTCTTGAATGTCCTGACCATTTTGACACCTGAAAGATTTCGTAAATGTAAATAGGCCTACCCATTTTTTGTTATTACACTGTAATAATAGTAGGCCTACATGTAATAACCATACCCTCTATATCCACACACACATAGCCTACACTTAGCAAATGGGTTAAAGTAAGACAGCTATCAAGCTAGTGATCATGATAGCCTAGATCACATTTCATATTTGCCTTGATTACCAAATTTAATTTAAGATGTAGACATTTGATTTATTTTTCATTTACTTAAGTTTCACTGGGGGGGGGTGAACAAAGTAACAACATAAGCTAATGATGAAAATACTAAATAAACTCACTTACTACCTAGTTGTAGGTCCTTTTACCTCAGGATTACCAGAGTTGTTATCACCAAACCTTGTCTGGTTTTATTATGCTGTGTTCACACCGGGCACGGCGAGAAAATTCGCACCGCCCAGTTCGCCACCGAAAGTTAAAAAATTGAACTTTTGCAAATGTCGCCGTTAACCGTAGACTATATAGCCTACAAGAAAATGAAACTTGACCGCCTAAGATTCACACATTGGCCATCATAATTCAAGTGTATTCAATTGCAATTCAATTGTATTGACTTTCTATGTGAACTCACCGCGTGGCCGGAAAAAATTGGCGCCCGGTGTGAACACGTACGCTTTTAGGGGAAAACATGACGTTGTTGCCTCAGATGGCGTTGATAGATTCCCCTCCACTAGGGCCTCCTCCACTAGGGCCTCCTCCACTAGGGCCTCCTCCTCTAGGGCCTCCTCCACTAACGAAAATGTAGTTGGTTGTCATAGCAACAGCCGTATTTGAGGGGGATTCCTGTTTAACGCTGAAGAGTTCCCTTCTTCTCGCTACTCAAGAGCAATTGGGAAAGTGAATAAATATTATACATACAAACAAAAATATCAAACATACAGGTACATCTCAGAAAATTAGAATATTGTGGAAAGTTAATTATTTTCCGTAAAATCCATTACAGATTGATCCTAAACATCTGGAAATAGGCTACATTCTGGTTCTGTCATACCAAATCACTTGTTGAGTGCTGCTTACGGTCACAGGAGTCTCCAAAACAGAATAAATATCACAGGTATGAACATAAAACTGCTTTTTATAGATCAATCTTGCATTAACTAAGATTAAAAAAAGAAAGTTATTATGGTTAGAAATAGGAGGATGAGGAGTTTTATTTTGGATGCAAATGCATGCAATGTAGAGATGTAGTAGTTGCTGCCTTCTAGTGGTGGGTCGGAAGTATAGCCTAACTCTTATAGTAGAAAAGAACAATCATTCGTGGATCTTCCCCGGCAGAACAGTACCAAGTATGAACGTCATAGGGTTATTTGTTTTCGAGCTATGGTATGAACAAAATTCCCAGCCACCCACATACATACCCACAGAGCCACAGGCAGAAACCACAACCTGGCACTTCCGCGAGTGCTGGAAGCACCAGTTCTTCAGAAAATACAGGGGGTGGTTGCACCAAGAGAAAGTAAGATTCTGTTGAATGATGATCTGCAGGTAGTGAGTGAGACCCCAGTTGAGGGGGGTTTTGGGTTATACTCTGAGGATTATCTGGGGGATGTCTGAGCAGTAGTGTAACAAAGTGATAGTCTAGATTAATCGAAATTAAATAACATGCAATGCTAGCAGTTAAACTAAACAATGTATTTTTATTATTAAAGTCGCACTGAAACGGACGTTTGATATCATCTAACTTCCGTAGTTTGATGTATTTCCGATGCAAACAAGCTATGAGGGTGGGACATAATGTTTAGAGGAATTTGATTGGAACATTGACAAGTGGACGGGTTTTAAGAACTTTAGACAGATTCGATAGAAGGATAGGGTTGATTGACGGGTGGATGTCGTGAGATTGGCCTAAAATCTAAGGTACCTGTTGTCGTCACTGCACCTGACCTACCGTTTTCCAGGAAGTAAGAAATTATATACTTTGATATAAGATTACAACAAAAGTCGAATTTTGTAATTTTTTTTGGCATACATCGTTGAATAGGTGAACACTATGACTAATTATGTGAACCAAAATGGGACAGAATGCTTTTTTCGTTTCAGTGCGACTTTAAAGTAAACATATATATTATAGCACATTTACTTTAAATCACAACTTTAGAATCTTTAAGAGGAGAATGTAACTGAATCACTTTATTTTTTCATAATTGTGGAAAGCACCAGTGGACCAACAAGTCATTTTAAGACAACTGTACCTGTGTAGGGTTCATTAGGAATGTAGGCTACTAGAGAGATTTTGTTAGATATCAGGAGGACTTTGTAACATGAGCATGTGATGACCATGAGATGATCACTCTGTATGAGGTCATGATGTTTATGACAAAGAGATTCCAGGAAGTTGTTGGTGACAACCAGGAAAAAAACGAAGGTACTCCGTCTTCAAGTAAAAATCAATTTATTCTTATAGAATCGAATTAATTTGCCCTTAGGTCTTCATTGTGGTCTAACAAACATACAATCAGTCTGAACTAGCAGCTGTTGTGACATTTCACCCAATGGCTGAGCACTTGTATTTAATACATCCATGATTTAGCCATGCATAACATGAGATCAACACTGCACCCGTGAGATGGATGCTACCCACTTTGACACAGCCGCGAGACCAGACATTTTTTGAAGGGTGGGCTTCTGTAAATGAGGGTGGGCCACTATACAATGGTTAAACAATGGTTAAATAAATATAATTTAGAGAAAATTTGAAGAGAAAATTTGCACACTTGTAGGAGTAAATTTCGTAGTCAGAGAGAAAAGTTGCACACCTGTAGGAGTAAATTCGTAGCCACAGAGAAATGTTGCACACTTGTAGGATTTATTTACTCTCTCATACAAACACAACAACAAATCAGCAGCTAAGGGTACACACATTTATGTCTGTGGGTACACGAATGACTTTTGCACCAACTGTCTCAGGGGCGGGGCACTGGTCAGAGATTGGCCAATCAACGGAGCCCTTGTACACATAAATTAAATTAACTTTTACTTGAACCTTAGTACCTTACTCATAGCTTAGTTTTTTCCTGGTTGTCTCCAGCAACTTCCTGGAATCTCTTTGTCATATACCTCTAGCTGCCTCACTAAAGAACACCTGTCATTAAATACGTCACTGGATCCATGTGGCGCTTCCTTCTCCTGATGTTATGATGAGGTCATGATGTTACCTTTGATTGGTTGAAATTGATGTAATATTTAAGAGAGGGAGGAGTGTTTACTTTGATTTGTTGAAATTGATTGGTTGAAATTGATGTAATGTTTTAAGAGAGGGAGGAGTGTTTCCTTTGATTCATTGAAATTGAGTAACGCTGGATGAAAAGTGGGATTTTCGACCCTGTGAATGCATGTAAACGTCATGTAAACTTCTAATTCCCGACAGTTAACAGCTGTTACAGCCTGTGAACTTCCTCCACCCAAATGGAGAGTATTGAACGACTCTAATTAGCATCTGAGCAGAAGAACTGCCTGGCTAGAACAATGGAGCCTTTTCAAAAGAAAAAACACTTGTGATTGGTTGGCAGATCTGTCTGGCTAGGGAATTCACAGTGCTGCTTACTAACAAAAAAAACACTTTTCATGCAGTGTAATGCCTGATGTGACGGGAGGAGAGAGATGAAAGAAAGAGTTTACAAGATAGGGAGCAATGTAGCTTGGGACTTTCCTAACTGGGAGCTATGGCCTGAAACTCAGAAGGAGATTTGGAACCAGAGTCCCCAAGCCGGTACTGTAGAAATTGAGAAATCTCCTGATTCTCTGAATAAAGAAACTCTCCAAACTGAACTGGAAGAAAATACGTTACAGAAAGAAAAGAGGACTCAGAAAGAAGCTTCCAGAAAGAAACTCTCCAATCTGAACTGAAAGAAAATAATTTTCAGAAAGAAAAGAGGACTCAGAAAGAAGTTTCCAGATACTCTGAATGAACTGAAAGAAGCTTCTGTGTCCTCACTAGAATGAAATATCGAAGAAAGATGCTGCAATTGACAAAAAACGGCTGATAAGAAAGAGCAGACTAGGCCAGGCTGCAACTGGATAAATTCTGTCTCTCTCTGACCAAGGTTACATTTTTATGATTTTATTTACTTATTACTATTTCATTTAAAGCAATACATAGCGTTTTCTCCGGTTTTCTCAGAACTGCGCCCCCACAGGCTCTGCAAGTAAGTGCACTGTCATACTGTCATAACGTTATCAGATTGTCTTTTTCTTTTTTCTGGCTTCCTCCGTGATGTTTCACTCCAGTTTTCTCACCTCCGCCATGATATCATTGAGCTAAAAAAACGCATGATATCCATAGACGCCGGAATAGTTAGCTACTACTGTGTTGGTTTAAGCACAACGTTGCACATGGGAACTTCGACTGAATGCTGCGTCCCGGGGGCACGAGTTTTAAAAGGTTATAAATGTCAATGTATTATCTTTCTGGGTAGACTGGACGATTCAGCTTACCTTTAGTAAATCTAATTGGAGAATCAGCACCTGACATGTTTGTAAAGGTCCAAATATTGCGATGTATTGCTTTAATTACTATTATCATTCATTTATTATTTTTGCTTTTGCTATTGCCCTGATAATCAATTAATTAATAAAGTCAAGTTTACATTTTAATTTAAAGTTCTATGTCACTCTTTACTCTTCCTAGAGAGATGGGCTCAGGTAGGAGAGTGTTGCTCTCTTGTATTTGTAAAAAGTTAGTTTATGCATGCTAAGGATCTGACAGGTTACCATAGACTGTAAAGAAACATTTCCCTACAGTAAAAGTATACTTACTGTTAAATTAATTTCTACCAATTTCTACCAACCACACCAACAGACATCTCAATGAGTACAGTTAACTTGTGTGGTCTCAGAATTGTATCCAATCCAATCAGGTCACAGAAGGGGTGTAGTTTGGGCAGACGTGGGGAAGGCATAGGGACGTACTGTATGTGGTTAGAGGCTAGAGAAATCTACTCAACCCCATCTTAAGAATTATTCATTAGAATCCCATGAGAGTGAGACCATGTGGGATGAAGAATTAATATCCCTTAGACGAAAGCTGAAGCTGGGCCTTGCACTGGAGCTCCGGGAGACATTTTGAGTACTACGAGATATACAGTATCTATACAGTTTGGTTGTATGCATGTACATATGCTATACTTTACACATGCTGGGTGTATATATTCCTTGTTCTATTTATGCTTCTTGCTACTATGTATATTCAGTAATTAGCATTTCCAGCATTTTGCTGTAATTCTCCACTGCTGAAACACATTTCCTCCTACAAGGATCATTGAAGTTCATATCTATCTATCTATCTATCTATCTATCTATCTATCTATCTATCTATCTATCTATCTATCTATCTATCTATCCATCTATCCATCTATCTATCTATCTATCTATCTATCTATCTATCTATCTATCTATCTATCTATCTATCTATTTTAATCACTGATATCTTAATTCATTACATTATTACATTACCATAATTTAGCAGACGCTTTTATCCAAAGCGACTAACAATAATTGCATTTAACATAGGAAACGCCAATGTACTACTACTTGCCAGAACTCACAAGTGCATCTCCTTTGGGGCGTCTTTGGCTCAGTGTGGGTCGTCCACTGATTGTAGGCGGTTCAAATCCTGTCTCCTCCTATGCACATGTCGAAGTGTCCTTGGACAAGACGCTGAACCCCAAATTGCTCCCAATGAACAGGCTAGCACCTTGCATGGCAGCTGCCACCATTGGTGTGTGAATGGGTGAATGAGAGGCCATTGTAAAGCGCTTTGGATAAAAGTGCTATATAAGTGCAGTCCATTTACCATTACCATTTACCTTTCTAAAACAAGCGACTAAGAGCATAATCTAGTGCTGAAGGCAAAGTGCAAGAATAGCAATCTAAAATACAATAGGTGCTTAAGAGGGAGGTTCGTTGTAGTACTTCTTGAAGAGATTAGTTTTGAGCCTGCGACAAAAGATGGGCAGCGACTCTGCTGTCCTGACGTCAGTGGCCAGGTCGTTCCACCACAGCGGGGCCAGGACAGAGAAGAGCTGTGACCGTGTCGATTGACCACAGGGGCCTCGGAGTGACAGGGCAACCAGTCGCCCCGAGGTAGCAGAGCGCAGCGGTCGGGATGGGGTATAGGGTTTGACCATGGCCTGGAGGTAGGAGGGGGCTGTTACTTTCATTGCCCTGTAGGCTAGTACCAGAGTGTTAAATTGGATGCGAGCCGCTACAGGGAGCCAGTGTAGAGAACGGAGAAGGGAAGTTGTGTGGGAGAACTTGGGGTGGTTGAACACTTAGCGAGCAGCAGCTTTCTGGACAAGTTTGAGGGGTTTAATGGCTGACACCGGGGCCCCAGCAAGGAGGAAGTTGTAGTAGTCCAGGCGGGAGATGACCAAGGCCTGGATGAGCAATTTCACTAGCCTACTTTCAAATAAACATACACTGTAGACCAGACAATAAATATGATGGGCCTATACGCCGGCTCTATAGATACATATAAACTACGCCCACTCCACCTACACATTGAACTGAGTAAATGCTGACGACATGCATCGTGGGTGGGGGACGACAGGTTCACTGTGCACTTGTTTAAAGTCAGCATTGCTTCTGGCACTGTTTGTGCGTGTCTATCGATTTGCACTGTGCCAAAGGAAAATATAGCCTAGTTGCAGTGTATTTCAAAAGCATCATCTTCGTGTGGAACAGAACTTCAAGGAGGCCAAAAACTTCGAATCATCACTTTATTGAGCATGTCTACACAGGGCCGAATCTCTAGGCAAATACTAAGGTTCTCATTCGAGGTGCGGAGATTATATCTGGCTTCCGGCCAGGAATCACATGACAAACAAATTTGCATACAAGGAATACAAACATGGTCACAAACGGTCAACTGATGTTCTGATCCCCTCGGACATGGGGCTATTTGGGTCCTTCCTGGGTCCTCCTAGGATCATGTTACAAACTGTAGGCTAACTGACTTCAGAGACACTATCTTATTGACTCAGAGACAAAGGAATACTGACTCAGGACACGACATCTGTTGTAACTGACCTGTTAAACTACTTATAATAACACAGTTCCACCTAAAGTGAAGAGATTTTGAAGAGATTTTGAGCCTTAGTCTTAGCTTATATAGCCTAATGCTGAACGCAAATTAACGTCGAACGCTATTGATAGGCTATTTGATCGGAATAAACATAATTTGTCATTAAATGGTGAATCACCAATAGTCATCTATGCAATTGATGAATAAATGATTCACATTTGGTTGGGTTTGGCGAAAGCATGGAGATAAGCCTGCTCTCTTGCAAATATTAATTTGAAAAGGAAGGACATTTATAAAACACATAGGCTATCATTAAGCCTATATGCTGACATGAGGTGTATTGGCTGTTCTGAATTGTCTATTGTAGAGACCGAGCCTCGCTTGATATCATCAGGTGGACGGAGCGCATCGGTTGTCGCGACAACCACGTCAACTTCATCCCCACCCCCAACTTCATCCCCACCCCCACTATAATTCCCCTTCCGTTTCAGTACCATGGTCAGTTCCCGGTAGGCTGCCCTCCTGAAGCGGAGCGCCGACCATCATCAGGAAGTAAAGAGATCAACAGTTTTCTTTTAATAAATCGCTCCCGGAAGAAGTGAAAGTCGATGGATGAGATGACATCCTAAAAAGCGTCTCTTTTAATTTTTCATGTGAACCCCTCCCCTCCCCAGGCGAATCCGGCTGTGGAGAGAGTTCAACCGCTGGAAACACGTAAGCAACAAGCCTACAATTTCGCTGGGTTTAGAGATCAAAATCGCCGTCTGAACGCTGACAAAACGTTGACAGATCCTCTCGCTTTCTCCGTCACACTTATCAACTTGTCTGGGTTCAAAAGCTTTTTTTCCACTTTTCTTTTATCTGGCGTTGCCAACGCAACACAGATAAATCCTATCTCCGTACACGTCTCGACGCCTAGAAGGCGCTGAGATTAATTTCTCTCCGTTTTTTTCCCAACCGGCTTTAGGCGAGTTTCTATCCAACACTTAACACCCAACATGTTGGACCCATCTTCCAGCGAGGAGGAAGCGGAGGAGATTGTGGAAACGGAGCGCAAAGAGGTGATGGCTCCCAAGGCCGGAGGTGCACCCAGCCGGACCCCCGAGAGCTCAGGGGGGCTCCAGCCCTCCAGCCGGGGGACCAGCGCCCGTCCCTCCAGCCCGAGTCCCTCGGTGGCGAGCGATAAGGAGAAAGAGGACCTGGAGAAGATGCAGAGGGAGGAGGAGGAGAGGAAAAGGAGGCTCCAGCTCTATGTCTTTGTCATGCGCTGCATTGCCTATCCTTTCAATGCAAAGCAACCGACCGACATGGCCAGGAGGCAACAGAAGGTAACGCGCGCATGAAACGAAATGTTTGACAGCCTGATATACTATCGTTCAAATATCTTCTCCCGCCTCCATACAGTGAGCCTAATTAAGCGCCACACGAACTTCTATATATTGAGTTCCCATCCCCAAACATTTGTTAGTAATGTTATGAGTTGGAGGGAACCACCCATTGAGTGTGAGCAGACGCAGCGATGATAAAGTCTATTCTCCATACAGTAACCTTAAGTTCCCTCCCATCCACTGGGACTGGACAGGCATGGTCCAGGGAGCTTCAGCAGGGGCGGATTATAAGCACCAAAACTATAGGAGTCATGCAGGAGTGGCAGTCACCATAGTTGTCTTAGAGCTATTCCCGTGAAATGAAAGTCAGTAAGAATCTTAAACAACAGGTTAGTTCACATCACACTGCAGTTGAGTTGTGTTGGAATTAAACGGCGGCACTCCAAAAATGATCCAGGAAATACTACGGCTGTGTCTGAACATTATTCATTTGGCTGGAGGAGGGCTATAGGTCCCTGTGGTCCCTCAATAGACAGCACTTTTGATATTGCAATCCGGTAGCCTACTTTTATCCTGGCTGTATCCTCTAGGAAGCGTTTCCCTCTACTGCCTGTGCTTTGACTCGGGTCATATTGGCCCATCTATTGTACTGACACTTGCATAAGTGCCTAGCCCCTGCAGGCAGATGAGCGAGTCTCTGTCCATGCTCATGGACTGTAGCACTAACTTCAGATAAATTGCTTCTCTGCAGAGCAGGCATCTGGAAGCAAAATATTCCGATTGAAGATTGACACAGCATTGCCTCTATTACATCGTCAAACAGAGCAGACCACGAGCATCGAAAACAGAGTGTTCTGTTGGAGAGCTGTTGCATGTGCTGGTCTGCATGAATAGCAATGTGTCCACCTCCTTGATAAAAAAAAACCTCCATCACGCCAGTTAACAAAACTCATTTACATATTGATTTATCTCTTTCAGCCTGAATGGAGTCCTCTCAAAATAATAGAAATAGGAAGAATGCAAGCACTTTCTTGATTTCCTTCTGCACCTGTTCACCCCCTTTGAAATCATCCATTTGGGTGCGTTCAGAGTCCTTTCTAATTCATGCAGATTTCAATACTACTGTATGAAAATACCTCCCCCTCTGATGACGGTTGCCATCAAGAGATCTCATGTATAGGGCTGGGTTAAAAAAATCGATTAATCGATTCTGAATCAAATCGATAAATGATTCAGAATCGATTCATGAATCCCCAAATCAATCTTTTATTTAATGAATGAATTAATAAATGAAGGAATGAATATTTCATTCATTTTAACATAAAATCCTCATCTGAACTGCCTGGTCTGACTACATATCTAAATCACCCAAGTCAAGCCAACCAATAGAAATACCGCTCTTGAATAGAACCCCGACCCAGAGTTCCAGTTGGCTACTCTCAGCTTTGCCCAAAATGACTGCGGCTGCCCTGATACAAACACTGAACTATTACCTCATGTAAGCGTTCCTGGTAGCCTAGAAGTATTTTGCTGTTGCTCAACTTTGCCCCAAATTAGTGCGTTCTATTATCCACCCTGTCCAATAGTATCTACAAACCCAGTTATCATTCAGACGGGACTTTGCCGTGATGCTAATTGTCGCCATGTACTCCCTTCACTTATGCTAACGATGTTAGCGATCAGAACAGTTGCATGAAATTGTCTTCTGGTCGATCTATCGGTCAGCAAAATCAATCAAATGTCAAGAGGTGGACATCATTGGATTCCTCTCGGCCTACAGAATCTATCAATGTGTTTGAGTAGTTTGCCGTCGATTAGTGTTGTTCTAAGCACAGAGAATATCCGTCCATTGACCACCATTCATTTGGGACTTTGGCTCAGGATCAAAATGCCGTAGGCTACGTTTACCCATTCTGTATGGCGCCCGGTTCCAATACCTGTATCTCGGGGTCTGGGGGGGAGACGGGCATATAATGGACTAAATGGCCAATTACTGATTGCTCCAACGGGTATCAGAACTAGTTCAATATAAGGAAAGATTGTGGGTCTATCCTCCTCCTCTCCACTCTTTCAAACACGTTGGCGAGACTGATTTCCCCTGGTGTCAGCATGTTATGGTTGTCCTGTCTCTTGTGACATCCTATTGGGAATGCATGATGAAATACAACAAATTGTCCCCTATTGGAGGATGCTACAAGCAGGCTGTAAACAGCACAGTACAGTGATTGATGGAATTGGAAATCAAATCCCTATCCCTAAAGCCATGTTCCAATGCAACAGCCAAGACAGTTTTAGTTTATTTCTTTAACTGACATTTTTGAAAAATCAACCTCTCAAATCTTAAATACTAATGAAAAGATGGGTGCTCTGAAAACGAGTGTCTCGCCACGGCTGTAGTATGCGAACACGGCTTCAGATGGTTGGGTGCTCTGTAATCACAGGACCGATCCTTCATTCGCCCTAGACCGACCCTGGTTACCGGGGGGGTCTAACCTAGCATGACCTGGCTTAATGAAGTCTCACGGATCTATAGTACTACACATCTTACGTTCTCATGTTCTCCCCTGGAGGTACAACAGAGCTATAGAGCATCTGTCTCTTTCGGCTCCAGTCAGGGGAAAACATGCTGTCTCTCTCCAGCCCCTTGTAGATCCAGAGAGAGCGTTTGCATGCAGTCACTGGGGAATCGCCTCATGAGACCATTCTACTGCAGAGGGATGCTATCTTCTCCTTTGGGACATGTCCAGCTCCCCGTTGTTATTTTGCAGAGATGGTTACATCAGACTTGAGAACGTCATGATTATCCAATCCAGCCATGTGGAGGGTGAACGCGAGCGTGAATCCTCTCTGAGGCCTCCCTGGAGATTCAACTCTAGATAGTCAGATCAACCCTCACATTCACTGTATGCGACTGACTCCAGTGCTGATGCCTGGAGTTTGATGTGTCAGTCTGTGTTTATGTCACATGCTCACACACACACTATGAGTGTTGATAAGTGGGTGGTGTTGCACCAGACAGTGAGTTGATATAATGAGGAGGCGCAGCAGCAGTGGTCAACTCTCACATATTCTCTCTATTAATACCATAATAATAGATTTTTGTTTGTATTTTTGTATTTTTTATTTATTTCTTTGTTAAATGTATCTCTCCTCTCTCTCTCTCTTACTGTATGTCTTTGTAAGTATCTCTCTCTCCATCTCTCTCTCTCTCCCTCCCTCTCTCTCTGTCTCTCTCCTGCCCCCTCCATAGCAGTTGACACTGTTCCTCAATGTGTTTATGAAACTGATTGTGAGGGATTGAGTGATCTACTGAGCGTTTCAGCGCCATGCTTGTCTTTGTCACTACTGCTTCACACGGTCACTGACAGAGAGAGAAATAATACTAGCTTTTCCTTTCTTGAGTTTGTGATCTTTCAAATCTCTTGTGGTAAAGCAAATTAAAAATTAAAAAACAACAACATAGAACTGGGTGCTGTGTTGGTGTATCAGACGCACACATCGATTCATCAGTTGGATGAAAACATGCTTTCTAATTAAACAGAAGCCATCCGAGGCCCTTTATTCAATATGGAATATGCTAAATAGGCTGTGTTGTATTGACCACTACTGGAAATGGACTACATGCCAAATCAATTCAATACAGATTGTGTTAGGGAACCAATT
Source organism: Borostomias antarcticus (assembly GCF_949987555.1). NCBI lineage: Eukaryota > Metazoa > Chordata > Actinopteri > Stomiiformes > Stomiidae > Borostomias > Borostomias antarcticus. Next base: position 2,948,511 of record NC_140240.1, on the reverse strand, counting down.
TCCCTCTCGCTTTTGTCTTTCATTGATTCTCCTCTTCTGCCATAATCACCATACCATAGATTAGCATAGCCAGGTGAGGCACTACAGTAGGCTGGCACAATCACACCATCTGCCGGGCAGCTCCGCCACAATGGGGCCTGATGAATCTAATCCAAAAACCTCTCAACCAATCGCTCCGCTCCCCCGTTCCTCTCCTCTTTTGGTTTTTGCATTTTCAGCCATTGTTCTTACCCCCCTCTATCCCTGCCCTCTCTCTGACACCGTCTGGCATTTGCATGTTCTCTTCTTTATTCCTCCCTTGCTTCTTTTTTTTTTTGTAATTGCCGTCTCGCCATTTACCTTTGGTGCTCCGTCTCTCTGCCCTGACCTCGCTGTCTAAACAGCACCGTTGTCCGCGGCTACTTATCTTGCTTGCTTTCATGAGCTACATTCAACCAGGTGATTTGCACTTATGCTAATACACATAGGAAATGGGGCTTAGGGAGGGAAGGAAGGCATGCAACAGTGTTGAGACTCTGGGCCGGAGAAGGAAGTTATCGAGACAGAGTTATGACCCTCCTTACGCTCTCATTAATTTAGGGCGTACTGCCTGGAGAGTCTGCCCGGGCGTAATTTGTCTCGAGTCCAAACCACGCTGTGAGAGAAGCAAACAAGGTTGTTAAACGGCAGTAAAGGATTCTGTTATCTGTCAACTGAGAAGTCTGAGCAATAAAACCAACAGTCTAATGTAGGGTGGGTCCTTTTCATTTTGCACAGGCACAGGCAGAGCCAGCCCAGGGATGCTCACCATTGCTGCTGTGAAGAAAAGACATTTGGCGGGTTCAGATGCTTTGAAGTTTGTCCTCCCGTATTGGACTATCAGATGAGAGCGGGCTCTTTTCCTTGCGTAGGGTTATAACACGCTTCTGAAGAGTTTCAGGGGCCCGGATTTAAAGCAGGCAACAATAGAGCAGGGAGCCTTTTTAATTATGTCATCAAACGGGCGCCATTCCATGTCTATTAGTAAACCCCCTCCAGAGGTGTCCTCTCATGAACAGAGAGAGAGAGAGAGAGAGAGAGAGAGAGAGAGAGGTGATATGTAAATAGAGGTTGTTGTTGTTGTGTGTGTGACAGCGGTGTAGCATCAATCCTGCCCTCCAGTCACTCAGGCCTGCTTTAGACTGTGAGCCATGAGCCATTTAACATAGCATGTCTCATACGGTATAAGCTAAAGGCTTCACACAGCTGTGCTGTAGAAACGATTCAATAGTAACCTGCATAATTCATGACGACAAGCATGTAGAGTGTGCATTTAATGATAAGGAAAGCTGCTCCCGATGTGCAGCTGGGACCCGCCTCCGCGTGCCGCCACTCCCTGACACATTCACACCACACGCTGACCCGTGGTAGTGGGCCTGACCAGTGGAGGGAGTCACTGCTAGTCTGCGCCCTGATCAATTATAGCTCTAATGGTGGCTGAACGAGCCACAGAACGAGAGTGCCAATGAGGCCAGGGAGCAGCCATACACACGTGTGCTAGCTAGCTACAGTATCAGTCAGGCGCTTTTTCTGTAGTTGCGAGCCACTGGTATTAAAAAGAAAAAAATGGTCTCTATTACTGTAAATCCAAGGCCATAAAGGTAACACAACACCATCCCTTATACAAGCTTTTCTCCTGTTCTGCCCTGTAACATGAATGAATAGCCTACTAAGGAACAGGTTTAACACATTAATGTAGTCGGTGCTCAAGTCCAAATTGCAGCTGTGACCTATCCTGCCCGTGCTGTACTGTTCTGGCGCTTGCTTGCTTGCTTGCTTGCTTGCTTACTTGCTTGCTTACTTGCTTGCTTATTGCTTGCGAGTCTTTTCTTGTTGTCTTTCTTTGTCACAAACACAGAGGACTATTCAGACTGGCAGCAGTACAGGAGAAAGAGACCAGAGTGCGGGGGAGGACACATTTGTGTGTGTGTATTCATGTGCACGTGTAGGAACATTTACTGGTGTCCTGCTTTTGTGTGTGTGTGTGTGTGTGTGTGTGTGTGCGTGCACATGTACAGTATGTGTGTGTGTTGTGTGTGTCGTACTGTATGTGTGCATGTGTGTTTGTGTTTGTTGTACTGTGTGTGTGTGTGTGTGTGTGTGCGCGCGTGTGCGTGCACATGTACAGTATGTTTGTGTGTTGTGTGTGTCATTGTACTGTATGTGTGCATGTGTGTTTGTGTGTGTTGTACTGTGTGTGTGTGTGTGTGTGTGTGAGAGCACACCCATAGATGAGCACTTGCTCAATCTATCCTTTGTTGGCTGTCT